>NC_045546.1:12507712-12825212 GCF_009769535.1 Thamnophis elegans | reverse complement strand
AAAAGAAGGACTAGAGGAGACCTGATAGCAGTGTTCCAATATCTCAGGGGCTGCCACAAAGAAGAGGGAGTCAAGCTATTCTCCAAAACACCTGAGGGCAGAACAAGAAGCAATGGATGGAAACTAATCAAGGAGAGAAGCAACTTAGAACTGAGGAAAAATTTCCTGACAGTTAGAACATTTAATCAGTGGAACAACTTGCCTCCAGAAGTTGTGAATGCCCCAACCCTCGAAGTCTTTAAGAAGATGTTGGATAGGAGGAGGACCAACATCGCGACGATAGAGACATGCGGTCTCAATGCTTTGAGACCGCAGCTGATACATTTGCCGCTGGGTGGTCCAATCATACCTAAACCGTCCCAAAGAGATGGTGAACAGGAAGAATACATCTTGCTGACCTCAGGGACATCGCAAAGCCCCTGATCGATGCAAGAGAAGTTTTTCAATCCACCGACTAAAAATCCAGCCAAGGCTGACAAAGTCGGGGCAGCTCCAAAATGGAAGGATACAGAAAGAGAAAGTGTTTCCAGCTGGTGAGGAACTTTTACTGTTTTAAAGAGACTGCCTATAAAAAAATTAATTTAAATTGGAGAACAGAAGAATCAAGCGGCGGAATTAAATTTGGAATGGTTTCGGACAGTGGCTATCTTATTTTTTAAATGCTATCTTCATGGATGGAATTTATGCAAGCCTTTTAAAATGAATGGATTAAGTTTTCTTCTGTTTTTTCTTTTATTATTCTCTGTAACTTATGGTCTGAAAATTTCCTCTTTCAATACTGTGGGTGTTTTTCTAACCCATTTAAAAATTGGACTCTTTTTTCTAACTTGAAATACAAAAAGGATGCAAAAGAAATAAGGAAATTTGCAACAATAACACTGCTACTTGGAGGCTGGAAGATTTGTGTATTGGAGTTTGTGTATTGGAAATGGAACACTTTTTTTCTTCACTGATTCTTTTGGCTTGTCACTACAAGGTCTCACTGCTTAGTTATAGAGAGTGATAAGAACGGAAGCATACAGATATCCCTTTGAAGTATATCTTTAACCAGAAAAAAGTGAAAACAAAACGTTTCTGCGAATCTATGTTTAATTTTATTAACCTTCCAAGCTAGAGCAGCTGTGTTTGTTAGCTGGAGAGAATGGAACAAGTTCAAAAGCAAACAGAAATCTTAAGCCTGCAAAAGATATTTTCAGAAATACAAAAATTATCAAATACATATGAGAAGATAGAGAAGACGCTGGAAGACTTAGAGCATATAACAGCAAAAGTTGAGGATGTTTATCAAATGCAAAATGTGATGGTTAAAACTCAAAAAATCAAAGTTGAAAATGAATATAAAGAGATTAAATTTGCTGATATTTATGGCAATTGGTTTGTCTCTGAAAATGGAAAGAGTGGAATACTGAAAGAGGAATTAAATGGAGGGGAAATTTATCCCAGAGGGCAAGATATAGAAGAAGAAAAAACCAAAAAATCTATGGATTTAAAGAGAGAAATTTTATTAGCAATAGCATTGATAACACTACTGACAATCAAAGAAAAGCTGACTAAGGAAACAGAAGAAGGGCATCAAGATTACGTGAGAGATCTTTTAAGCAAGGAGTTGCTAAGAGGAGTCCATACAAAGTTGATCAAGGAGATGATTAGAGGACTGGCACCACAAATGGCAGAAGATATGAGATTGTTTTGCGATTGGAAAGATTCAGGTTGATAGATGGAAGAATATAATTTAAAACTAGTTAAACAGTGAAACTTATTGACAATAGTTATAGTTTAAATAAATAATTGATAATGTTACTAATGTATACAATGTGTAGTGTTATTATGAGTATAATTGGATATGAATATTGAATGGTACCCATGTAAGGAAGATTAGAAATCCCTTTGGATTATACATGAAGGTTAATTTAAAAAAGAACCAAGTTAGATACAGTTAAAGTTTTGATTATTAAGGAGAAAATGTTATGATACAGGATATAGTCAAATAAAGAAGGGATAAGAGTAACAACATATATATAGATATGGGTATAACATAAGGAAACTGGATGTAAATTTTAAACAGTGATTTGGAAAGGAGGATTAGAAAACTTTGTTATTAAATATTATGGATGTTTAGCTAGAATAGGATATAAGGATTTAGTGTTAGTCGAGAATTTTAGAAATAGTAATTGAAAGGCCAGTATGTGGTTATGTATTAAAATTTGGTATATTTTACGATGAAGGATGCTTAAACAAGTATAATCAAATGAAAATGGAGATATGATGATGGTGACATGCATAAACATTTGAGTTAAAATGCTTGAGTTAATATGAATTATGTTTGTTGACTGTGGAAGAGATGCATGAAAGTATTTTTGTAACCAACTGATATACTTTCTATAGCATGTAAAGAAGGATGTTGTGTTTGTTTTAAATTAAAAATAAAAAAAATTAAAAAGAAGATGTTGGATAGCCATTTGTCTGAAATGGTATAGGGTTTCCTGCCTAGGCAGCGGGTTGGACTAGAAGACCTCCAAGGTCCCTTCCAACTCTGCTATTGTATTGTATTGAATTATTGACAGTTGCATTGTTCCATGCTATTTGCAGCCTTCCCAGCTGGTTTCTGACAAGCAAAGTCAATGGGAGAAACCAGATTCACTTACGACCATACGATTCCCGTAACAACTGCAGTGATTCTCTTAATACTTGGCTAAGTATTGTGGCTAAAAGAAAAATAAGAAAATGAAGCACTGGCTTGTTTAGCAACAGAAATACAACCAATTTCATTGTATTTAAGTACAATGACAATAAAGGTTATACTTATTAGTTAAGGAAAACCTGTCTCTCTTTTTTACCATCTTTCTGAAAGCCAAAATATACCTGGAGGAAGAAAGTAAAATGAATACCAGGTGTCTGCTGGTGGTAGACTCGAACAATGAAAAGGTTGGGGAGGAACATGGGCCAGTCCTGGAGTCTGGAGAAGGCTCTGATGAGGGCTCTGTTTTTGAAGCAGAGAGGGGGCGAGAGCTGCATGCCAGTTATCAGCTGCTTTTGAAGTTGCAGATAAGTGGGGCTGAAGAACAGCTGGAGCCTATTCCCGATATGCGCATGTGCAGAGCTGTCAGGAGAAGGGAACAATTAAGGAACAGAGGTCGACTTGGGAGTAAAGGCACAAGGCAGAGGTGGGTTGCTCCTGGTTCGGCCTGATTTGGCTGAACGGTAGTTGCGGCGGCGGGGGGCTCCACCCACCCACCTGGATGCTTCTGCGCATTTGGGTTGCGCACAAGCGTATGTGTGAGCATGAGCGAGCTGGTAGTAAACTAGCTAGCAACCCACCACTGGCACAAGGAGACACTGAATGGCCCCTCCAATAGGAAATCAATAGGAGCAAAAAGGGAGTGGTGCTTGCAGGAGAAAATTAGTTCATTAGGGTGAAGATTTGCTTATCTGAAAGACTCCTGGCCAAGTATTTCCTTGTACAGCATTGCATCTGGAAGCTATCAACCTGGCAACTATCCAAGGACTGATAAGGTCTGTGTTTGCAATTCACCCTTGAAAGACTGTTTGCCGAGACTTTGCTGGATGTGATTTCTAGGAATAGCCAAATAAAAACGGGTTTTGGGGGACAAGGCATCTGATTCGTGAGTTGGTGAAGCCTAGGTCAGAACAGCAGGCCTGATTTTAACTTCACAGAAAAGACTTTGATGAGTTTGGTTTGGTCCTTTTAATGAAACTTGATCTTACTCTGGGAAATTATTTTGATGTATGCCATGCAACAGAATTAACTATCGTTAGTTAATATTTATTATAATTAAATATTAGCAGTCAGCTCAGCATCTTGTATATAGTACATACTACAAAGGACCACATACTATAGCCTGAATTTTGAGATCTGAAGAAGTAGAGAACTTCATAATACCATAGTAAATTTTGTTTTATGCTTCAGTTTTGTTTTGTTATTAGACAAGATGTCCAGTCCTTCCTTCTTCTGCCTGGTAGACTTTCCCCAAAAGACCATAATGATGAAACTGTTCATAGAGTCATTTTCTGAGGCATGAAGAAAAATACATTTGTTGCCTCGCCTCTTCCTCCTACATTTTTTCCCTTCTTAAATGTGTTTTGGCTGAAGAGAAACCAGCAACCATCTAGAATCCAATTTTTTTCTTCCAGGAGTGCATTTTTTGCTTCTTCACAAGCTGTTCACAGCAACCAGATTACTGGGGAAAGGACATTTTAAAAGCTATTTTTTATTCTTAAAAAATAGAGGAACAATAAAAAATAGATTACCCTCCCCTGCGGGAAAACAAAAAGAGCAAAGTATAATATATCAGCCTTTTGTGGAATATTGCTGAGCAAATGAAGGAAATAAAAAAAAAAGCTGTACCCCTTTGATAAAATTAGTGGCTCAACCATTGTATAGATTACACGGTTAAATCAAAATCTGCATGACCGTACTGTGATAATTTCCCTGTGTTTTCTTGCTCAGCATGGACTGAGTGGTACATAATAAGACTGAAGAAAAAGGGAAGAAGTGAAACTGGGAAGCATCTGACACGATTTTGAAATCTTCCAGCTTTATTTCCCTTAATTGTTGTTCTCTTGACATCTTCCTAGATAGAGGGGTGATTCCTGATATTGTTTCAAAGATTACAGTACAATTCATTCAAATGCTCACCTACGATTAAGCACATCTTTAAGAGATAGTTTAAGAGATTATCTATAATTTGGACTGACTGACAGTATCTATTTAAAAAGATGGTTGAAAGCAGTGGTCCCAAACTTTTCTGGTTTGGTTGTCAGGGAGGGGGGTGGGCATAGTTCAGTGGTGGGATTCAAGAAATTTTACTACTTGTTCTGTGGGCATGGCTTGGTGGGTGTGGCGTGGCATGGCTTGGTGGGCATGGCTTGGTGAGCGTGGCAGGGGGAGGATACTGCAAAAACCCAATTTCCTCCCCACTCCAGGGGAAGGATACTGTGAAATCTCCATGCTTTCCCTACTCCAGGGGGAGGATACTGTAAAATCTCCATTCCCTCCCCACTCCAGGGGAAGGATACTGTAAAATCTCCATTCCCTCCCCACTCCAGGGGGAGGATACTGTAAAATCCCTATTTCCTCCCCACTCCAGGGGAAGGATATGCAAAATCCACGTTCCCTCCCCACTCCAGGGGAAGGATACTACAAAATCCCCGTTCCCTCCCCACTCCAAGGGAAGGATACTGCAAAATCCCCATTCCCTCCCCACTCCAGGGGAAGGATACTGTAAAATCTCCATTTCCTCCTGATCTGCTGGGACTCTGGAAGCAGAGAATAGATGGGGGTGGGGCCAGTCAGAGGTGGTATTTAGCGCTTCTCTGCAGTACTCAAAATTTCTGCTACCGGTTCTCCAGAATTGGTCAGAACCTGTTGAATACCTCATAGTTCCTTGTGAATGGCAGGTGGGCGCTCACTCACATGCAGAGATCCATTTTTTTATGAACAGCATGCACGTGCACCTCCTGTTTGCGCAAAGCGTGCTTTGCACGCCAACACAAGATGGCTCTCGTTCAGACTAGCAGAGCTTCACACATGAGGGCAAGTGGCTGTGGCTTGCATGAGGGGAGCTTCATGCATGAGTGCAAGATGGCCTCCGCTCAAACGAGGGAACTTTCGCACATGATGGCAAGCAGCCATTGCTCGTAGGAAGGAAGTTTCGCACATGCATGTATGTGCTCGCCCCACTACCTGCATGGCCCTAACAGGCTGCGACTCAATAATGGGCTCCGGCCGAAGGGTTGGGGACCCCTGGTTTAAAGAGATAGTAGGAAGTTAGCACGCACCCCTCTCCTAGGAGAATGAAATGCCCTAGGAAATATTGAAAAGGCAGAAGATCATATTTCCCTGGATCAGAAATGGAGAAACATGTTTTAGGCAGGAAGCAGACTAACTTTTAATAGCCCTCACCTTTATCAATCAGCCATTTAAAAAGCCTGGGTCAGTCAATTCTGCATAACAATGATCTCCCCCTTCTTGTATTATCCAGGGTGATGTGATTAAGGCATGATAGTATTAGCCCTTTACCCATCTCACCACAGGGCACCTGGGAAGGAGCAATGCTCAACCAAACTTGCACTCAAAACACAGCCTAGAGAGTTGCCGCTGCATGGCCCCATGGGAGTCTGACAACCAATCAGAATACAAGATCAAGATCAAAGGCCAGAGACGGCATAAAACCAGGAACTTTCAGCATCTCAGGTTCTTTTCTTCATCACCCAATATCTTGATCCCACTTTTCTGTTCAGGAGCTCAAGCCATGTGATCCTGTCCTCCATTCCAAGCAGCCTCCATGTTTCCAGTGTCTTTTTCCCCACTTGGAACCGAACCCAGAGGGACATTTCTTCCAACAATTAATAAGACATTTTCAACTTGGGATAAAGGCACCAGGCTAGAAATTGTGGAAGTCATAGGAAACTGTGATGTCAAAATCTGGTGCAACCTTTGGCTCAGTAAACGATATTCCATCAATTTCACAATTGCTATGCAGGAGTTCCACCTTTGACTGTGTCAACTCGAGAAGCTTTATGGCGAGTTGCCATAGGCAAAGGAATGGGAAATTGCATCTCACAGCTGCACTGAGGAATTCGCACCTCAGTCAAAACAAAACACATCCTAGCCAGTGGAAGCCAAGGCCATCTCCATGGAGACGTGCAATGGCCATAGGGAGTGACTTTCACAACCCCTAAAATTGCTTTGTTGGGGAATGTGACACACCTTGGGGGTAGAGGGAAACAGGGTCAGAGGCAAGGCACAAACTGGGTGAAGCCCGAGCTGTCTTCACTTGGTTTGTGCTGACATGGCGCTCCTAATAAACAATTGGGTTTTTCTTGAAAATTGGCTTGAGGTTCCTGCTTTTATTAGGGCATTGGTTGGAACCAGTGGTGGGATTCAAATAATTTAACAACCGGTTCTCTGCCCTAATAACCAGCTGGGTAGGCAGGGCTCGGTGGTCATGTGACTGTGTGGGCGTGGCCAACTCAACGTCACTCACGTCGATGTGCGCTTCATCTTAGCTGTTAGAATGTAATAAGGGTTAACCGGAGAGGCAGTTTCTGTAAGCAAGGTAATAAAAATTAGTCTAGAAACAACACCAGAATGTTTCCTTCCTGCCTTCCTTACAGGATTAGCCTTGTAAAGTGGAAAAAAACAAAATAAAATTTCTTCCAACAACCGGTTCTCCGAACTGCTTAGAAAGTTAACAACTGGTTCTGCCGAATAGGTGCGGGCTGGCTAAATCCCACCACTGGTTGAAACCCTGAACCCTGATTGTTGCAATTTTTCTTTCCAAATCAGGGGAAGACTATGAGTAGAATTAAGGGATCCATAGTCTCATTAATTTGACATATTAATTGTCTCTGAAAATTCCTCACACTGAACTGAACACTTAAAGAACATCATATATCAAATTCAAGCAAGGAAGATCATAAAAAACTCAATATTGTCAATTTGACCCAAAACTAAGAAGATCACAGAGAAAATGACTGTTGTGATTTTAGGGCCCTGGATGATTCCTGTTCTTTTTCCTTATCCCCTTACTCCCAAATGACTTATCAAAAAGCATAACACCTAGCTATCTGAGCCCAGGGATTCCGATAGTACCAAGTGGAACAATAACATGTTGTTGAACCTTCTTGTGCCAGAATTCTGAATAATTAAAATAAAATAAAAAAAGATAAAGGCACCATCGAATGGTTTTCATGCATGGTAAGGGTAAGTATTGCATCTGCAATTAAAGAAACAAAGTGCACATTGCAAGATATCTTGAGTAGTAAATTGGGTTCTTTTTTTGTTAGTCCATCTGTGAAATGTTCAGGAGGGTACAGTCTTATCAAGAAGTGCCTCCCGAAATGGCCTTGCTATGGTTCACTTCCAGAGGCAGTCAAGAAAGAAATAGAAGCTACTGTTTTCATTTTTGGTCTGACAAGAAACAGATCTTTAAAATCCTTCCACTGTTACTACTGTGAGCAGGAATAATAAATACTTCAATAAAAGGGAGGGAACAAGAAAGAAAGCAATTGCTCAAATAAACAAACCGCACTTGGTTTAAAAAAAAATCTCAGAAGAGATATGATTTCAAATATAGAATAACAAGAGTTGGAAGGGAGCTTGGAGGTCTTCTAATCCAACCCCCTGCAGAATTTGATCTTTTTGACAACAAGAAGAAATGGGCTACCACTGGATGAGAAGCTGTAGGTGTAAGAAGCATGGAGCCTTGATGGCACAGTGGTTAGAATGCAGCATTGCATGCCAACTCTGTCCACCATCTGGAGTTCAATCCTGATGGGCACCAGGTTGACTCAGCCTTCCATCCTTTCAGAGTTGCTAAAATGAGGTCCCAGATTGTTGGGGAAAATATGCTGACATTGTAAACTGCCCAGAGAGGGCTGTAAAGTCTAAGTGTTATGGAGACATCAGCTAGCTTTTGTGGCTCATCTTGACCCAGAATAACCTTGAATGTTAGCACATATATATAGAATAGAATAGAATAACAGAGTTGGAAGGAATCTTGGAGGTCTTTTAGTCCAACCCCCTGCCTAGGCAGGAAACTCTACACTATTTCAGACAAATGGTTATCCAACATCTTCTTAAAAACTTCCAGTGTTGGAGCATTCATGACTTCTGGAGGCAAGTTGTTCCGCTGATTCATTGTTCTAACCGTCAAGAATTTGAGTGAATCTGCAATTCTAATTTTCAGGAGCTAAACCCCAATCCTTGGGAAATGCCTCAGAAAGTACATTTTGGGGGTGTCCTGGCTCTAGTTAATGCTATAGATCAGGGGTGTCCAAGCTTGGCAGCTTTAAGACCTGTGGACCTCAAGTGCTATGTTGGCTGGGAAATTCTGGGCATTGAAGTTCACAGGTTTTAAAGTTGCAAAGGTTGTCACAAAGGTGCTTTTTCAAAAGCAACTGGACTTTGTTTTTCCTTGAAGACATTTCGTTTCTCACCCAAGAAGATTCTGAAGAACTGAAGAAGGTTCTTGGATGAGAAGCAAAATGGCTTCAAGGAAAAATGAAGTCCAGTTGTCTTTTGGCAAAGCATCTTTGAGACAACTATGGCCTGGATAACTGAGAATCTCCTTAAATATTTTGCTAAAGTTGGAGAGCCATGGTTTGTCCTTCCCATTGTTTCTCTCACTTGTTTTGCCACCTCTTGTTTTCATCAGCTGTTCATTAGACTCCGTATTATATTATTCACCACTTAGCCTCTTTCCTTTTCTTCCTTTCTTTCTCCTGCTTTTTGATCTCTGGCAGAATGGCTGACCAAAGTTCTCCAACATGTGAGAGGATGCACTTGAAAGAAGCAATCCTTCAAAGTGCTAACATTTTCCTCTCCGAGGCATATTCCGATCAAGGTCACGGAAAGCGGTTTGGAGGTTCACAGTTCATCGGGGAAATCAGCTGCCGGCTTTTGTACAGCTGGAGCACCTGTTAAATTGTGCTGGCATCTGTGCAGATTTGATGGCACCAAAAAATTATTGTTCCCGACAAGGCCCCTCGGTTGATGTGATCACCTTCTAGGGAACAAATTCAAAAGAGGAGGGCAGCTTTACAAGCCAGCCTGACTAAAAGAAAATTGAGTATAGGGAAATTCTTACATTTAGAAGGGTTTGTTTTCAATTTCCCCCCCAAAAAAGGTAGCTGCAATTATTATGGCTCATGAATGTCCTGTTTATCTCATTGGATTGAGACCAATGCATGCGAAATTAGGCTATAAACCCATATTCATTTTCGTCATCACAATGCTCCAAACTTCACCAAGCTCTCTGGCCCCTATATCTCAGAACAGCAATTGTGAAGAACTGCTGTAAGTGAGGCTACTCTTGGTGTGTAAGTTCCTCATGCTCAGAGGAAATCAATGGGGCAAAAACTAAATTTGATTTCACTGATAGTTACCTGATAGTAGTCGAAAAAGAGCCGAGGTGGCGCAGTGGTTAAATGCAGCACTGCAGGCTACTTCAGCTGACTGCAGTTCTGCAGTTCAGCTGTTCAAATCTCACCGGCTGGTGAGACTCAGCCTTCCATCCTTCCGAGGTGGGTAAAATGAGGACCCGGATTGTTGGGGGCAATATGCTGACTCTGGAAACCGCTTAGAGAGGGCTGAAAGCCCTATGAAGCGGTATATAAGTCTAACTGCTATTGCTATTGCTATTGCTAGTATTTTTCAGAGTATAAGACGCACCAAGGTTTTGAAGAGGCAAATTTTTAAAAAAAGGTTTTTGCACTCTGCAAACCTCCCAAAAACGGGCCGTTTTCCAAAAAAAAAGGCATGAATAGCCTTTAGGAGCTTGCAGAATGCTCCTGGGGGCTGGGTCCCCCCCAAATCGAGCAAAAAAGCAGTCAGTTTTTTGTCAAAAAAATTGCATGTATAGCCTTTAGGAGGCTTATAGAATGCTCCTGGGGGCTGGGGGGAGGGAATTGAGCAAAAAACGGTCTGTTTTTTTCACTCATTTCTGCCCTCCCCAGCCCCCAGGAGCTCTCTGAAAGCCTTCTACAGGATCTGCCTGGCCATTTTGGTAAAGGGCCTGGGGTTTTGGGAGGCAAAAAATGTTGTATTCAGTGTATAAGACTCACCCAGATTTTCAGCTTCTTTTTTGAGGAAAAAGGTGTGTCTTATACTCTGAAAAATACAGTAACTTTGATTAAATCAAATAGTTTTAATGGGATTACTCTTTTGTATAACTTCTTCCCTGGAACATATTAAATATTTAGACTACTGCAATGTGCTGTGCCTAGGGCTACCCCTGAAGACTATTCAGAAGCTACAGTGGGCACAGAATGCAGTACCACAAACAGCTCTAGGGGCCTAAGTAACACTACTATTAGGCAAATCTCATTGGATGCTGGATACAATTCCAGGTCTTAATTCTCACCTTTATTGCATGGGTTCAGGCTACCTGAGGAACCATCTCACCTCAATGGGATTGAACCACCACACTTGTTTGAGCAAAAGGGGCTGTCAGGCCTGCAGCCATTTTTTTCTTTTGGATCTTTGGCCTGCCATACTTTCTATTATTCTACTATGCATTTTCTATTGTGGGAAAATGGGAGGGGGAATTGTACAGAGTTAGATGATATGCAGCCATAACAAAATCCTTTCTAGAAAGCCAAGGTCATCCTTTGTCTTTGCACCTCTGCACCTGACCGGAACTGTGGAAGATTGGATCATGTGATGGGTTTGTGGGTGTGGGGGCAAGATCTTGAACTTTCAACTGGGTGGGGAAAACCAGGAAGCTTTCAGATTTGGGTTTTCCCAGATGTGTCAACATGGCTCTCTTAATAAATGGGAACTTTGAGGAATGCTTTGCCTTGGACTCTGATTTAATTTTGGATGCTGTTTGGAACCCTGACAGGGGCATTCTGTGGACCCATCAGCCAAGGAAATTTGGCGGTAGGGTCTAGAAGAAGAGCCTTTTCTTTTGGTGGCTCCCACCATTTGGAATATTGTGCCCTTAGAGGTGTGATCTTCTCCCATCCTCTTGGCATTCTGAAAGGGCCTGGAAACCTGGCTCAAGCGGCTAGCTTGGGGCTTTGATAGGGCTCCTTCACACATTTTGCCTTTTTACACTAGTTTCTTGAGACTTCACCTTTCAAAGTATTGCACAGTAGGTGGCAGTGCTGAAGATGGTTCTCAAAATTGGAGGTGGTTAGTAGATGAAGAGAAGATCCCACTTCTGGGAATTCAAGTATTGATCTCATTTCATCTAGGGGGAGAAGGTTGGGTGTGAATTTTTAATATTTTAATATTTAATTCTTAATGCTTTTTAATGTTTTTAACCTTTGGGTTGTTTTATTTTGTTCTTTAGTGATGTTGTAAGCCATCAGGAAAATCTCTTGAGTTGCTTGACAGTGAGATGGGCAGCATACATGTTTAATAAATAATAAACATCACTATCCTAATTTCTGCAGACCTCTCTCTTTCCCCCTCCCTCCTTCACTCTGTCTCTCACTCTGTCTTTCTCTCTCCCTCCCTCTTCCTCCCTCTCTCCCTCCTCCTCTCTCTCCTTGTATCTGTGTGTGTGTTTGTGTGTCTGTGTCTTTGTCTCTCTCCCACTCTGTCTCTCTGCCTCCCTCTCTCTTCCTCTCTTTCCCTCCCTCCCTCCTTCTCTCTCCTTGTCTCTCTCTCTGTCTCCCTCCCTCCCTCCTTTTCTCTCCATCTCCCTCCCTCTCTCCCCCTCTGCCCAATAGTATTCTGCCACTCGGTGTGTGTTTGACTCTCTCTGTCTCTGTCCCTCTCTCCTTTTTTCTCCCTCTCCCACTCTCTCCCTCTCTCTCCCTCTCTCCCTTTCTCTCTCCCTCCCTCCCTCTTCCTCCCTCCTCCTTTTCCCTCCCTCTCTCTTCCTCTCTCTCTTTTCCTCCCCCTCCCTCCTTCTCTCTCTCTCTCTCTCTCTGTCTCTCTCTGACTCATTCCCTCCCTCCTTTTCTCTCCCTCTCCCTTCCTCTCTCCCTCTCTCCCTCCCTCCCTCTTCCTCCCTCCTCCTTTTTTCTCCCTCTCTCTTCCTCTCTCTCTCCTTCTCTCTCTCTCTGTCTCTCTCTGTGTCATTCCCTTCCTCCTTTTCTCTCCCTCTCCCTTCCTCTTTCCCCCTCTGCCCAATAGTATTCTTCCACTGTAAGAATTGTAGATTTCTTACATTTGTCTTAGCCATAAACATGCATGGGTTGGAGAAAGATCTTGAAATTTAATACATATTCAGGATTCACCTCAGAGAGGAGGGTTGGCGAGAGATGATAACCACTTTCTGTATGGATGCTGTTAGGCTGATTTTCTTTGTTATTTTTCTTCTTCTTGAATATTGTCCTTTCGTTTTTATAAAATATGCACAATACATGAAAGCTAGGCTCCTTCGAGAAGATTGATTTGCTTTGTTCCATCAAGTATAACATTTTCTATCTCTGAAGTCCTTGATCTAGCCAGCAAATCAGAAAATCATCTAGTAGCCGAACCTGTCTTTCTTAATGTCTCTGGGGGTCATGAAATAAAGAGATGACTGGTTTCTTCCAGTTATGCCATTATTAAAAAAATGATTTTATAGGAAAGGTTAGTTGAGAAAATAAACCAGCTGTTTCCATCAGTTCAGACCTCTTGATTTACTCGATCCATTAGGTGGTACTGTTGCATCGTGTCAAAAATGATAGGTCACCCAATTTTCTACAATAATTGTCAAAAAAAAAACCTGCTAGTGGATCACACATATTCACATCTATGTGTTTAAGGTTGCATGCATCTAAGACTATATAGATTGCAACTAACTATTCTGAGCATATTTATACAAAGGGGAGGGAGGAAATGTCATTTGCACAATTTCTGACTAAAATGGTCCAACTGAGATCAGCATATGTGGGCCTGATTGGGGTACATTGCAGGGGTGATACAGAAATATACTTTTTTGTCATTTTATTCTATTTTACATATTTATTTATTAAATTATTGTGTTTTATCCTATAACTATTGAATTTTACCCTTCTCTCATTTTAAATTAATTGCTTAGAATTTTATTTGTAACAGTAATAGCACTTAGATTTATATACCACTTCATAGTGCTTTTACAGCCCTTTCTAAGTGGTTTACAGAGTCAGCATATTGCCTCCAACAATCTGGGTCCACATTTTACTAACCTCGGAAGGATGGAAGGATGAGTCAACCTTGACCCTGGTGAGATTCGATCTGCCAAATTGCAGGCAGCTGGCAGTCAGCAGAAGTAGCCTGCAGTACTGCACTCTAACCACTGCACCACCACGGCTCTAATGTATGTGTGTGTGTGTGTGTGTGTGTGTGTGTGTGTGTGTGTGACTAGTATAGATCTATTTCAAGCTATTTAGCTCTCATCAGCTAGCCATACCCTTACTGGGATTTGAACCTGGGCTATATTACATACTAGGCAGACATCTTAGCCATTAGGCCACAGGCTCTTATCCGTTATCAGCGAATAACGCTGATGTATGTATATGTATGTATGTATGTATGTATGTGTGTGTGTGTGTGTGTATATATATATATACACACACACACACACATACACATACACACACACACACACACACAAATATACATATACATATTCATTTTCATAATGATTTTCCATACAGCAATGATAGAATACTTTGCTGATACTTTGGTAGCCAAAACAACAACCTAGAGATGGCCTCTAACCAGGATTAACTTCCAAAATATGTTAAAACATATCATACAGCTGCCCTTGTAAAGTTTTCTCCATTGGTTTAACTGTGGTTTAAATCAGGACTCTCCAACCTTGGCAACTTTAAGACTTGTGGACTTCAACTCCCAGAATTCCTCAGCCAGCTATGGAATTCTGGGAGTTGAAGTCCACAAGTCATAAAGTTGCCAAGGTTGGAGACCTCTGGTTTAAATTCCGAGCTGGAAAAGGGTCATCCATATTACCCCCAGAAGCCTGGCAAATCTTGCTAATTAAATAAATTCTCATAAAATAATACATAATTTTAAACTGAATTACAGAGTTGAAACCTTTGAACTTGATCTGACCTCTGAATGAAATTCCTGTTAAAAAAACTACAGGAAGCCATTGCTAAAGTTTTCAAGTAAAAATGTAACCTACCTTAATTTTCTTTTTCTTTCTTAGATTCATTTCTTTGGACTTCGCTTTTTCAAACCTTGCACAATAGTGATGGTGTTGGGGATGATTCCCATTTGCGTATCACATGCCTCCATTTGGAATGGAAGGGAAATTTGAAAAGTGAATGATTTTTTGGGGTGGGAGATTTAAAGTGATTTAGCAATAGCAATAGCAGTTAGACTTATATACCGCTTCATAGGGCTTTCAGCCCTCTCTAAGCGGTTTACAGAGTCAGCATATTGCCCCCAACAACAATCCGGGTCCTCATTTTACCCACCTCGGAAGGATGGAAGGCTGAGTCAACCCTGAGCCGGTGAGATTTGAACAGCCGGACTGCAGAACTGCAGTCAGCTGAAGTAGCCTGCAGTGCTGCATTTAACCACTGCGCCACCTCGGCTCCATGCCTATGTGACCAAGGTCCATGGGCTTTAACCTTACATCAACAGGACTGTTGAAAATTACAAGGGCAGTTGAATTACACTTATATTGGATGTATTCGGAAAGTTAATCCATCAAACTTTCTCAATTGGTAGGCTCATTTACAAATTTGAGAACATTATTTATCCCTTTGGCTTTTTTATTGGCTTTTTATTTTTAAACACATATCAACATCAATACATGAACAGTGTGACCTCTGGGCATGGTTCATGTTAATAGAAATAGCAACAATCAATTGTTACATTAATGAAACTTATATAATCCTAATATTAATGTACATAATTATTTTAAAGTAGTTATTCAATATTTCAATGTCCCTTTCTAATGCCAATGAGCTTCTTAAGTATGCATAGTAATGCATAGAGCCGAGGTGGCGCAGTGGTTATATGCAGCACTGCCGGCTACTTCAGCTGACTGTAGTTCTGCAGTTCGGCTGTTCAAATCTCACCGGCTCAGGGTTGACTCAGCCTTCCATCCTTCTGAGGTGGGTAAAATGAGGACCCGGATTGTTGTTGGGGGCAATATGCTGACTCTGTAAACCGCTTAGAGAGGGCTGAAAGCCCTATGAAGCGGTATATAAGTCTAACTGCTATTGCTATACCATCTTTTAACTTCTCATTTTTCCATCTGATTGTTACTTATATTTAATTTGTATAGTAATTATATCTACTAATATTCCCCCTATTTCTTATTTCTACCTCTATTCTGACTTCTAAGCCCAATGTTAATACACATAGTCTTTCATTACTTGGATATTCAGAGTCACAATATACCATTCAGATACCAATTATCCTATCATTTAAACATAATACTATCATTCAACCTCCAATATTTCCATCTTTCTATCTATACTTTATATAAAGGTATATATTCTTATTTCTACCCTTATTCTAGTTTTTAATCAGGCCATCATTATATTAGAAAAAAGAAGTAATAGTAGTAGTAGTAGTAGTAGTAGTAGTAGTAGTATCAACAACAACAACAACAACAATGAATCATGCTTTGCACCCTAAAAGTGATGTTGATCGATTACATCTACCAAGAGAAGAGGGTGGTCGAGGACTCCTACAAGTAAAACAGACTGCGGGAGAAGAAAAACACAGGTTGAATGAGTACATCCAGAAAAGTGAAGAACCAATGATTAAGGAAGTAAGTAAAGGAGGCCTTTTAAAGACAACTAAGTCAAAAGCTGAATATAAGAAAGAAATAATTGAGAAGCGAGCTGAAAATTGGAAAAACAAAGCTATGCATAGCCAATACTTGAAAAGTATTGAAGGCAAAGCTGACCAAAAGCTAACTTGGAACTGGTTAAGATCAGGAGCACTGAAAAAAGAAACAGAAGGCTTTATTTTGGCAGCTCAAGAACAAGCCTCAGCCACAAACTGCATGAAGGCAAAAATTCAACATGTTACTACCAACAGCAAATGTCGCCTCTGTAATGAGAAAGACGAGACAGTCGAACACTTGATCAGTGGGTGCAGCAAAATTTCACACCTACACCTTGGAAGGATGGAAGGCTGAATCAACCTTGAGCGTGGTGAGATTCGATCTGCCAAACTGCTGGCAGCCGGTGATCAGCAGAAGTAGCCTGCACTACTGCATTCTAAACACTGCACCACCAAGGCTCTTATGGAAAGCATTATCCAGCTCAGCATGTTCACCAAAGGTGGTATTCAGGAGGTTCTGATCTGTTCTGGAGAACTGGTAGCGGAAATTTTGAGTAGTTTGGAGAACTGGTAAATACCACCTCTGACTGGCCCTGCTCCCATCTATTCTCTGCCTCCGAGTCCCAGCTGATCAGAAGGAAATGGGGATTTTGCAGTATCCTTCCCCTGGACTAGGGAGGGAATGGGGATTTTATAGTATCCTTCCCCTGGAGTTGGGTGGGACTGGAGATTTTACAGTATCCTTCCCCTGGAGCGGGGAGGGAATTGAGATTTTACAGTATCCTTCCCCTGCCACACCCACCAAGCCACACCCACAGAACCGGTTGTAAAAAAAATTTGAATCCCGCCAGTGATATCAACCCATTCATCTTTGACCTGCCTCAAAATTATAATTACACCACAAATGGTGTAAAGGTAGAGCCAACCTTCTATGGAGTTCTATCACTACATAAAAGCAATCAGCTTCATTTTAATCTAGCAAGAAATTAGGATTAGCACAGATGTTTGTGCAAAGACACAGGTTAAGACAAAGTGCAATCACACCCAGGGCAATTTCATTCTTAGATGTAACTAGTTCCACCAGCCTATTTCCTGATCAGCACCCTACACTTTCTTTTATGAGCACCTGCCCTTAAGCCTTGACTTCAAATGATAAACTCTTCCCAGTCCATTTTGCACATTAAACTGCTCAGTTGAAAACATCCTAATCTTCCATAAAATGTTAAGTGTAATCTCCTGAGCTGCTTATTTAGCTGTCAGTTGAATCTTTAAAATCAGGGAAGACTCTGCAGTTAACTGGAGGGTTTTCTTCATGGTGGCCTTAAATTGCCCCACTCCTATTCATAAATCAGAAGGAAATTTAACGGATTTGAGAAAGCTCTTTCTGAATTTCAGCTTCTTCATCTACTTTGGTCACGGTGATGGTTTGCTATTCTTAACCATTGTTCCTAACTGAGGGGTCCCCTGCTTCTTTACTTCCCCCAGTGCTCCCTGAGAAAGTAAGCCCAGTCACTTTCATTTCACGGATGAGGGTTTGAAGATACATAGTGTGTATGGATAGATATTTTCTTTAGCCTCCTTCCCTTGATTTCCTTTGTACCTAATACCTTCCAATCTGATGCAGTTAGTAGTAGAACTCAACTAATAATCCTACTCATTTATAACACCATGTAAGCTAAATTAGTGGAAAAGAGTGGAGTAGAGTAGAGTAGAGTAGAGTAGAGTAGAGTAGAGTGGAATAGAATAGAATAGAATAGAATAGAATAGAATAGAATAGAATAGAATAGAATAGAATAGAATAGAATAGAATAACTGAGTTGAAAGGGACCTTGGAGGTCTTCTAGTCCAACCCCATGCTTAGGCAGGAAACCCTACACCACTTCAGACAAATGGTTATCCAATATCTTCTTAAAAACTTCCAGTGTTGGAGCATTCACAACTTCTGGAGGCAAGCTGTTCCACTGATTAATTGTTCTAACTGTCAGGAAATTTCTTCTTAGTACTAAGTTGCTTCTCTCCTTGATTAGTTTCCATCCATTGCTTCTTGTCCTGCCTCCAGGTGCCTTGGAGAATAGCTTGACTCCCGCTTCTTTGTGGCAACCCCTGAGATATTGGAACACTGCTATCATATCTCCCCTAGTCCTTCTATTCATGAAATTAGACATACCCAGTTCCTGCAATCGTTCGTCATATGTTTTAGCCTCCAGTCCCCTAATCATCTTTGTTGCTCTTCTCTGCACTCTTTCTAGAGTCTCAACATCTTTTTTATATCATGGCAACCAAAACTGAATGCAGAACAATCCATCACCAGAACAATCCATCTCATACATGTATCGTGCAGAATATGTCCTTCAACATGTATAGAGGAAGACCTCATGCTGGTGACAGAAAATGCCATCAACATAGCCCAATACTGGATGAATGTCTTTTAGTTTTAATTCTATTTATCCTATATATATATTATATGTCCTGTATTGCCCAATACTGGATGAATGTCATTTAGTTTTAATCCTACTTATCCTATATATTTTTACATGTCCTATATTTCTATATCCTAGGTAAAAGGTAAAGGTTCCCCTTGCACATATGGGCTAGTCATTTCCGACTCTAGGGCGCAGTGCTCATCTCCGTTCAAAACTGAAGAGCCAACACTGTCCGAAGATGGTCATGTACCCGGCATGACTAAACGTCATAGGTGCACAGAACACTGTTACCTTCCCACCAATGGTGGTTCCTATTTTTCTACTTGCATTTTACATGCTTTCAAACTGCTAGGTTGGCAGAAGCTGGGACAAGTAATGGGAGCTCACTCTGTTACACGGTGCTATGGATTCAAACCGCCGATCTGCTGACCTTTCTGATCAACAACCTCAACATTTTAGCCACTGAGCCGCTGCGTCTCTATTTCTATATCCTATTTTATACCTATTTTATTCTCTCAGAGTTAAAAGTTATATGTTTATAATTTGTAGGTGCTTTATTTCATTCGTAAAACACATGTAAAATAGAATAAAAACAGATTAAATAAAAATAATAAAGAACATGAATCATATGTCTGTCACCCCTACAGTTTTCCTGGTCAGACTCATGTATGCAGATTACAACCCAATTGTTTTATTCAAATAAAGGCCCATGTATGTGATTTTTGGATTCTGACCACACATGAAAAATGTTGTTTTAATATAAGGGTCTCAATAGGTTGTTTGTCTAATGTGAGGTTTAAGATGGTGATCTCTCTCTTTCTTATACAATTGACATCCAAATAATATATATGTTAGGTCTTTTATCTCAGTAACTCTGCAAATTGCAACTAAGGTTAGCTTAGTTAAATCTTCCATATTTAACCATTGTATCCAGCTGATTATATCTTGGAAATGTAAGCACTGCCCTAAGATGTTGAAGCATTTCTGTGTTTAAATATTCGGCAATTTGAAAAGTACATTAATATGGCTCATCTATTTCAATGTGCCAACCATTATAACATCATGACAGGTCCTTGGTGTTCTCTGAGCTTGCTTGTTTTCTTGCAGATGTTTCATTATCCAAACTAGGTAACATCATCAGTGCTAGTAGCTGATGACTGATGATATCACTGTCAACTATCCAGTTGGTGACTCCAGAGAAATAAACTCCCAGGACATTATTTTATCAAGAAAATAAACCACATTGGCACAGAAGAAGCAAAGCCAGCTCTGGTTTTCCCATGTGAAAGCAAGCATGGTTATTTCCCCCTTCCTGATGGACCACCCACAGTCCATTATGTCCACCAATCACTTCTGCTAATTTTCTTATGGGAACTTGCCAGCCACCCTGGGATATCTGCTCAGTGTATCTTTGAGATGGAAGCCATGTCTTTTTATGGTTTTTGTTGTGTCTTGTTTGTTTGTGTCTATTCAAAAAAAGAAAAAAAGAAAAGCAGCAAAGTCTCGGGGTTCTGATTTGCTTGAGTTTGTTCGTTGGAGCCTTGACATTAAGCCAAATTTAAATCTAACTGGGCAATTAGATTTACACAAGTAAATTTAGAGTTGGTTTAATGACATGGTTCTAAATTAGGCACAAATAGATTGAGAAGGTAACAACGCTCCATGATGTCATGCTGGCCACATGACTGAAGAAATGTTTTTGGACAGCGCTGACTCAATGGTCTTGAAACAGAAATGAGCACCATCCCTTATAGTCAGTGGTGGGATTCAACCAGTTCACACCTATTCAGTTGTTCACCGGTTGTTAACTTTCTAAGCAGTTCAGAGAACCGGTTGTTGGAAGAAATCTCATTTTGTTTCTTTCCACTTTACAGAGCTAATCCTGTAAGGAAGGCAGGAAGGAAACATTCTGGTGTTGTTTCTAGCCCAGGGTTCAGCAACCTTAAAGACTCAAAGAGCCACAAGGGTCCTAACCGGAAGCCTTCCATTCAATTCTGCAGCCAACTGAGACTTTGTGGTGGAGGTTTCCCCACCATAGAGTCTCCTCCTAGCGCAATATCTTTTTTCCTCTACCTATCCTACCGAAAGCCCTATCAATTATGGAGCTGACCGGAAAACCTACTCCCCCTGCAACCGGACACTCCTCTCAAAATTGAGGTGCCAAATTGTGACAGGGAGCCGCAGCAGAGGGATGAAGGAGCCACATGTGGCTCCAGAGCCACAGATTGCTGACCCCTGTTCTAGCCTAATCTTTATTGCCCTGCTTACAGAAACTGCCTCTCTGGTTAACCCTTATTACATTGTAACAGCTAAGTAAAGCGCCCATCGATGTAAGTGATGTTCCATTGGCCACGCCCATCCAGTCACATGACCACCGAGCCCTGCTTACCCAGTTGGTCATTATGGCAGAGAACTGTTAAATTATTTGAATCCCACCACTGCCTATAGTCAGTAACTACAAGTGGAATCAAATCTGCAGGGATTCCTTTACCTTTTTTAAGTATGTCTGACATAGGTGATGAATTGATGCATAAACATACAACCTAGAATACCTTGTAGAAGAGACTGTTATCAATCTCTTCCTCCACATACCACCGAAATAGATTATTTTCCTGTTCTGTTATCAATGATCATGTATTTGCAAGCATTCGAGAACGTTATCAGGTTTTGTTACCCAAGTCTCCAAGATTTCTTTTCAATATCTTATTGTACATTTATTCTCGGTAAGATGAAAAATATAAAGAATGGAAATAGAAGACACAAGACCTTTCTCAATGCATCATTCTAATCTTGTAAAAACTCACTGGAAATCTGAATACTCTGGCTCACCGGAAGGCAATCTAATATCAAACATTTTCGCTCAGTTTTAGAAACTGGCGTATTTATTTGTCTTGCTTCCTTGGTGGATGACATGGACAGTCTTCTATGGAGGGTTGTTTGAAATGAAAATGAGCTTTTGAATTCATTTAACATCCCCATTTTTTTCTTACTTAGCAGCACTGATGTTTAGACTTTAATATGTAATACATCCTTGGTGATAATCTGGAATCTTTGACTCTCCCATACTGAAAAACAGAAACACAGTGTGTTCACAGACGTAGCTTTCTAAGCCTACCCTTAACTATACAGATAGCAATAGCATTTAGACTTATATACCACTTTACAGTGCTTTACAGCCCTCTCTAAGTGGTTTATAGGGTCAGCCTATTGGCCCCAACAATCTGGGTCCTCATTTTACCTCATTTACATGATACATCGATAGTTTTGAGAGAGAGGGAATATGATATAATTTATACTATATTTCATACTTAAATATGTATGGAGGTTCGCAATGACACATCTGTTCCATGTTTATTTCCCACAATCTGAACAAAATTGACTACATCGAAGTTTCAGTCATTTAAATTGATTTAAAATCCAATCTCTATGAATTGCCTTTGCAATATTCAATCCACCTCAGTAATGGAGCTGGAACAGTAGAGTCAGCAGCAAGGCAGAGATGTTTTTTGCCATCAGCTGCCCATACTACCATGGCAATCACACTTCTGTAAATCACCACAGAGGGCCTTTGCTCCACCACCTACATCCATCTTGCCTGCTTAAATTGGAAAGGCTTTTTGGAGAGTAGCTATATTTTAACGTGCACGCTGCTGAAATCTTGGCAGTCTCATGTTTAGCTCTGGCTTCCAAGGAGCTTCAGCTAGACCAAATAATAGTGAATGTTAGAGCTCAAATGAGGTGAGGTAAGGAAGATAGATGAAAATATGCTCAGTCTTGGGTAATGGCATTCTTCCTTGAATTGCCTCACAACGGATGTGAGAGAGCAAAGTACCTTTCCCCTAGGAATTACCACAAATATTTTACCACATGAACACAAAAATGTGTGCCCTCAAGTGTACAGTTGATGTGTTTCTGCAATCTTCACTCATTCTTCCTGTATATGTTAAAATATTGCCCTGGTACAGCTGAGAAAAATTGAAACAAATGGAACAATTTACTGTTGTGTTAGGGTTATTCATTTTTGGAGGAACTCAAGTGGACTTCAAGGCTGGATTCAGAATGCATTCTTGAATACGGTGAACTTTCTTCTTGATACAGAAATACAGAAGGTACAGTATTTTTCAGAGTATAAGATGCACCAGAGTATAAGACGCAGCAAGATTTTGAAGGCAAAATTTTTTTAAAAAAAATTTGCACTCTACAGACTTCCCAAAAATAGCACGTTTTTTGTGGAAATGGGCCTGTTTTTTTTTTTTAAAAAAAACAGCATGAATAGCCTTTAGGAGGCTTGAAGAGTGCTCCTGGGGGTGGGGGTGAGCAAAAAATTTTCCCACAAAAATAGGCCAGTTTTTTGTCAAAAAAGGGGGCATGCATAGCCTTTAGGAGACTTATAGAGTGCTCCTGGGGGTTGTGGGGGGCAAAATTGAGCAAAGAACGGCCCTTTTTCTCTCATTTTTGCTCTTCCCAGCACCCAGGAGCACTCTGGAAGCCTCCTAAAGGCTATGCATGGCCATTTTGATGAAGGGGGTGGGGTTTTGGGAGGAAAAAAAATCTGTATTCAGTGTATAAGACGCACCCAGATTTTCAGCCTCTTCTTAAGAGCCTAGGTGGCGCAGTGGTTAGGGTGCAGTACTGCAGGCCACTTCAGCTGACTGTTATCTGCAGTTCAGCGGTTCTAATCTCACCAGCTCAAGGTTGACTCAGCCTTCCATCCTTCCAAGGTGGGTGAAATGAGGACCCAGACTGTGGGGGCGATATGCTGACTCTGTAAACCGCTTAGAGAGGGCTGAAAGCCCTATGAAGCGGTATATAAGTCTAACTGCTATTGCTATTGCTAACTGCTTTGAGGGAAAAAGATGTGTCTTATACTCCAAAAAGTACAATAAGTCTTCTTTCAACTGCGAAGCATACACTCAGCGAACCAATTGTTAAACTGGTAAGATCCCACCCCTGATATATGGCCTAGTTGCTCCAATTTTATCTACTATTGCTTTCCAAAGTGGGAAGTCCTCTTCATTCACCAATTAGAGGAATAAATGAAGAGAAAAATCTAAAGAATGTATTTCAGGATGGTTTTTTTAAAAAAACAAATAAACACATGGCTCTCCTAGTATGTTTTCTTAGAGAAATGGTATAACTAATACATTCCCCTCGGCAGACGAGAATAAATATTTGATTTCCAGCATTAGCTGACAGTGGTGTTGAAAGACTTTCACCTTTACCTTCAGACTCCTGTGATTCCCTGCGGTGTAGTGCATTATTTGTTTTGCTGACATTAAATAGTCAAGCATCTGACATTAGATCACTTTCAATTAAATCTGATAGAATGGCAAGCTGGGAGTCATGAGAGAAGATGCATTCTGACTTAATGCCTCTTAAGTGCAGACCATCATTTAATCAGAGTCTGAAAGGCAGAGACCTGGAGGTTCTCTTGCTAAATACAGTTCCCTTGAAATACATCTAGGAAGCTAATACCAGCTCAATTGTCTCCTTTCCTTATATAAAATATTGGTGGTGGAATATCACATTCTTATGTCTGTTTAACGAAGAGGTAGCGGAGGGAATATTCTGTTTTTCACTGTCCTATCATCCCTCCAGCAATTCACGGTCTCCCTATCTTCCTTTCAATCCCAGGCAGGAGTGAAATTCTACTACCGAACCAGTAGTAAAAAATGCTACCGTTCGCCTGAACCGGTAGTAAAAAAATGCTGTTAAAGTTAAAAAAAAAAAGTTCTGTACGACAATCAGCTGTTCTGCACGGTCGTGGGAATGATTTTTTTAAACTTTTTTTACTATCTATCCGCTCAAACCGGTATTAAAAAAAAAATGCTTAAAAACATCAGCTGTGCCTGATTGTCTGTGAGTTTCCTGCTTGTTTCAGGAGACATTTTGTGTAAAGTCCAGCTGATTTTACATCGTGTGTGAGCCAGTTGTGTAGCTTTTGTGTTATTTTTGCGTAAAGTGTGTGTTGGTTTTTGAGCTCTCTGTGACTCTGTGAAGTTCCTGCTTGTTGCAGGAGAAATTTTGTGTGAAGTTCAGCTGCTTTTACATTGTGATGTCAACTTGGCCACACCCACCTGCCCAGTCACATGACCACCAAGTCACACCCACCCAGTCACATGATCACCAAGCCAGGGGAACACATAATGATTATTGCAGACTGAGAAGGGCAGAGAGTTAGGGAGCTTCATTTAATGAAAAGACGTGTAACTGAAAATTATCACCAGCAATAGAACTTCCACCATCTCCAACAATAAAGTTGGCTCAAAAGCACCATCAAGAGAAATTTAAAATCTCAAACAACCCAAAAATAAAATAGAACAGAAACCAGAGAAAGAAAAGTTTATTTAGCATGTCATTAACTGCGCTCAAAAAAAGATTTTAATGCAAATTCTGTCCTTACTGTTTCTGCCTTCATTTTCTGTTCCAAAAGTAATTTGAACCATGGGTTTAAGTTCCTTAGACACAGATTAACAGAGTTGGAAGGGACCTTTTAGGTCATCTAGTCCAACTCCCCGTCCAATCAGGAGACCCTACACAAGCACACAGAACGTTGTTACCTTTCCACCAAAGGTGGTTCCTATTTTTCTAGTTGCATTTTCTTTCTGATCAACACGCTCACTGTCTGTTTGTAAAGTTTGTAAGGTAAAGGTAAATGTTTCCCTTGCACATATCTGCTAGTCATTCCCGACTCTAGGGGGCGGTACTCATCTCCGTTTCAAAGCTGAAAAGCCAGCGCTGTCCAAAGACATCTCCGTGGTCATGTGGCTGGCATGCCTAAACGCCGAAAGTGCACGGAATGCTGTTACTTTGTAAAGTTTGTAAAGAAATGCAAATGCAGACACAATCCATCTGGAAATATGAAGGAGCCTCAAAAGAATGAATTATTTGATTATTTTGAACTGAAATCAATTCTTAGCACATAGCTATCAATAAAAAGAGCATAACCCAGCCAGCCAGAAGAAGAAACTTCCAGTAAATTCTAAAAATATCTAAGCAACTGGATTACTCCAAATTAAAATTCCAGGTTCTGATTCTGACTTTCCATTAGACACAGATTTGATAAACTGTTGATTTTGCTTCCTTTCATAATATTCTGTAAATAACTTTTGAGTACAGTTTTTAAGTGTCATTCAGTACAGAGATGTATCTATGGAGAAAAATAATGACCCAGCTGGTCACTTGTGACTGATAGAATATAACACAACAACATCAGCAACAATTCAGTGTATTGTATTTTCTATTCTGGATTTATAAGTGGTTCAGCACCTCATATTTACATAAATGAAACTTGACAGACTTCGGTGTAGTAAGTGTACAAACAATTTATTTCTTGTTTACAGCACATCATCTTCCAAAACACATTCTTACATTAAGGCATCTCCTAGCATGTTTTAAAGAACAACATCTGAGAAACTATAAGTGATAGATGCTTTTGAAGCATGAAGAAAGAGAAAGACAGACTCATATGTCATTCAGCTTCACTTTAGAGCAGATATAGATGTAGGTACTCAAAATGGAAAACAAAAAATGTGTCAGATTTACACAAACAACAGAATTTATAATACAGAATGGTCACATAGCTGAATACAGTAAAGAAACGGAATGATGCTTTCAACATTACAGCAAAAAAATATGGGAGACACATATCCCTAGTAGTACTATATTGTTTGAAAGCATAATAGCATAATAAGGAGTATGAAGAGATGTTCTAGCAATGTTTATGTAAAACATAGCAAATACTGTCAATAGAACTAAGGAGAAATTTCCTGACAGTTAAAAACAATTAATCAGTGAAACAACTTGCCTCCAGAAGTTGTGAATGCTCCAACACTGGAAGTTTTTAAGCAGATGTTGGATAATCATTTGTCTGAAGTAGTGTAGAGTTTCCTGCCTAGGCATGGGATTGGACTAGAAGACCTCCAAGGTCCCTTCCAACTCTGTTATTCTATTCTATTCTATTCTATTCTATTCTATTCTATTCTATTCTATTCTATTCTATTCTATTCTATATGTACGTGCTAACATTCAAGGTTATTCTGGGTCAAGAAGAGCCACAAAAATTAGCTGATGTCTCCATAACACTTAGACTTTACAGCCCTCTCTGGGCAGTTTATAATGTCAGCATATTTTCCCCAACAATCTGGGACCTCATTTTAGCAACTCTGAAATGATGGAAGGCTGAGTCAACCTGGTGCCTATCAGGATTGAACTCCAGATGGTGGACAGAGTTTGCCTGCAATGCTGCGTTCTAACCACTGTGCCATCAGGGCTCCATGCTTCTTACACCTACAGCTTCTCATCCAGTGGTAGCCCATTTCTTCTTGTTGTCAGAAAGATCAAATTCCTTCCTTTTCTCTATTCATGTCCCAATCTGGAAATTTAATAGAAATCGCCAGGCAATCAATGGAGAATCAAAGATCTGTTCAATCAATCCAAAGTGGTAAGCTGCTCAGAGTCATCTTGAATGATTATATGGGCACTCTGACAAGTTTGTTCTTTACAGGGGAAAAAATGCATCATTGCTATTTGGACAAAGTCTACTGGGATGACTTAATATCTTCTCCTAACCATCACAGACACTTCTCTGACCTTGTAGAAATGGTAGAAATGGATAGAGTTCTTGGTAGATTGAGTTCCATTGCCTGTAGATGTCTCCATGCCCCTTCTAGCTCATATTGGTATCTGGGGGTGTGAGTGATGGGATTCAAGTAGTGGTAAGTGGAATTCCTGATCAAAATATTCCCAGATGTATACAGTTTTCGTAGTCTTCCCTTAGGGATATAACTAGATGTGGAAACAACACTAATTCCATAACATCTGCATGAGCCAGCATTGGCAGAAGGAACAACACATGCTCTCAAAAAGAAAAGTGTCGACGAAATGAAATGTTTGCAAATGCTTTTCAAATTCTTGGAGGCCAGGTTGGTGTATCTTTGCAAGAAAACTCTTCTGTTGATTTAGCAGAACTGAATCATTACGGATTATGTTTGCTAAAGACAAGTATACTACGCAAACATCTGATTTTAGTGCTAATATTAATCTGCTGCAGAGCACATCATGAGAAAGGCAGGGCGAGAGGAATCAAAAGTTGGAATTAAGATTGCCGGGAGAAATATCAACAACCTCCGATATGCAGATGATATCATTCTAATGGCAGAAGGTGAAGAGGAACTAAAGAGCCTCTTGATGTGGGTGAAGGAGGAGAGTACAAAAGTTGGCTTGAAACTGAACATTAAAATCATGGCATCTGGACCTCTCAATTCCTGGCAAGTAGATGGGGAAGAAATGGAGGTAGTGACAGTTTTTATTTCCTGGGCTCCAAGATAGCTGCAGATGGGGACTGCAGCAGTGGTGAGATTCAGCCAGTTCGCACCTATTCGGGAGAACCAGTCCTTAACTTTCTAAGAGGTTCAGAAAACTGGTTGTTGGAAGAAATAATCTTTTGGTTTTTTTTCTGCTTTACAGGGTTAATCCTGTAAGGAAGGCAGGAAGGAAACATTCTGGTGTTGTTTCTAGCTTAATCTTTATTGCCCTGCTTACAGAAACTGCCTCTCCTTATTACATTGTAACAGCTAAGGCAAAGTGCCCATCAACCTGAGTAATGTTGAGTTGGCCACGCCCACATGGTCACCTGACCACGTCATTAGGACAGAGAACCAGTTGTTAGATTATTTGAATCCCACCACTGGACTGCAGCCAAGAAATTAAAAGAGACTTGCTTCTGGGGAGGAAAGCTATGGCAAATCTGGACAGCATACTAAAAAGCAAAGTCATCACCCTATCAACAAAAGTGGATTGGATTGGATTTATTCGATTTGTATGCCGCCCTACTCCCAGAGGGACTACTGAGGGAAGGGTCCCAGCCGCTATTACTACCAGTTCGGTAGTAAAAAAAAAATTGTGTTCCGTGCATTTGCGCATTTTCGTTTAAAACAATCTGCCCATGCGCATGTTAAAAACTAAATAAAAATTACATGTTTTTTTAATGAAGATCGTCCTGTGCATGTGCAGAACAGAAAATCAAGATGGCGCCACCAATCATAGAACTGGGACTGTCATGTGTCTGCCTGAGTTACTACCTATTCAGCTGAACTGAACCTCTGATTCTATCGGATTCTGAGTGGCTTACAAAATATAATAATAGATTAAAACAATTAACAGCATAAATGAAACATAACATAGCAGGACAGGAGAGATTAAAAACAACCATTATAGCACAATATCTCCCTCCACAAGAGATTAACTTCAGGCCTTGGTCCAAAGTCTGGTTTTAAGCCCACTTTGAAAGCCCAGGTGAGAAAGCCACCTTCTGCATCTCTAGGGCAGATGCTGTTCCAGAGAATGGCGGCCAATTCCTATATCCCACAATAACGTTTAATAGAAGGAACCTCAAGCAACCAGGTCATATGCCATGAAAGACTTCAAATGTAACTATCAGCACTGTTGTGGCCCCCTTACCAAGAAGTAGGTTGTGGTCTACTTTCCAAGTTTCAAAACTTGATAACATCAGCCTCCTACTAAAAAGCACATTCCCTGCAGGAGTCATCTTTTAGGAGACATTAATCACCAGAATGGCTTCTATATCTCTTTTTCAACATAGTGGATAAAGGAAGGGACCAGTTTTCTGGAATCTTCATGGATATCTCTTCCTATTTCATCTTCTTTTTAAAAAAAATAGTTTTTATTGAACATTTTCAAGTTTTAAAAAAACACAAGTACAAAAAAAGAAAAAAGGAAAAAGAAGCAAGAAAAAAATACAAAAACAAATACAAACAGATAAAAACACATACAACAATATAATATAATTTAACAGCTTCCCGTATCAGCATGTATATTCTGCTTTTTAGTTTGATTATTGCCTTCTCATAGATTTTAAAAATTCTAATACTAATGTAATAATTATATTAGAATAGAATAGTATAATACGTACAAATAATCAAATTTTACGTACATACATATTTTTTCATGTTATAATCAATAGTTTTTAAAACTTTTATTTCTTGTTTTGGCTTCTATTTTCTAGCCACTTGTACAGTCTACTCCAAATTTTATAATAGTCAGACTCTTCTCTTTCTTTTAACTCCATAGTCATCCTGTCCATTTCAGCACATTCGAGTATCTTCTTAATTACCATTTCCTCTGGGGGTGGGGGTAGTTTTTCCCCCCCAATTTTGTGCAAAAGCGATCCTAGCTGTGGTTAGTATGCGTAATATTATATATTGATGTTTCTTGTTTATCTTTGAGTCTAGTATATTTAATTGTTCTGACCCCCTCCTCCATGCAGTAACGAATGCTGAGACAAGCTTAACTGGAATGTACTTTATTAGCAAGAAACCAAAACCTCGGTGGCTGAAAGCCAAGCATAACAAACAGATAAGGACCTTGGCAGCAACTCAGACAAGCCTTGGCAGCAATCTAGCCTGCCAAGCTAGTTACAAAAGTTCTCCAAATTTTAATCAATGCATTGACTTCTGCAAGAGGGGCGTGTGCATAAGCAGTCTTTTTATAGTCTGGAGAGGAGCCTAATGACCACCAGCTGAGTGCAATTACCTCCTGTACTTGCGCAATTGTTCCTGATGCCTATTAGATCTTCGGTGCTGGACATCCAGGAACAACTCACTGCTGGCTTCCGGCTCACTTTCCCTTGTCTCCTCCCTACTGGTCCAAGGCTCAGGCACCTCCTGGTGGCCAACCAGCCTCTCTGCACCCTGCTCAGAGTCGGAACCCTGTCCAGGGTCCTCCACATCCTCCAGAGCCGATTCATAGGGCCCCTCGCTGTCGGAGTCTGGTGGCAGCTCCAATGGCTCCTGCTGGGCCACAACACCTAATGAACATAATTCTGGGTTCAATTCTATCTTATGTTCTGTGACTGCTTCCTACTTCTTGGAAACATTTTGCTTGTTCAAATATCAAGGTACTATTTGTAGCAAATGGCAAATTAAGCTGCAGATTGCAGGGAAAAAAACGATGGCAAAAGTTGTTTTGCATTAGGGTGTGAGAATTGGGCAAACAGCTGATCGGCACTCAAGAGAATGTTAAATATTTCGATGCCCCATGCTTGACTGCAGTTATAAGCCTCTTTATATCTTGGGATGTTGAGAAGTTGCAGAAACATGTTTAAAAAAATCAGATGGGTATCCTTTTCCAGATGGTTTTATAAATCCCCCCTCCGTTGCAAATGTGAGGTTCTGAATATAATTTTCCAATACTTTTTCTTGGATTTTTATTTCAGCAAAATAGACTAATAAGATGTTGAAAAAAATAACATGCAAGAACTGGATAAGCAAGATCTGACATGCAGCCTGCAAGCAGTTATTATTTCTAAATAAGAAACAAACATAAATTTAACCATTATAAATTTAACTCTGAAGCCAGGCATAGGAATAAGATACGTTCTGCATAAATGAAACTATTGCCTGATGCATTTAAATGATGTTTGAAAATAAAATGTTGTTCTAGATAAAGGGAGAAATTAATTTTAGCTCCGAAGCAAGTCCTGAAAATAAAATGCTATTTTGTACTGCAGCCATAGTACATTCTTTAAAAAAAATCAGGTACTGTGGAGATAGTTTAAGATAAAAAATTCAACACCTACCAACCCATGTCAACTACTGGCTAAATAATGGGATACAGGCAGACAGGAATATGCAATGGTTATAGCAGCTGTACAGGTAGTCCTCAACTTACGACATAGTTGAGCCCAAAATTTCTGTGGCTAAATGAGATGTTCTTAGAGGGTTTGGTTAGTCCTGGTTCCTGTACTCTGCAATTTTCCATGAAGCCCCTTTAACTATTTTTTTCCTTTGGAAAACTCTACAGATTTTTAGCTATACAATAAGTGGTGTGGGAGTAGGAATGGATTTCCAGAGGAAAAATGGCAGACTACAGGAACCAGGAGCACTAACTCAGGTGACCCTGAGGACACAGATAAACCTCCAAGTGCTTCAACCACCCTCTAAAAGGCTGCAAATGGCCAGCTGTCTGCAAGGAATATAATTCCTTCCATTCCCCACCATCCTGTCAGAGCTGAAGAAGCTTCTTGGATGAGAAGGGAAATGTCTTCCAAAGAAAAACCAAAAAAAATCCCAGCTGCCTCCTGAAGAAGCAACTTTGGGACAACCATGACCTGGATGACTGAGAAGCTCTACAGACTCGTTGACTTTGCTTGCCAGAAAGTCACAAAAGGTGTTCACATGACCCCCCACCCCCACCCCCCAGATCACTGCATCCATTATAAAGGTGAGTCAATTGCCAAACATCTGAATTTTGACCACAAAAAAACAGAAATGGCTACAACAATTGTAAGTGTGAAAAGTGGTCCTAGGTGCTAAATTTCAGAGCTGTTGTAACTTTGAACAGTCACTAAATGAATTGCTGTAAGTCGAGGACTGCCTGTAGTAGCATCAGTGTGGTGGTAGTACCAGTGCTAGTGAGAACAATTATCTTTGCTTCATGTTTTCTTGTTGAGCAAAGAAAGATTTTTCCAGACAGATTCTTCTTCTTCTTCTTCTTCTTCATCTTCTTCTTCTTCTTCTTCTTCTTCTTCTTCTTCTTCTTCTTCTTCTTCTTCTTCTTCTTCTCCTCCTCCTCCTCCTCCTCCTCCTCCTCTTCTTCCTCCTCCTCCTCCTCCTCCTTCTCCTTCTCCTTCTCCTTTTTCTTCCCCCTCCTCCTCCTCTTCTTCTTCCCCTCTTCCTCCTCCTCCTCCTCTTCCTCCTCCTCCTCTTCTTCTTTGTCATCTTTGTCTTCTTCTTCTTCTATTACTACTCCTCCTCCACCTCCTTCTTCTTCATCATCATCTTTGTCTTCTTCTATTACTACTCCTCCACCACCTCCTCCTTCTTCTTCCCCTCTTCCTCTCCTCTTCCTCCTTCTCCTCCTCCTCCTTCTCCTCCTCAACCAAATTGCCTATTCTATTCTTATTCTATTCTTCTTCTAATCATGTTTCCGGACTTAATGGGGGAAAGCCCATTTTTTTCAGAGAATGATCTGGTTATAGTGTACACATATTATGTTAAATAATCCTCCTCCTTCTCCTCCTCCTCCTCCTCCTCCTCTCCTCCTCCTCAACCAAATTGCCTGCTGACCCTGACTGACTATACCAGCCAAGAGTGGGGAATTTGGCAAGCAAGCAATCCAGACATTCAGCATAGATGGGGAGTTAATTCATCAGCCTTCTGCTGGATAAAAGAGAAAAAAGCAGTGGGCTACAAGAAATGATCACAGCAAAAAAAAGAATAAAGCGATCCCTGTGAGTCTATCATCATGAACCCTGCAGATCTTAATCGGCCTGTATTTTGTGGTCAGCAAGTGCCCCTCACTTTTACTCAATAAGGAGCAGGTGAGAAAAAGAATCAGAACTGTCTTCACAAAGACATTTTTCCCCCCTAGGGGAAGGGAGGTATGGAGCCTTAAAACTGCCGTTCCTTGGAGCCTTGTTTTCTGATGTGCTTCTTAATGCTCTTTCCCCTACTGGCACACGTCATTGAAAGGCCTTAATTGGTACTCTTCAAATTGGAACACAAAGTGGGGAAGATTGTGACAGTTTGAACTGAGCTTTTAAGGAAAGTTGATGGGAAAGAAATCAAAGTGTTTTCTCTCTGCAACCCCCCCCCAAGAACCTCTTTTCTTTTCAAATACATAAACTTGGAGAAAGAAGCAAAATAAATAGGTCACAGCACAAACTTCCATAATTTTGCTGAGAAATGTCTGGATTTGTCCAGCTAAGTTTAATCAAAGGCAAAGTATGTGTGTCATTGGCTAGGCTAGGGGTCAGCAACCTTAAACACTCAAAGAGCCATTTGGGCCCGTTTCCCACAGAAAAGAAAACATCGGGAGCAGTGGTGGGATTCAAATAATTTAACAACAGGTTCTCTGCCCTAATGATTTCTTCCAACAACCAGTTCACCAAACTGCCCAGAAAGTTAACAACCAGTTCTCCCGGACTGGTGCGAACCGGCTGAATCCTACCACTGATCTGGAGCCACAAAACCCTTCCCGTGCCTGACTGTTTCCTGAGCAGCCACAAAACTAATATATGTAGTTAAATTAAACTTTTCTTTTCTTGGATTTAACCATGGTTGCCCTACCGAGGCTTGAAAAGCTCAATAAACCATGTGCCAGCAGGTGTCGCACATTGGCGGCTGTGACACATATTTTGAGCAACAGGGAGCCGCAGTAGTGGGATGAAAGAGCCACATGCGGCTCCAGAGCTGCAGTTTGCTAACCCCTGGGCTGGGTCAACAGACTGCCTAGAGCCCAGAAAGGATGTTTGATGCAATAATAATAGAGAGCTCTGAAAATAAAAGACTTGATTATATTCACTTTTGCTTTTCTAGCGGATCCTGATTTTTTTTTTCTAATTCATTATATGGATCGCACACATGGGCCAGTGTTTATTCCATCTTTGTTCGTACTCAGAACCAATTGACCTTTCATTCCTTTTTAAATATTTATTTGTTTTGAGATCCTATGCAATTGGTATAGATCGCTTTCCTATCCGAAGCTGTGATTGGATGTTCAACCAAAACTATCTCTCTTTCTGGGAATAATTGTGAATATATGCAAGACGTCTAATTTGGTTGGCATCAGGGATGTTAAAAGGGGTAGTTAAGATAAAAGGTTAAGATGTGGTGATAACAGTACAAGGGAAGCCAGGAAGAGGGGGGAAGAGGAGGAAGAGGAGGAGGACAAGAACAAGAATTTTTTTAGTTTAGTTTATTGATCTTGTATGCCGCCCACTCCCGAAGGACTCCGGGTGAAGATCAAGAAGATCAAGAAGATCAAGAACAAGATCATCTATGAATAAGGCAGGCCAACATATAATTCAACAATATCTGTCACTTTAAAGCAATTGTCCAATTAAGTTTTAAATTGGTACAATTTTAACAATAATAATAACTTTCTCATTTACTCAAATACTAACCCAGAAAGAGAACCTAAATTTACACATTAGAGGCAGCTAGGGAAAAAAAAGATTTACATACCCAACCCCAACACAATTAATACTATGCTGGATATTTACCACCTTTGATTTTTAAACTAGAAAACACTTTTTGTCAATAGCTAGCCACTTGTTAATTAAGGCCTTCATTTACTAAATAACATGTTTCACAACCAACAACTTACCAGCTTTTTTTAATTTTCTGCTTACATCAGAACCCAGACACTGGCATTATCACTTCAGTGAATGTAGAGGCAACTTATAGCTAGTTAAAATAACAGGGTTAAATTGTTCCTTAAACAAAGGAACATCAGTGTAACAGTACAATACCTAGATAACATCTGGGAGTAATTTATGTCATAAATTACATGAATTAATTCAGAACTGGCACAATCTGGTGCCCTCCATTTTGAAGGTCCCAGAACTAAGCGTGCTGATGGGAATTTCAAATTAATACAGTCCATCATATTAAAAGGAACTGAGGAGAGAGGTGTTGAGAGTTATTAGTTAACTGAATCACGATGACATTCTTGGTTCAAAATACAGAGGAATGGTTTGAGCTGATCATAAGAATAATTACTGGCCAAAGACATGTTCAACAGTGGCAAATATTTTGAACTTCCTGCTCAGTCTTAGTTTAAATCAAAAAGCTGGGCAGGAATATTTCTATATCTATTATGCTTCATTTTAATTGATCTCTATGATAATCCACCTGTCCGACGAAATCAATAAATATTCGTGAAAGGAATGCAATTATATCCTAATAATTTGGGGCTGTTATACTTTAATCATTTGCTCTGGATGAGTCCCATCCAAGTCAGATAAGGCTCCTTTAGTAGTTTTTAGAAGTATCAAATTGTGAGTTATTCCTATTCGGAGCTGCCAATTAGTTCCAGCAAATGGTAGTAGCAGAACAAATCTGATCTCATTGATTTTAATGCTACCAGGTTTTGATTCAATGCCTATAAAGGTCAACTGGGAGAGCTTAAGAAAGTCAGATCAAGCCGTAAAATTTTCTTGAAAAATGGTTGAACATTTGTGGGGTAGAGCTCAAAATATAAGTCAATCAATCTCAGCTCAAATAGGTCGTATATATAATTTTCTTATGGGATGTGGTGGCTCAGTGGCTAAGACGCTGAGCTTGTCGATCAGAAAGGTCGGCAGTTTGGCAGTTCAAATCCTTAGCACTGCGCAACAGAGTGAACTCCCGTTACTTGTCCCAGCTTCTGCCAACCTAGCAGTTCGAAAGCATGTAAAAGTGCAAGTAGAAAAATAGAATAGAAAAATGACTACCTTTGGTGGGAAGGTAACAGCATTCCATACGCCTTTTGCATTTAGTCATGCTGACCACATGACCATGGAGAATGTCTTTGGACAGCGCTGGCTCTTCAGCTTTGAAACAGAGATGAGTACCGCCCCCTAGAGTCGGGAACGACTAGCGCATATGTGCGAGGGGAGCCTTTACCTTTACCTTATAATTTTCTTTTGCCATTGCTAGCTTTCACCCAAACCCAAATTCCTCAAGGCTCTCAACCTGTTGATAGAACCTCAAAAGCACGGAGAATTTGCTACTCCCCTGCAGAGAATCTAACTCCTTAAACCCAAGCTAACATACAGTTTTGTATTCTACATACTGTCTTTACAATGACAGCATGCTGATCAAACATACAGTCCTGCAACTGCAGCGGGGATCATGGAATCTCCTGCTGAGATATAAAGAGCTACACCAAGTGAAATCTTTCTAAAAGACACACTGACAGAGAGACAGTGAGACTGGGATTTGTGGGCATGGGTGAATTGTTGATATGATTAAAACTCTGTGTTTGCGAAGAGAATGTGGCTTCAGACTGTATCGAGGAGAAACACAGCTCTATTGCTTACTGCAAAACTGCATCTCACATAAAGAAGCAACATGTAACTCATAAAAAAAACATTGTCAGGAAAGGCTATGGATCAGTCTCATGCTGTTCTGACCTAGGCTTCCCAGGATCATGCGGCGGACTCCTCATCCTGATAAAACCCATTTTATTTAGGTTAAAAGGAATTCCTCTCCAGCAAAGTCCAAGCAAACAGTCTTTCGTGAGATTTCACAACTACAGACCTTGGAGAGCTGCCAGGCCAATATCTTCCAAACGCCACGCTGTAGCAGCAATTACTTGGCAAGAAGTCAGGAACAGATCTTCACCCTAATGAATTGAACTAATTGACTCCTGCAAACTCCGCTCCTCTTTTGTTCATCTTTATTCCCTATGGGAGGGGCCATTCACCGTCCACCTGTGCCTTTAATCTTGAGTCGGCCCTTGTTCTTTAACTGTTCCCTTCTCTTGGCAGCTTCCACATGCGCACATTGGGAACAGGCTCCAGATGTTCTTCTGCCTCACTGATCTCCGACTCCGAAGGCAGCTGATTACTGGCGCCATCTCTGCCTCTGATGCAGAGCACTCGTCAAAGCCTTCCCCAGACTCCAGGACTGGCCCATGTTCCTCCCCAACCTCCTCACTGTCTGAGTCTGTCACCAGCTCTGCTGGCTGCTGGTGGCCTCAACACATGCTGCCCAGAAGCGAAGATGAACAGATCTTCCCCAGAGACCAAAAGATCTGGCATATTTGTGGCAAGACATCAATCTCAAAAGCTAGGCCAAGCAGTTTTAAGATATTTCCAGGTCATTTGCTCTAACAAGGTCTCCTTGAGCTAATGAAGGGCTGATCGGCTTCCCAGCTTTTAGATAAGAAATGAAACCATGCTCAGAAACTTGATTTAAAAGACATAAAACATCCCTTGCAGCAATCTCTAGGAGTTTTTTTCCTCACAGTAGTATTTGTTAGGATTATAATTCTAACGGTTGGGTTGGCAATATATAAACCATGTAACAATGTTGCACCTGTTTCTTTAAACATACTGTAAAATGTGATTGATTGCTGTTTTCCTCAATCGGCCATAAGAGGGAGCCAGAATGCCTGTAAGCTCTTTCTCTGTTCATTAGATGCTGGGCTGATCTGATCTGAGTGCTGTGAGCTATTGTACGTTTTGCAACTGTTAGCAAACCTTGATTACTGGACTGATTATATGTTACTGGACTATGTTATTTGGATTATCCCTTTACTTTAAGTAGTGTTTAAACTATGTAATCTGCAGTGTCTCTGTACGCTGGTTTGTGTGCTCTCCAACACAAGTCTCACAACACTTCGCTGAATGTACTTGCTCTCCCAATGGGGAGCTTACCTAACACTATTCATTACTGCCATTACACAAAATTGTTTCATTTTGTGTAATGAATCCCACCTGATTTTACAACCTCTTTCCCCATGGTTGTAAAGTGAACCACTGCAGCTCCTAAGTGAATTGTGTCATTAAGTGAATCTGGTTTCTCCCATTGATTTTACTTTTCTGAAGCTGGGTGGGAAGGTCACAAATACTTCAGGGCAGTCAAGGCTAATTTTTTAGTCGTGTGCCAAAAGCGCAGTCATGTGCCTATACCCATAATGCAATGCACACACGAAAGACCCCACCCCCCACCCCTCCATGTGCCCTTCCCCCATGCCCCGCTTTGGGCCTGGAAGGCCTCCTGCACCAACCTGGAAGCCAAAATGGGTTTTGGGGGTCTGCGCAGGGGCCCAAAAAGCAATGCGAGCACCTTCCTGTGAATGTACCCCATCCCCCACACATGTGCGGCAGAGACCCAAAGGCCAGCTGGCTGGTGGGAGGTGCGCACACATGCATGGTGGAGCTGGGCTGGGGTGACGGCTGGGGTGCCAACAGAGAGGACTCTGCATGCCACCTGTGGCACGCATGCCACAGGTTCACTATCACAGCTTTAGGATCTCCTGCTTGAGCAGGGAGTTGGACTAAAAGACCTCCAAGGTCCCTTTCAATCAGGGGTGGGTTCCTGCCAGTTCTAACCTCTTCTATAGAAGAGGTTCCACAAATCTACAGTGCCGTTTAGAACTGATTCCAGCTCCTTCCCCCCGCCCATCTGCACATCATCAAGATGAATAGCGAGAGGAGGAATTCTGGGAGTTGAAGTCCACAAATCTTAAAGCTGTCAAGGTTGAACACCCCTGGGGTTTTTTTTTCTAAAGGGTTAGGGGTGCAAGGGTCTTGTAACTTGACAGCTTTAAGACTTGCGTGCTTCAAATGCCAGAGTTCCTGAGCCAACATTTTGGTTGCTAAGCAAGAGTGTTGTTAAGTGAGTTTCACCACATTTTACAAGTTGGCCACGCCCACCCAGTCATATGACTGCCAAGCTACTCCCACTCAGTCACATGGCTGGCAAGCCACTCCCACCTGCTCACATGGCCAGCAAGCCACTCCCACAAAGCAGGCCACACCTACAGAAGAGGTCCTAAAAAATTTTGAAACCTACCACTGCTTTCAACTCTTATTTTGTGTTTGTATTTAGCACTGGAAGGATGACAGACTTTCTCCAGGAAATGCTTTTAGTAACACTGGGCAACAGAAAATGGGGATATTAGAGCCTTGAAGAAGTTATCAAGCTCCAATTTTCTAAGAGCCACAGTATCACAGCCATAAGTTGCATATGTGATTCAACTCCATCAAGATTAGTTGAAGTGAAAGCCTGCAAGAGTCTACATATGTATATGACTACAACTGTGGGATGCTGATCTGAATTCTAGAAATTGCAAAATTCCCCAGGCAGCGTGAAGTCCGCCTACCGTAAAGTTGCCAAGTTGAGAAACACCAATTAAAGCTATCTATTTTTTTTTATTTAAAAAGTGCTAATATTTGTTATTGGATGTGTCCAAAGGCTAAACAGCCATCACTCTGGAACATTTTTAATTTAGATGTATACACTGAATATGAGGGGAAATTGCTTCTTCCGGTTCTGTGACTTTACAGCGTGCTTTGACTTCATTCTTAGGAAACGATTTGAAAGGACTTGATTATCATGCAAAGGTTAAAACTTTTTTTTTTCCAGATTGAAATGAAAAGCTAAAACTTTGTATAGGGGATTATACCATTTTGGGCCTCGAGGTCTCCATCAAATTCTATGATTGTAAGAAATTGAAAGAGTAAAAATTACTAGAGAATTCCTCTGCCATAAATATGTATAGAAATGCAAAAACAGCGCTATATGCCAAGATAATTCCTGAAGATGCTTGCAGGATTCTCATAGAGAACCAGGATAGTGGCGGGAATGGTCACTGTTTTTGGCACAGTTTTGTTCCTAGTAATTACCATTTTGAAGTACACAACTACTTTTAATAATTCTCAGTATGACTGCTTGGTATTATATATTGTGAAGTTTGTAAACACAGGGCAGCAGATAATGCATCAAAGATAAAATAATTGGTATTTATTTACGCTTGGATTGTTTATTGCTACTGAGAATTTGAGCTATCAGAATTGCAATGGCCTATGAATTTATCAATGAACAAAAAATGTGTTTGTTCAAAACTACTAAGGGAAAAAAATAAACCTAAGTTTTCTTTCCTGTTACACTTCCTCCTCTTCCTCCCTCTTTGCCAGTTCCATTCTAGATAGTTTTCATAATATTTCCTAAAATTCAGGAGTTTATTGGAAAATGTCACATAAAGTTGTTATTTCATTCAATGGCTCCCAATGGTTAATCTTTGGCAAATATCATCCAATAAAATTTAGATGGCTTGCTGCGGAAATGGTAGGTATTCAGCCTGTTCTGACAGGTTCTGGAGAACCGGTAGAGGAAATTTTGAGACTGGGGATTTTGCAGTATCCTTCCCCTGCCACGCCCACAAAGCCACGCCCATAGAACCGGTAGTAAAAAAAATTGAATCCCATCACTGGCATAATGTCTGAATGAATCAGACAATGAACAAACAACATACCCCTCTTTTCTCTCTTTCACATTTTAATTATTTTGTAACCTAGCAACCGTGAAAATTGATAGATTTTTCTAAAAACTGTTTAGATCTTCCTCTGTTTATTTAAAAATTAGGAGTCCGTTTCAATTAACTGGCCCTAGTTTGCCGAAGCAAATTAAGCACATGCTTGAGGTTTCTTCTGTTGAAATTATAAGGTTTAATGCCATACATCAATCAGTAGAATGAAATGGTGATTTTTTTTCCCTGGATTATATCACTACAACAGGTAGCTAAATATTATTTAATGAAATATTCCCCATCTTATGATATTTCTTACATTGCGGTGGCTTATTCACTAAATCACATCCCATGGTACATAATTTGATTTTATAATAGCATAAGAAGAATCATTCATGCAGAGGTCTCACGATGGCCAAACAGATGTATCTGGGAAATTCCCAAGAACATAGAGGAAAGCAGCACTGGTGTTCTACAACAGGGGTGTTAAACACAAGGCCCGCAGGCCAGATCTGGCCTGTGATGTGGTCAGATCCAGCCGGCAATGTGGTTGGATCCAGCCCATGGGGCTGTCCTGGAAAATGTAAGGGGCCAGCCGACATCGCTTGGGATACACACACTAGCTGATAACCTGCCGTTGTCCAGGTATTTATTGATAGGGGGAAAATGTCTGGACCAAATGTAATTTCTAATGTTGGATTTTCCCCTTTACCAGAAGAAGCCCCTTGTGGAGGACTGTGAAGCTATTATCATGGCAACTCCACTGCGCTGTACAGTAGAAGCCATTTTACAGCAGTACAGTAGAAGCCATTTTAACGCACAACAGGCTGTACCTTAACAGAACACATACCCCAATGGGTTTTAGGGATGTCTTACCCCCACAGTATTTGTTTCCAGAGAGTAGGTCATCTGTGTACCAAGTTGGTTAAAAGTGCTCAAGTCCAGAGTTAAGATAGAACATACAGACGCACACACAGCCATTTTTATATATGTAGAAGATATCTAAATGTAGACCAAAATAAAAATAGAAAAGAAATATACTGTATTTATTTTTTCACCAGGGCTATAAAGTAACCAGATTTACAGATTGTAGGAAATAGGAGCAGATACTTTTATAAGCAATTGAGATTGTATGTGGAGAAATTGTGTTGGAAATGATGAGGGGAAAAAAATCCTATCATCTTGAATGCCAGTGACATTAAAGACAAAACACCGAGATAACTCAGCATTTATCAAGCCCTTTATACATGCATTTACTTAAGTATCCTCAAGCATAAAATATGTATTATTTTCCTGATATAGTATGATAAAAAGCTCTCTTTTCTGTAGCGCAAATGCTTTTCAAACACATCTAAGCAAAGAAAACAGAGAATTTCCAAGAAAGGTTTTTAGCTATTTCATGTTCCCATTATCAAAGACAGAGGTTTTTTTTTTAGATATCTCAGTTACATTCTGAAACTTCAACCTAAGGTTTGAACGTTATTTTAAAATTTCCTATCCAATATGGTGTGGGTACACATAGACACTGCCATATGTATTAAATATCACATGTCACTGGCTCTCAACTTTTTCTTCATCATGGACCTCTTTAACTACCTTTTGGGGTCATGGATGCCCAGGACTTAACTCAAAATTTAAATAGAATAGAATAGAATAGAATGGAATGGAATGGAATGGAATGGAATGGAATGGAATGGAATGGAATGGAATTGAATTGAATTGAATGGAATTGAATTGAATTCAAATGTGATTGGACATCCAAGGAATTTGTCTTTAGTGCATATGCTCTCAGTGTACATAAAGAAAAATAATATAGAATACATTCATCAAGAATCATAAGGTACAACACATTGATAGTCATAGGTTACTAATAAGCAATCAAATCATACTAGGAAACAAATTTAACAATATAAATTGTAAAGATACAAGCAACATGGTTATAGTGATAAGTGGAAAGAGATAGGTACTAGGAAAGATGAGAACAATAATAGTAATACATTCTTCATAAATAATTTGAAGAGTTGTGGAAATTATTTGTTTAGCAGAGTGATGGCATTCGGAGAAAAACTGTCCTTGTGTCTAGTTGTTCTGGTGTGCAGAGCCCTATAGCATCGTCTTGAGGGTAGGAGTTGAAATAATTTATGTCCAGGATGCGAAGGGTCTGTAGATATTTTCACAGCCCTCACAGCCCTATATCTGCAATATACAGGTCTTCAATGGAAGGGAGGTTGGTAGCAATTGTTTTTTCTGCAGTTCTAATTACCTGTTGAAGTCTGTGTCTGTCTTGTTGGGTTGCAGAGGCAAACTAGACAGTTATAAATGTTAAATCACAACATTTTTTCAAGCCTTCCCAAACCCCTTGTGGTGACATTGCGATCCCCCCCCCCCCGGGGGGGGGGGTGCAGACCACAGGTTGAGATGTCATATAATTCATATATTGTTGTATATGCATGTATCATTTGTTTATTTTTATAAATTTGTATTAAATTTATAAACTGATCCCACTATCCAGAGTGACTCTGGATGTCTTACAATGCAATACAAAATGAAATATTTAGAAAATTATAAATATGGTAACAATTAAAATTGCAAAAATTAGAGTAATATTATATGGAATATGGAAGACCCCAGCTGGCAGCCCAGGTTTGAGGCCCAGGTGCTATGCAATGAGCTGAGCTCCTGTTCCTTGATTCAGCTCCTGCCCACCTAGCAGTTCAAAAGCATGCAAATGTGAGTAGATAAATAGGTACCACTTTGGTGGGATGATTACAGCGTTCCATCCTCCTTTGGTGTACAGCCGCAATGGCCACATGAACCACGGAAGCATCCTTGGACAAAGCTGGCTCCCTCAGTTAAGAAACAGAGATGGACATTACCCCCTTGTCCAGGGGTGTCAAACTCAATTTCATTGAGGGCTACATCAGGGTTGTGTTAGACCTTGGGGCACCGGGGTGGGCATGGCCAGCTTGATGTCACTTGTATTGGGGGTTCCTGTGGTGGCCTCAGTGCTCTGCCAGTGAAAATGGGCTCCCAAGTTCTATTTTCGGCTGGGATGGCCTCCTACAATCCTCTGCAAGTGAAAATGGAGCTCAGAGGGCGGCCCTCCCCAGCTCCATTTTCTTTGGCAGAGGCACTGCAGGCTGGTCCTTTGGTGTTTCCAGGACAGCCCTGTGGGCCAGATCTAAGTATCCCACAGGTCAGATCTGGCCCATGGGCCTTGAGTTTGACACCTCTGCCCGATTCCTATTGACAAGAATCTCTCCCCTGTCATCCTATAGTAGTGGAAAGGTTGAGGTTGGAGCCTCTTCAATTCAATCATTTCAATGTTTTTTCCCTCTGTTTTCTTTTTTAATTTTTTTACAATTGTCATTGTAATCTTGTTTCTTGTGTCTTTTAACAGGCCTCTTAAAATCTTGTTATGTTCCTTCTTGATATCTTTGCCTTTCTCCATTTGGTTTCTTTCTTTTTTTTTTTTTTTTTTCTTGTAGAATTCCATCCTTTCTTCCAACATCTAGCTTTCTTTCTTCTGGTTTTGGTCTTTTCGCAATCCTCCTTAACGACTTAGTATACTTCTTTCCACAGCTTCCCTGGTTCTCTTTCAATCAGGTTCAGGTTTTTCAAAGTGATTTCTGAAGTTCAACTTGAAAATGGTTTAAGTTCATTTTAGCTGCCTTTGTTCTTCTACTTTATCTTGACTAGGAAGTTGCACATAAGCAATGCGTGATCAGCTCCTGCCTACATCTTTCCCCTTAAAAGCTCTGAGTTCTTTGATGTAGTCAATTTGATTTCTTTGTGTGTGACATCTGGTCATACCTAGCCCACTGTACATAGTCATTGCTTTGGTCCTTTGAAGAAGCATTGAAGGTATCGTTGGATTGACAGAAATTGATACATCATTCTTGTCAGAACCTCTCCATTAGATAATTAGGAAAGAAGACCACGAGACTCCATGAGTAGAAATCAAGTGTACTTTTACTAATTATAAATGATTAAAGGCATAGCGAAGCGAAGTCTGATTATTTAGGCGCGAAAGCGATTGATATGTAGAATAACCCATTCTCCACTCCTTGGCATCACAGTTACAGTCCAATCATAATTCTCCCAAGTGTCAGGTGTGAGATAACTTCAAAAGGCATCACGAAGATGGAATGTCGGTGCCGTTAGTCCTGGCGGGAATCTCCTATGCATGCGTAGTCCGACAGGCAGCTGAGCTCCAGAACCTTCCTCCAGCACAATGAGTAACTCCTCCCAAATACCATGCCCTCCCTCCCCATTTCATGGCAGCTGAAAGCAACAGCAAAGCAGAGGCTGACAATTCTGCTCCGTTTCTGTTTTCTGCGCCATATAGTCCAGCTACATTTTTATTCCTATTTTTTTTATAACTTTGCAATTCTAGTCCCCCACAATAAGTCCTCCATCTTTCCCTCTGCTGATGTCAACGTGCAGGAAGGTTTATACATTATTGTTTTCTTCTTTTCTTCTACATATTCTTCCTTTGAAGATATTCGTGATTGCACAGGGGTCTGATATGGTTCCTAAAAATGGTGATCCCATGGAATATAAATAACTAAATAACTAAATAACTAAATAGCTAAATAGCTAAATAGCTAATAGCTAAATAGCTAAATAGCTAAATAGCTAAATAGCTAAATAGCTAAATAGCTAAATAGCTAAATAGCTAAATAGCTAAATAGCTAAATAGCTAAATAGCTAAATAGCTAAATAGCTAAATAGCTAAATAGCTAAATAGCTAAATAAATAGCTAAATAACTAAATAACTAACTAGCTAACTAGCTAACTAAACAAACAAACAAACAAACAAACAAACAAACAAACAAATAAATGCATTAGGGAGGCAGAGCATTGTGCCTGTTGAGTTTATTTATTTCTTCTTCTTTCTTTGGAATCAGATTCTGCTTCGGGGTTTAAGCGTGTCTGGCCTCAGGAAGAATTGCGAACTAATTTCAGTCGTTCATCAATGTTATTCTGAATTGGGATGAAGTTAATAAAACTGGCTCAAAGCGCCATCTCCTGGATCAAGGGAAACATAAGCTAGGCATTATATTTCCAAAACTGAAACAGCTGTATACAGACACATCCAACCACTCAATGACCCCCCCCCTTTTTTTTTTCAGTGAACGCGGAGCTTTTCACATTCTGCAGATTAATACCATGCCAGTTATTATTCCCAAGAAGCAATATCTCAATGTTGCTGTAAAGAAATGGGAAGATGTTATCTATTATTAATTTATAGAGAGAAGCATGAATGGAACAGCTGATATTAGCTGACCTTCAAACATTGAAGGGAATCAGACTGGTTAATCGTCATATGGAGACTACCAGATGGATGGTCAAGGAAGCATCCTTGAAGAAAATAAAGGCAAAATTTCTGTATTGTGACTAAAATATAGTATGTCCATCTGGTCACTATGGGCTAGACACAGAGGGCCTTTTGTTGTTGTTAGTTGCAAAGTCATGTCTGACCCATAGTGGTATTCAGGCCTGGGTTGCAAACCGGCAGTGACCCAGGCCTGCCACGTCCCTGAACTGGTTCCTTCGCCACCGCTGGGCTGCCACCATTTTGGATTTTAGTGACTAGTAGTAAAACCGGCAGCAACCTACCCCCAATTGCTACACTGAGGATTGGGGCACGCTAGAAAACAAAAAGAATTGTTTCACATTACAGCATGCACAAATATTAAACAAACAATGCCCACTATTTTTGATCCTGACATGTTGAGAGGCCTGAGATAGGAAATAGAACCATGAAGACTAGAGTGAATGGATGGATGGATGGATGGATGGATGGATGGATGGATGGATGGATGGATAGATAGATAGATAGATAGATAGATAGATAGATAGATAGATAGATAGATAGATAGATAGATATTATAGATTGATGGATGGATAGACAAGATAGATAGATAGATAGATAGATAGATAGATAGATAGATAGATAGATAGATAGACAGACAGACAGACAGACAGACAGACAGACAGACAGACATAGATGATAGACAAATAAATAATAGATCTCTAAAACTAGCACCTACTTTACATTGCTATAGCTATAACTATTCCCATTCTTGTATTTATTCTATGCCATGACGCACTCCTGAATATCAAGGGATACAGCACAAACAGTAAAGCGACAAATTATTTAACAGTGACACATGGAGAGTATTAAGAGGAGAACTCAGCAAAGCATCTCAGCTCCCCGGATCCCCAATTATTTGCTTTTTTTAACAGTAGTTTTTTTCTGTGCTTGATCTCTCAAAGGACCTAATCAAATTCTTTCGTGTACATTTTGATAAAACAAGATGAATCACAACTTTTTATTCACTTCCGAGTGCGAGATAAACTATCATAACTTAACTTGAACAAATGTGCTATTCTATACTGTGAAAAAAATGTGCACATGGAGAAGCAGAGATACAGAGGTGGCAGGAATTAAAATCTGAAAGGCTTGTTTTTACTAAAGGCATTGATTAAATGAAGTTGTCTCAACAATTAAATAGCTCATCAAGACTCTTCACATTAGAAAAATATAGGCACCAAAGCCATCAAGGGTTCATAAAACTGGTAATGATTATAGCTGTGATGGTGAAGCTATGGTACACAAGTCATCGCCCCAGCTCAGCTCCACTGCGCATGTGTGCATGCCCCCCACCGGCTAGCTGATTTTTGAGTCACTGCTGCACATGTGCAGGAGGTAGGGCACATGCAGGAGATGCGTACGCATACAGGTGGTAGGGGTCATGCACAATTGTGGGGGGGTTGCATACGCTGGGGGCAGGGGGGTGCAGCCCCCCCATTGCCCCATTTTTGCTCCCAGGAGGCTGCAGGGAGGCCTACTAGCCCAAAATGGGGCATAGGGGGAGTGTCACACGCGCATGTAGAGGGCAGAGGGAGCACGAGGGTCATGTGCACATGCACAAGGGTTGCACATGTGGGTAGGGGAGCATGGAGGGGTTATGAGCACATGCACAGGAGGCGCAGGGGGCACACATTGAATTGAATTGGCACACGACGACAAAAAAGTTAGCCATCACTGGTCTATAGCAATGATATACTAAGAAAGGTGAGATACAGTACAAGGTCTTTTCACATTAAATGCACACGATGAAAGATGGGACAGATGAATCTTTTTGTCACTTTTAACTGGTCTTTTTACTCATATGACACAACAATTTTGGGTTTAGGAGATGTCACTAGTCCAATTAATCTGTTTGTTATCTCACCTAATTCCCCAAATAGCAATAGCAATAGCAATAGCAATAGCAGTTAGACTTATATACCGCTTCATAGGGCTTTCAGCCCTCTCTAAGCGGTTTACAGAGTCAGCATATTGCCCCCAACATCAATCCGGGTCCTCATTTTACCCACCTCGGAAGGATGGAAGGCTGAGTCAACCCTGAGCTGGTGAGATTTGAACAGCCGAACAGCAGAACTGCAGTCAGCTGAAGTAGCCTGCAGTGCTGCATTTAACCACTGCGCCACCTCGGCTCTCTGGGGATGTCTTTGGAACATGTTTCAAGGAGGAGGAGGAGGAGGAGGAGGAGGAGGAGGAGGAGGAGGAGGAGGAGGAGGAGGAGGAGGAGGTGGTGGTGGAGGAGGAGGAGGAGGAGGAGGAGGAGCATTATTTAACATAATATGTGTACACTATAACCAGATCATTCTCCAAAAAAATGGGCTTTCCCCCATTAAGTCCGGAAACATGGTTAGAAGAAGAATAGAATATTGTATTTTACTGCTAGCTTGTTCCTTCGCTAGCTCATTATGAATGAAACAGGCATACAACAAATACAAGACCAATCATTCCCACAGGTTATGTCAGAAAATCCATATTTGTCACAACTGTTAAAGTTAAGATTGTAGGGAGCAGTTTATCCCAGGGTGTATCACAGGGAACCTTTTTAAGAAGAGACAGGACAGTCACTTGTCTCAAAATTTACAGAGTCTCCTGCTTGAGCAGGGGGTTGGAGTAAAATATGGGTGTCAAACTCATGGTGTTACATTGGGGTGGGTGTACTGGAGCCTGTACATGACGCATCCAGTTTGATACCCCTGTACTAGAAGATCTCTAAGATCCCTTCCAGCTCTGTTTTGATTTATTAATTGATTGGAGATGGATGGGGGAGCTGTGGCTTTTCAAACTTTGTTGAATGTCATGCTTCAGAAGCCTGAACCACTAAGGTCAACTTAGTGAGAGATATTGGGAGTCAAAATTCTGCAACATTAAATTGCTCACACATCACCGATCTCCTAGAACCTAATCTGAGTTGTAGACTACAGATCAGGGGTGGGTTCCTCCCGGTTCGCACCGGTTCTTGCGAACCTGTTCGTCAGTGAACCCGGAAGTAATTAACTTCCGGGTTCCTAGCTCCTAGCCCCTGTCGCTGGGTGCCTGCAGGGTTTTTCTTTTAAAAAAAACGCCTCCCCGGATGATCTTGAAAACCTGTAAGGTTGCTTTGGAAGGGGATAGATAGGTAGCATTTCCCCCTGCCCCCCCCTCCCTGGGTGCCTGCAGCCTTAAAGCAAGCGTTTGCACAATAAAGAAAATCTCACGAGTGAGAGAAGTTCTTAATTGCTTTTACTGTGAAGTTTCGGAAGCTTCCAAGGCTACAGGCAATCAGGAATGGGGTGGGGGAATGCCTCGCAGGTTTTCAAGATCGTCCGCAGAGGCGTTTTTAAAAAGAAAACTGTCTTCTTGGGAAGGGGAATGGGCTGCGCTCCTGGTTCTGGGGATTCCCCCCCCCCAAAAAAAGACCAGCTTCCCATCTCTCCAAATCTTGTGGATTTTCAGGATTTTCTTTTTAAAAAATGCCTCTCCAGATGATCTTGAAAACCTGCAAGGTTGCTTTGGAAGGGGACAGATAGGCAGATTCCCCCTGCCCCCCTCCCTGGGTGCCTGCAGCCTTAAAGCAAGCGTTTGCACAATAAAGAAAATCTCAGGAGCGAGAGAAGTTCTTAATTGCTTTTACTATGAAGTTTCGGAAGCTTCCGAGGCTGCAGGCAACCAGAGATGGGGTGGGGGACTGCTGCCTGTCTTCCTCCTCCCAAAGCAACTTCGCAGGTTTTCAAGATCGTCTGCAGAGGCGTTTTTAAAAAGAAAATGGTCTTCTTGGGAGGGGGAATGGGCTACACTCAGAGGAGCCGGCGCTTGGGGCACCCTGAAACAATGCATCCCCGCCGCCTCGTTCTACTCAGCAAGCGGGGACATCCCGTCTGTACCCACTTCTGCTGCCACCACCTCCGCTCCCAAACGCAACTGTCAGCTGCGAGCAGGTGACTGAAGCTGCTGCTTGCAGTCATTTACGGCTGCAGATAGATTGTGCCTGAAGCGGGAAGCTCTTCGCCCTGTGAGAGCTCCTCTCCAGCACTCCTAGTTTGGTAACATCATCAGTGCTAGAAGGGAGTGGGGTTGGGGGGAAGGAGGAGAAAGTTAGGACAAAAAAGAAAAAGATAAGGAGGGAGAGGAGTGTGGGGTCCTTTGGTGTTCTCTGAACGTGGTAGTTTTTAATTAGTTTAGGGAATTTTTATTTATTTATTGTTTATAGAATGTTTATTACAAGAAATGTTATTCCTTTTTGCAAATGTTTTATTTGTGATGCAATATGTTGCTTTTAAGTGTTTAGACCAGGTTTATGTGTCTCAAAGTGGCTGCTTTTCTATGGGCAGGCCAGGTTTGTTGCAAGGCAGTGTGTTTCACCCTCCTTGTTTAGGTAATTCTGAGGTGGTTGATGGTTCTGTGAGTGCCTGTCCTTTATAATTTTCCACATTGCCTTGATGGTTTTTATTCCAGTGACTTTGTCTTTCCTGTTCTTAGGCTTAGGAAAAAAAAAACTGGTTTCATTGGCAGTCTTTTGGGGGGGGGGGGGTATTTTTTTGGTGGTTTCCTAGCACTGTCATAGTTTGTGGGTGTGGGTGGGTGTGTAATGTCCCACAGTTATCTATGCATTAATAATGATCTAGTAATATTAATAATATCTAGTAATTAGTAATATCTAGTAATAACATCATCTTGGCCACTCCCACCAGGTCACATGGGTGGCAGGCCACTCCCATCCGGTCACATGGGTGGCAAGCCACTCCCATCCAGTCACATGGGCAGCAAGCCACTCCCACAAAGGAGGCCACGCCCACAGAGTAGGTTCGAACAATTTTTGAAACCCACCCCTGCTACAGATCCAGGTAGTAGCAATAGCAATAGCACTTACACTTATATACCACTTCATAATGCTTTTACGGCCCTCTCTAAGCAATTTACAAAGTCAGACTATTGCCCCCAACAATCTGGGTCCTCATTTTACCCACCTCGGAAGGATGGAAGGGTGAATCAACCTTGAGCCTGGTGAGATTCGAACTGCCAAATTGCAGGTAGCCGGCAGTCAGCAGATGTAGCCTGCAGTACTGCACTCTAACCACTGCACCAACGTGACTCTCAGTGGTAGTCGAACAAGTAATCGAACAAAAAGGAGCAGACTGAAATCTAAAAATCTGAAGAACACTGAACTGTCAGGCCTGCAATTATATTCCTTTTAGAATTTTGGCCTGCCACACTTTCTCTTATTTGAATATGCTGTTTCGTTAGTATAGTCGATGAGAGGGGGGAATAGACAGGAGTAGGATTGTGGAATGTATTATTTTCATTCTTTACTAGAAGCCAAGGTCATCTTTTGTCTCTGTACTTTTACACCTGACCGGAAGCAGCTGGGTGTAGATGCCAGCGTGGAAGAAGAAGATTGGACCATGTGATGGATTGTGGGTGTGGGGACAACTTTTAACTGAGTGGAATTCTGATGTCATTTCCAGAATTGGGATTAACACAGATGTGCTAAAATGTCTGCTTTATTAAATTGGAACTTTAAGGATTGTTTTGCCTTGGACTCTTAATTCTACATGATACTTGGAACGCTGACATGAACATTATCCCAACTCAAGGTGATTTCATGTTCAGAACATCCAGCATTAAATTAAGCATATCTAGGTTACCTTCAAACTTAACAGTTTCTAAGCATCATTTTCACCGCACAGAATTTGATCACCTTTATGGAAATTTCATATCCTGGTCATTTAATAGGAAGTACACAATGGCCCATAGAAGTAGAAAGTTCAGATAATTTAGAAGTAGAGTAGAGATGAATTTCATCTTCCAAAATGATAAATCATGAGTATATGGGCAACTGTCTCAATTGTGTCAATATCTGAACATATGCAGGTCTTTTTGTATAGAATTATGAAAGCTTCCTATATCACCACAAGCAGAATGACTAAGTGTGACCGTGTAAGTGTATGATAAAAAATACTGATAGGTGTAAAAGGTGGATACACGAGCTTATTGCAACAGGTGTAAAGTGTAAGGTGCTAAACTTATTTCTTTGCACATTAAGATCTAAAATTTCTGTGTTATCTCACTCCAGGCTTTATCTAGTGACTTCATGTATCACTAAATTCCTGAAACATACTTCCATTTATAGTAATGATGATGAACACAAAACACAAATAATACAGTAATAATTAATGCTATAAATAAAAATCAAATTGAAATCCCCATCAAGACAGTTGATACAAAGGATGTAATATTCCATGGATTGGATATCACTTGAGCACCATCATTACAGAAGTTCAGGAATAAGACATACTGAAACCCAATTTGAAGGTGACTTAATGAGGAAGAAAGAAGGCAACCAAAATGATTGTGGTAGGGGGAAGCCTTCTAATATAAGAAAAGATGTGGGATTTTATCTAGATATTTATCTAGATATCTGGAACGATCTCCCCGTGGAGATTCGGACCCTACCTACCCTTAAGGCTTTCCGTAAAGCCATTAAGACCTGGCTGTTCCAGCAGGCCTGGGGCTGTTGAGTCCCATCCCCACTCGAATTGGTGTGTTTGTTGAGACCTTTTAAACTGGTTCTATATGGTTGTCTGTCTTTGTTCTTCCTTATGTATTGTTCCCTTCCCTTCCGGTTTTGTTAGCCGCCCTGAGTCCCTTCGGGAATAGGGCGGCATACAAGTTGAATAAAACCTAGACAGGATTCAGCAGTTTTATCCAACACTGAGTTCTTCCCAATGACTTGGGATAGACAGATGATGTTGTTTGGTGGTATTAAAGATACCGTTGCAGGATGTAAGCTGCTCCATGTAAAGCAGCCTTTTGTGATTGACTGATAGTGGTTTTGTCAATGTCAACATGGTTCAGGTAGAGCTACAGACGTTTTGGGATTGCACCCAAGTATCTGTTATTATTGGTACCATTTGCCTTCTTTTGCTAGTTATTCTACTTCTATTTGCAGGTCTTTGCATTTTGTGATTTTCTCCGGTTCTTTTCTATTCTGCTATCTCCAGGTTCTTCCATGTCTACTATCTAGTCTTATTTGTCTTTCTTATCAACTATTGTTTAAGTCCAGGGTTTTATGTGGTAGGTGCCTATTGCTTTGAATACTACAGTCCCATAGAACTTTAGCTTCTTCATTTTCTATTATTTTCTCTACTTTATGGCCCCACCAGTTCTGGTCTGCAGGGAAATAATATTTCTTCCTGTAGATCTTCCAATACACCGTTGTTACTACCTTGTCATGCCGTTGTTTGGAATCAATCTGTGTGATCTTCTTTCATCAGCTAAATAAGTGGTCCACTGTTTCTTCTTCTTCTTTGCAGAGGCAGGACTTGCTGTCTTCTTAATTCTGCCTCTGTATGCATTTACTATTAGTTTTACTAATGCTTACTATTATTCAAGATATTTGAAGGGCCATCTTTGGTAGTGTCTTTCCTGTCCTACTAGATCCAGAACGGTAAGTATACTCCATCCTTCCTGTGGAACAGTATCATCTTATGGGATCTAGGAAGGCATGTCTTCCTTGTCATGGTATCTGCCTATCACACTGTGGTTCAGGATACCCCAACCCTGTTGGCCTTTCAGAAGGGTTTACAAGTGGCACAGAGCCATGGTGGCCCAGTGGTTAGAATGCAGTACTGCGGGCTATTTCTGCTGACTGCCGGCTGCCTGCAATTTGGCAGTTTGAATCTCACCAAGCTCAAGGTTGACTTAGCCTTCCATCCTTCTGAGGTGTGTAAAACACGGACCCAAATTGTTGATTCTGTAAACCGCTTAGAGAGAGCTGCAAAGCACTGTGAAGCGGTATATAAGTCTAAATGCTATTGTTATGGCTATTCCTCGGACCTTAGGGCCAGAATGTTAATTGAGCCCAGTCTGTGTTTGGTCTGCAGGAGTTTTAACTTGGTATTCAGTATTGTTCTAATTGGCTTTTTGTTGGTTTTATGTTTTATTATCACTATGATGCCCACTATGAGTCCTTTGGGCAGCCTATAAATTTATTAAATACAAATACAAATTGCTAGACTAGGTCTAATGCAGCAAGGCTATTCTCCAATGTTTTAATAGAAGGTTGAATGCATTGTTATTTTAATGTGCCAACCCATTTATTATTGGCAATATGCTTGCTAAAATATAAATAATTGACAATCCCTGATTTAAGCTTTATCTTTTGAAAAAATGTTGCCTAATTAAGTCTGCAACGGCAAAAATGAGCGAACCAGATGGTCCTTTATGAGATACTCACATCAGTTCATTTCTTGGTAACTGTCTATTTTTACGACTATTATAAGAATTCTATTAGAACAAACCCAAAGTGTAGCCAATACATATCAGTATCCTAACACTGAACAGGTATCTCCAAGAAATCTAAAGCTGGCCTGTATAAAGTCTTTTGATCCTGATATTAAGAAAATGAATTCAAATTCCCTAGAATTAATTTTAAATGAGAAATAGCAGAGTTGCAGGTTTGTGAAATACTTTCACCATCTTCATTTTGTATCTCAGATTTCTTTTTTAATTACAATTCTCATTGATTTTAAAACAAAGCTCGATACATTTATGAGTATGATATATATATATATTTTAAAAAAGATCAACCGCCATCTTGAAAGAACTTGGGAGATAAAACATACAAACAGCAATTATTGCAACCAGAAAATCTGCACGCACAGCACAATGATTTGATAACCCCATAAATCAAACAATAGGGAATGAGAAAGACATATGGTATTGTGAAGGTTAGAGCCAAGGGGTGGGGGGAAGCCTTCCTTTAAAATGCCAATTGGAAGAATTGCTTTCAAAAGCTTTCCAAAGTAGTAATTTTGCTTCAGCTATGCAGCATTTAGTGTGTACTATCACATTGCAGTAGAGACAGCAGCTTGGTCAAAAAAACAAAAAAACTTTAAAAAGGTTTTCTCCATCCTTAATTTTCATCCATATACATGTATCCAGGGAAGTCTCTGCCATCAAATTCATAGATTTGGCAACTGGCATTTTAATAACCATATCTGTTGACATTGTCTAGTTGTTTTGCTCAAATACACAGAGAATCAGAAGCACAAGTCGAGAAAATAGACTTGGTTGCTGAATTATCCATTTGTTTGTTTATTAAATTTATATGCTGCCATCTCACCATCAGGTGACTTTAGGTGGCTTAAAGGTAAATGTTCCCCTTGCACATATGTGCTAGTCATTCCTGATTCTAGGGGGAAGTGCTCAGAGCAGTGTTTCAGAGCAAGTGGTGTATATCTTAATGCATCTTTAACATCTGATTTTTGTACTTTTACATATATATTTTTCTCACCAAAGATAAAATATAAAAGAAAAACAGAAAAAAGAAGGGAAAGCAGATTAACAAATATCTAACACTAACAACAACAACAAATGTTTCTTGTATACCAAAAAAAAGGGAGGGGGACAAATATTGATAGATCTAACATTAAACATAGAAAAAATCCTCTCTGGCTGAATGCTGAAAGATATAACAAAACATAATATGTTCTCCTCCCCTAATGTAACAGGTATACAAATAATTATAACCCTTCTCATCTATATTTAATAAAAATTCTATGTTAGATAAACAAATATCTTGGATGTGGAAATCTATTTGTCTAATAATCAAATCGACCCAACATCTGTTCACAATGTATATGTAAAAAAAACCACCAGTCAACAGGTTATGCCAAATGCAAAACTAATCTTCAAATCCCTCTGTTAGCTATCTATCACTGTGTTTAATATGTAGAAAGTCGACAAATGGTTTCCAATCTCTTCTAAAATGGTCTAATCCATTGTCTCTAAGCAAAGCAGTTAATTTTGCCATCTCTGTTAGTTCTGTCAGTTTTAATATCCACTGCCAGCTCTCTCAATCATTTTAAAGTGGCACAATAGTGGCACCTGTGTTCTTTAATTAAGAAAGCTGGTGGTTACGTATTGAATAATACGTATAAGACGCACTGGAGTATAAGACGCACCAAGGTTTTGAAGAGGCAAATTTTTAAAAAAAGTTTTTGCACTCTGCAAACCTCCCCAAAATGGCCCATTTTTCATAAGAAAGGGGATGAATAGCCTTTAGGAGACTTGTAGAGTGCTCCCGGGGGGTGCCCCCCCAAAAAATGAGCAAAAAAAATGCCTGTTTCTCACAGAAATGTCAAAAAATGGGCATGGATAGCCTTTAGGAGGCTTATAGAGTGTTCCTGGGGGCGGGGGGCAAAATTGAGCAAAAAATGGCCCTTTTTTGCTCATTTCTGCCCTCCCCAGCCCCCAGGAGCTCTCTGAAAGCCTCCTAAAAGCTATGCATTGCCATTTTGGTGAAGGGGTGGGGTTTTGGGAGGCAAAAAAATACTGTATTCAGTGTATAACATGCACCCAGATTTTCAGCCTCTTTTTTGAGGGAAAAAGGTGTGTCTTATAGTCCGAAAAATACGGTAAGTAGTTGAAACTAATTGCTGAAGTTCTCACTCATTGAAGTGGGAAAATACTTTACCCTGATTGGTTTACCGGTTGACAGCTTCCTATAAAAGGAGTGTGGTCAGCCAGGCTCCTTTGGTTGTGGTTAGAATGAACTAATAAAATAGCTTTTTTGAAAGTCACTTTGGCCTCACCTCCATTCTCGCCCAGAACTTAACCCTGGTCATGAAAAGTTGAATCTGCACATGAACTATAGCAGGCAGTCATTGCCATTGCAATTCTTCCGGTTCTTTCCAGAGTTTCCTTCAGCCGTTTTACACCTCTTTTAGAAAGAAGATCATCAGATCGGCATTGAGCTCTCGGCAAATCTTTGGTGAATGTTCAGAAGTCACTCGAGCAATGCAAAATTTGCCATGAAGTGAAATTTGCCTTCTGTGGAATTTGAGCTTGAGTTTAAAAGACGTTCAAGAGAAATAAGCATAAAAATGTTTAAAGGAACCTAAAAATAAATAACAGATTCAAAGTTTTAAGTGTCCCGCAGGCATTTGTACATCTACCTTCTAACCCAATTCATTTGTCACTCTTGGAAGCAGTGATGGGATTCAGCAGGTTCGCACCGGTTCGGGAGAACCGGCATCTAACATTTTGTGAAGCTCGGCAAACCGGCTGCATAGCATGCCACGCCTAGCGCCACCTCACCTCTCCCTTCCCAGCCACTCCTCCCTTCACCACCCGGCTGCTCGTCCGGCCACCCAAGGTTACAAGGTGTGGCTGGGAGTGGGAGGGGAGAGCAGGGCTGCGCGTGGCATACCTTACACTGCTTGTAAGGTAGTCCAGACAAGAAGCATACCCAGAAATACTAGTTCTAACTTTATTGTAAGGTTACATTAACTGAATCTTATAAGTGTGATAGTACATCTCTCCACCTCCCTCACCTTTACAGTCCAAGAAACTAGGGAGGGTCCCTTGTGAGATGTTTGCCATTCTCCCATTTCTTTTGTGGGCTCAACTGCAGCTTCCCTGACCTGGTTTAGTCTGCGGCTGTCTCCCAAAGCCATTCCCACATGCTGTTAAATCATTCCATCTTTGTGAGCGTCAATGACATCAACGTTTCAAGGCACAAAAGCTAATACTGTTTGAAATTATGAAACATCAAGCAAAAAAAAAAAGAGTAGCAATTTCCACTAAAAGTGAAAAAGAATCCCAAAGATTCCTATGCAGCTATTTTCTTAAACAGCATGTATGAAATGCAGGGTATTTTGTTTATATAGATAAAATGATGGACTGTAGTACTGAAGAAAAGAGCTTTTAGCTTAGTGAAACAGATTTAATACTACAAAATTGGCTATCTTTAGTTCATCTGTGCTTTTTTGCTTAACCTCCTATATGCTTGAGTGACATAATTAGCACTTGTAGCTAGGTACAAGGCATTTTCAGAATCTGATTTAAACTGACATTAAACCAAATTGGAAGGAAGGAAGCTTAGTAAATAAAATAATTGAAATAAATAAATTGGAGAAGACAGTGGAAGGATGAAAAACAGCTACTTAGAAATTAATAGTTCTGGTCCCATTATCTTCAGAGGAAATTGTTCCCAGTGGCTCTTGCTACAACAGCGTAGACATTTGTCAAGGAGACATTGTTTTTAATGCAATATTTGAAATATATTCTGAGCCAAATCCATGTTTAAAAAAGACACCACTTTCCAAGACTTCTAAATGCAATGATTTTTTATTGGTTACTTTGATAGCAAAACACTTGTGTTAGAAGCACCAAGGTCCTGCTGGACTGAAAGAATTAGCATGTGATATCAACATTGCCTGGGGTGGGGAGGACACCCAGTTGGTGAGTTCTTTCATGTCCACAGCAGGAGATGGAGGGAAAGATGGAAGCTCAACCTTGTTCCATAGCAGCATTGATTCTCAAACATGGGCTTGCTAATTTCCAACCCAGCCCCCAAGAACATGGGATCAAATTAATATTTAATATGTAGTTGTAGAGACTGATATTCTTCAGGCTAATAACTTCCCCTGTGAGTCGCACCTGCAGAATGCAGAATCCATTTTTTCCTATATTTATTCAAATGCTTGGCATCAAGGACATTCTCCACACTCTGTGCTGGTTTACATTATGAAAAGTGGCAAGGTAGGCAAGTCAAGATTGCTCTCCCACAAAGGGACTGTCAAACTATACCTGCCGTATTTCTCATTGTGACTTTAAATGCATCACCAAAAACCGCTGAGAGGCGAGTTCACCCCACAATGCAAATCTTCTGAAGCTTTATGGGCAAGTCCCAGCACTTATGAGTATGTTAATCTATCCATCTATCCATCCATCCATCTATCCATCTATCCATCTATCCATCTATCCATCTATCTATCCATCCATCCATCCATCCATCCATCCATCCATCCATCCATCTATCTATCTATCTATCTATCTATCTATCTTCCTTCCTTCTTCCCTCCCTCCACCCCTCCTTTCTTTGATCACGTGTGTTAAAATAAGCCCTCACCCAAAATTAAGCCATCCCCAAAAAAATATTGCAACACAGCAGCAGCCACAAGGTAATCATGCTTGCTGCCTCCTGCATCTCAAAATAATAAGACTGCCCCAAAAATAAGGCCAAGTGCTTATTTCGAGGACTCAAAAGAAAATAAGACCATGTCTTATTTTTGGGGAAACATGATACTGAATTTTACTTCACTAGATTTTATGTATAAGCTGGAGCATTAAAACTTTTGAAGTGGTAATGTATAATCCTGATCCTTTGCACCCAATCAAAACTTCATTCTAAACTTTTGAGAATGGGTGATGGTTGAAACCTTCCAACCAGGGATCAGAGAAAAATAGAAGAAATTCAGAATCAAATAAGCTAGACCAGGGGTTTCAAACTGGCACGCCGCAGGCCAGATGCTTCATGCGCAGGCCACACCAACCCCAGTTCTGCAAATAGGGGAAACTCAGTGAAACATCACATGACAACAATGTGACACAGTGAATTGGACATCTGTGAGCTAGACAAAGTGGGGAAGTTTGCAAACTGAGGATTTAGAAATGCATCTCCATCTTAAAGGGCAAAACTAAAGATAAGCATAATTTAAAATGTGGTGGACTTTGTACATTTTTGCTTCTATTTGTAGTACAGTATTAACAATGGATAGTTCATCAGATTACGTGGGGAAAGATATACAATATTTTTAAATTAAAGTTTGGGAATGATTGAGAATTATCTGCAGAATCTTATTCTGATTTTCCAAGAAGAGCTAAAATGTCAACTCTTAAAACATTTTAGAAACAAATGCTGCAGGGTTATTTAACTGAGAAAAAAATAGAACATGCAGAAGTTCTGCTAAAATTGCTGTATACGGAATAAACTACCTCTTTGAAAAATAGATTAAAAATGGAAAGGAGTTTTTTTTTCCTTTTACAAGTTACATATTCTGGGAAAGAAAACCTGCAGAGCTAAACATAAGCATTGTGTAAAGTAGATATCTGATTTCATTGAGGTAGCAGATGTTACATTACTTAGAGATAACACATGGTTGTGAAAACAGCAGGACAAAAAGTCATCCTGTGAAATATCAGTGTTAAGAAATATTTTAAACTCTAGATTTTACTTATTCATCAGTTTAATTATGCAAAAGAGAAGTTCTTTGATGAGCTTTGATTTCTGAAAACTTATCCCGACCCAACTATAATTCATCGTAAGAATAAACTACGCTGGCCTCCCTCTAGTATTTTTTTAGCAATAAGGCGAGCATAACATTAAACAATTGTATCTAATTAAAAGTTGTATGCACAATTTACATAGAGATATACATCTGTGCTTCAACTCCTCTTTAGCCTTCATCGTCCCCAAATAAATGCCCCCATAAGGCAACTTGGGAAAGCAACAAGAATAGAAAATTGTAGCTTGGGGCTGATTATGACAGCAGATAATATTCTTGAAGATGTTCAGCTCTTCAGGATCAGAGAGATGGTAGTCTGGGGTACCGGAGGAATTTCTTGATGGTCTGCCTGGATCTCTGCCTAGCATCTTTGAGGAAATCCTGAAGAATGTTGCAAATGAGAAGATGCTACAGCAAATAAATGATCGGTCTGAATGCCCTTTGCAAACAGGGCAACTATTATCAGAAATAAGCATGTATCTATGAATGGTAAATGGTAATGTTAAAAGTCATCTTCAAATTCTGTCCATAGATAGACTCAAAATGTTGGCAACTCAATGGAGATTTTGCCAGATGTTTGCCATTATCTTCTTCTCTGGGCAATTTGTTTTGTTGTTGTTGGAGTTTTGGGATTTTCTGTTCATTTGCAATTCACATTAATGAGCTGGACTTACTTAACTTTTTCAGAATTAGCTAGGAGAGTGGTCTTCCCAATCTTGGCCACGCCCCACCTAAAATCCTGATGTCCCCCCCCCCATGACATATAATTCTTACATTACTCAAAAAGTGAACTCTACTCACGCAGAGGAAGGCCATTAACTTGGTTTAAACAAGGTTCAAATTGCCCCCATTAAAGATCAAATTGCCCCCCACCCATGGGGTGTGGGCCCCATGTTGGGAACCACTGAGCTAGAGTGAGATGGGTGAAGCCATCTTCTCAAAAGTCTTAAAACAAGGGGTGAAATTCAGCAGGTTCTGGAGAACCGGTAGCGGAAATTTTGAGTAGTTCGGAGAACCAGCAAATACCTCCTCTGGTTGGCCCCAGAGTGGGGTGGGAATGCAGATTTTGCAGTATCCTTCCCCTGCCACATCCACCAAGCCATGCCCAAAGAACTAGTAGTAAAAAAAAATGAATTTCACCACTGCATCTTATTGTTACTGTTGTTGTTTTTAAATGTTGAGGAATAGAGATAAAGAAGGTGGAACTGATGGAATACGATCTCCATTTTCAGCACTCACAGCTAAAACATGTCTTACAGATAAGGAAGCCTTACTGAATGGAGGATATAGTACATTGTATTGAGGAAAAAGGGTCACAATGAGGCAATTTCCACTGATGGAGTTTCTAAAATATCCCCTTCTCTTTCTTGGGCAAACACTACAGTGTAATCCAATGGTAGTCAACCTGGTCCCAACTCCCACTAGTGGGCGTTCCAGCTTTCATGGTTGGTGGTAGGGGTTTGCTGTAGCTCTGCTTTATAAATTTTATAAAGTAAAGTTACTTCCCTACTTTATAAATCACTATTACTGTGGAACCGGTGGGCGGTTAGAAAATTTTACTAACAGAGATACAAAAGTGAGCGGTAGGTATAAAAAGGTTGACTACCCCTGGTGTAATCCAATCAACAAAGGGTCCATGATTCTTATGTCAATTTGTAGGTGGCTTCATAAATTGATCAGTTGGAAGTGCAGTGGTGGGATTCAGCCGGTTCGTACCAGTTTGGGCAAACTGGTTGTTAAATTACACACACACCACCACCACCACCCTGCTATCAAAGTGGATCCTGGGTGCTGCGCTGCAATTGAGAAATGGCCAATAGAGTAGCCGGCACGAGGGAAGGAGAAAGCCACTTTCCCTCTTTCTTCTCCCTGTTCCTCCTCCTTCCCTCATGCCAGCTGTTCTGTTTCCCATTTCTCCATTGCAGCACAGTGCCCAGGATCCATTTTGATAGCAGGGGAGGGAATAATTTAACAACCGGTTCTCTACCCTAATGACTGGATAGGTGGGTGTGGCCATGGTGGGCATGGCCAGGGGGTGTGACAGGCACCACTTGGCCTCCTGCACCCCTCTGGGAGCAAAAATGGGCTGCGGGGAGCTGCACCCCTCTGTGCCCCATTTTGTGCCTAGTAGGCCTCCCTGCACTTACCTGGGAGCCAAAAATGGGGCAAATGGGGCGGGGCCAGCCAGCAATTTAACAACCAGTTCACCCAAATCGGCCCAAACTGCCTGAATCCCACCATTGGATATGGCCTTAGGTATGTGTTCTGTCCCCCCTTCTCCGCTCGTTAAACAGACGACAGTCAAACAACTTAAAAGGAACCCTCTTTATCAGTTCTCAGCTCAGACTGGCTGCGAGCCCAAAAATAACATAAATAAAGTCTCTGACGAGATAACAAAATACCAAACAAAAACTCTTACAAGCAATGCACTTCTCCAAGTGTCTTCTTGAATCAGGGTTACAGAAAAACAAAGCACTTATCCAAGTGTATCTTACATAAACTACGACCGATGATCAATCAATGTTGAACTAACCAAGGAACGTTGACTCCTGCAACTAGGGCGTGGCACCATCTGTCCTTTTATCCCCAGAATATGCCCCTAACGATCCCCAGCTGCATAATTAATCTTGCATCCCGAAAAGACTCACAGAAGACTGCTGCTGAGTCACAACAGGTATGTGACCATAAAGGCAAAGAGAAAAAGGTGAACTATGAAGCATGAGACTGCGGGAGGCCAGTGGCTTTCTTGATTGTCTGTTTTCATTTTTCTTTTGAATTCCAATGAGCTTTTTTCTTCCAGTAAACCAACATGCTTTTCTTATCAGCAACAATCCTCTCCTTTCAAAGCTACAAGCAGGCTAAATTAGTTGCTTTCTTTTGTCAATCACAATTCAATCTTCCTTTCCCCCTGACAAGGTAAATGGCTTATAAATACATTTGATTTACAACCTTTATCAATCCCTCCAATTAATTTCCATCCCACTAATTTCCACTTCTGGCTTTTGCCCAATTTCTGGTAACAAAGTTGTGAAGAGATGATTGTTTTATTTTGAGGTTGTTATTCTTCCTTAATGCTGTTTTCTTCTTTCTGGCTTTTACATGATGGATACGGCTGTCAAAAATACCTGGGCCTGATCCCAGCCATGCAGCTTCCTAACATCAATTACATTTGAAAGCTGTTTCAAATCACCTTTTGTAAAAGTGCACCATATGCCAGTTCACATTCATTACAGGGAACATGGAAACAAAATGGAGGCCATAATTAGAAAGGAAACTGAACTTCCTAAGCTACCAGATTCAGAAGGCAGCTTTCCCATAAAACTTCAGACGAATGTTGCATGCAACTAAAAATTAGCTAGCCGTAATCAATAACATAAATAAAGCAACAGAACACTCAACATATTAATGGGATCATTCATTTTACTTAATTCAAAATCTGAAGCCAATGTGGTTATTTGTTTTCATGCAAAACACTGCGTGGATGTATGGCATCCTAAAACCATAGGATCATACATCAAGAAAAGATTACAGAATGCATATAGGGCAACGAAAGATGTATACAAAATCCTGAATGAGATCATCTGCAATATGGAACCTGTACAGAAAACGGAATAGAACAGAGCCTGTGCTCTGATGCCATCTCCTGGGGTCACATTGGCTGCTTTGACCCAACGCATTGCCATACCAAGAGTAAGGTAATTAGTCAACTATATGGTTGTGAGACACTGTGAAGAGCTGCATAGTTGGCCCAGGTAATAAGTTGGGAGAATGTGAGATGGAGGCGTGATTCCAACTTTCTACATGTCTGGCTATCAATTGAAGTAGCTGATTTATTTAACTTCTAGTAAGAATGACAGAATAAATGTAGAGGCACAATAAAAATATATGCTGTGTACAATTATCCTACACTGCTATATAAATTGGCCTTCCAGCTGATTATTGGAAAAATGATAAAGCATTATTAAAAGAGACTAATATTGTTGAAGTTGGAAGATATATATATATATATTACTATTTTTTAAGTGGCTAAAAAAATAAGACTGGACCCAGTCAATGTTCTGTCCATAAAATATAAATGTTTATACGGGAATTTTTTTAAAAAAAAGTATTAAAAAATCTTCTATACAAGCGTTCATTTTCAGCTGAATTTCTTATTTGGTGTGCAAAAGATAACTAATTGACATCAACAAATATTAATATTCTGGAGAAAAAAGCCTACAACATACAATTTAAGTTGTTTGTGTTGTGCAGCTTTTAAAAAAAAAAAAAACACTTCTAAGATATACGTCAAATAACATCATTGTATGGTCAAAGGCAAGCATGTAGATGGGCCTACATCTGTGGCTCAGGCAATCCATTATCAAGATAATCCTTTATTAATTACCCTGAGAGGAAGAATAGAGCTTGCACTGCAATGATGCTTGATGATATTTAGAGAAGCTTATTGCTCAATAACCATGTCCCTATGACTTAGATATTGTGAGATTTGCTGGAGCCAATCAAAGGATATTACAGTAATCAAGAGATTTACTCTCATATCTTTTAAGCTTATGGATTCTTCCTTTAACTGTGGTTCCCTTTATATCTGAGAACACACAATTCTCGGAATGGGCAGTTGAAGAAAAAGCCTGAGCTCACGTGATTAAAATCACATCCTATTTTATAGGCCTGATGTGGTGTGACTTTATATAAATCATTTTTACTTTGTAAAGCTCCCCTTTTTGCTAAATTCTTCTGGGAATTAATCTAGAATAACTCCAAATAAACAACATTCTCCCCCCCCTCACATAAACACACACTTATTTTTCCTCTTCCTTCAAGCTGTTAAACAATATGGAGAGACACAACAATGCTAATATTTTCACACTGCCATGGGTGTTGATATTCCAATTTCCAGCTGAAATTCTAATGTCATATCTCTGTAGCAGAAAAGGCTACGTCTCTGCTTCCGTAATAAATGATAGTAGCTACTATAAGACAAAATGTAGTTAGTTGTCAATATTTTAAAAAAATCTCAAATATACCCTTTTCTTTCCATTTTTTTAACAAATCAAAGGAAAAATTAAAGATATAGGCATACTGTAGATAGATATAGATGGATGTAGATTTATAGATATAAATGAGAGAGAGAGAGAGAGAGAAAGAGAGAGAGGGAGAGAGATATGAGATGAGATGAGATGATATATACACACACAAGCTTTTATGTTTTGGGTTACTTCTTGTAAGACACTCTGAATAAAAGGGCTTCAGAAAGATGTCACAGGACATAGAAGCTTAATTTTTAATGTATTTCTCATCCCTTTCCCATAGGTTATTGAAAAACATTTAATTAAATTCCTGTTTAGCTATTCTTATATTTGTTACTTCTACACCTGTATCATTCTCCGTTTTCTCGTATTCCTCCATATTATAAAGGTAAAGGTTCCCCTCGCACATATGTGCTAGTCGTTCTCGACTCTAGGGAGTGGTGCTCATCTCCATTTCAAAGCTGAAGAGCCAGCATTGTCCGAAGACATCTCTGTGGTCATGTGGCCGGCATGACTAAATGCTAAAGGCACACAGAATGTTGTTACCTTCCCATCAAAGGTGGTTCCTATTTTTCTACTTGCATTTTTATGTGCTTTCGAACTGCTAGGTTGGCAGAAGCTGGGACAAGTAACGGGAGCTCACTCCATTATGCGGCACTAGTGAGTTGAACTGCTGAACTGCCAACCTTTCTGATCGACAAGCTCAGTGTCTTAGCCACTGAGCCACCATGTCCCTTCCTCCATATTATATCCAATGCTAATTGTCGTAATTGTGTCCACTGTGAATATTTGTGTTCATGATATCTTCTTCCATTGTGCATAAGAGTTAAACCTTATTTGTTTGCTCTCTTTATTTCCCGCCCGCAAAGAGATAGCTTTTATATACTGTACATAAATCTACTCATTGGGTCAAAGATCAGGTCTATAATGCAAAACGTTGCAACCCAGGGAATGCTTCCAACTTGGCAGCTACCGACTGTTGGAAGCCTGAAGTTAAATCTTTCAATTAGAAATCTTGAGGTGAAGACATCTTCAATTTGAGGCTGGAGGTTAGGGTTAAGCTCTTCCGTGTCTAAGAATACCAAGATTTCTGGACCTCTGACTTGTGCCCTCCAAGGGACTTAGATGATTATACAGAAGCCCTGGAAACTTCTGTTTGTTTTTTAAAGCAATATTGGAAATGCTGTCTCCAGTATGAGTGCAGGCATTGGATTAGAGACTGAACCTCCATTAAACCCTTGAGAATGCAGCTATCTGGAGGTTACTATTTCTCTGTCACAGAGCCTGTCCTTTAGAGAAACATATCCTGGAGATTCAGATGTTCTCAATCCCATTGGTCTCCCATAAGGCCTCAAAGACCTCAGTTTCCACTGAGGCATTGGACCCGGGTGATGGATAAGTCCATCTCTCACAGTTGGAATATTAAATTATTATGGTTGGTCTAGGTTTATGAGGGAAGCCATGGCTCAGTGGCTAAGACGCTGAGCTTGTCGATCAGAAAGGTTGGCAGTTCAGCAGTTCGAAACCCTAGCACCGTTAGGAGTGAGCTCCCGTTACTTGTCCCAGCTTCTGCCAACCTAGCAGTTCAAAAGCATGAAAAAAATGCAAGTAGAAAAATAGGGAACACTTTGGTGGGAAGGTAACAGCGTTCCATGCGCCTTCACCGTTTAGTCATGCTGGCCACATGACCATGGAGATGTTTTCAGATAGCGCTGGCTTTTTGGCTTAGAAATGGAGATGAACACTGCCCCTAGAGCCGGAAACAACTAGCACTTTTGTGTGAGGGAACCTTTACGTTTACCTGGATTTATATTAAGGCCTGTTTTATGTCATTTTTAAAATATTGTTGCTTTTGCTTTTAGTTTTAATCCTACGTTAGCCATCCAGAGTCACAATCTACGAGTTGGATACCCATGAATGAATGAAAAGGTATGCAACAAAGTTATAAGGTAAAGGTAAATGTTCCCCTTGCACATATGTGCTAGTCGTTCCTGACTCTAGGAGAGCAGTGCTCATCTCCGTTTCAAAGCTGAAGAGCAAAGTTGAACAAAGTTATAGACATCAATAAACATGGGGTTTGCAGCCCACTGAGCTGGAGCAATATAGGCAATTGACTTTTATTTAGTGTTTGGATTCCTCAAAATCCCAACCGTCAATCATTAATGCTTGATTCTAGGACTGCATCTGGAATAGTACATTTCTCATAGATGCTCTTGTGCACTATATAATTCTCCCAATGATTCCCAAGTTGTACCCCAACAAATGTAAAACACTAGCAAATAGCAAACTTTGCACTTCTACTTCCATAAAATTGTCCAATATATCTTGGAACGATGTCTTGGGTTGCAATGTTGTCAACAGTCATCTATCAATGAATATTCTTTAAAATAAATATGTATAAGTCTGAGCTGTTTGTCCTAGTCTCAGATACCGCATATTATAGTGGCAGTTTAGAAGCATCATTCACTTCTATTTCTCTTTCTTTACTTTTGTTGTCAATGTTTCTATGTGTCTTCTATGTTATAACTTTTCTATTATGTAAATTATATATAATTATTATAGTTTTATATTATTCATAGTGTGTATAGGTTTTGTATAGTTTTATCCTTTTAAAGTTTTAAGCTGTCCAAGTTACTGTCCAAGTTTATTGGGTAGCCAATAAATTTATATTATATATACCATATTTTTTTAAGTATAAGACGCACCAAGATTTTGAAGAGGCAAATTTAAAAAAAGGTTTTTGTACTCTGCAGACCTCCCAAAACAGCACATTTTTTGTGAAAATGGGGCCATTTCCATCCCTCAGAAAAGGCATATATAGCCTTTTGGAGGCTTATAGAGTGCTCCTGAGGGCTGGGGGGGGGGGGATGAGCAAAAAACAGCCGTTTTTTGCTCATTTTTCCCTCCCAGCCCCCAGGAGCACTCTGGCAGCCTCCTAAAGGCTATGCACAGCCATTTTTGCAAAGGAGGTAAGGTTTCAGGTGGCAAAAATACTGTATTCAGTGTATAAGACGCACCAGATTTTCACCCTCTTTTATTGGGGAAAAAAGTGTGTCTTATACTCCAAAAATATGGTGTGTGTGTGTGCGTGTTTGTGTGTGTATGTTTATATGTATGTATATATGTTCTTGTAGATTTTCATGGGTACAGGTATGCAGGTCTTGGCGTATTCGGGTCTTTTCCCATGTAAGATTGAGAGTATCTTGGTGACTTTTTGATGAGGTCCCACTCACCATCTTCAGGCTGGTGCCTTCAGCTTCGTGCTTGTGTGAGCAAAGCATGATTGGAGCTGCCATCTTTCTATAAATATTGGTCTGTCTGTGTGTGTCTTTGTTGCTGTAGGCGGATTGGTTGGCTGTGTTGTAACATCTTGATTAGTTGATGGAGTTGATGTTTGCAGATTAGTGAGCTGTTTTGTAACATCCTGTGTGGCTGAGGTACTGGCTGTGTGTCTATTGTATGTATGTACATACCAGCTGGATACCCATGCTTTGCTACAAAACTGTAAGGAGTCCCAGGCTAGTCCTGAGTGAAGGAGTGCAACTGAGGTAAGGGAATGTGAGGCAACTGGCAGTTGGAAGAGAGTTCTTTTCAGGTGGGAAGAGGGAGTAGAATATCTAAACTCCCAGCCCGCAGCCCGGTTTAACAAAGGGGTAGCATCAGAGCGCATTACTATAAGGCAGCTGGCAGTTATAAGAAATACTGATGATGCAATGGTCATTTCAAAAAATCCTTTCTTAGTGAGCACCTAGAAGCCAAAAGGAACATATGTGCTGAATTTCAGGTTTGTAGGCTTTGCAGTTCTGGAGATTTTGTGATGAGTGATTGGCGTCTTCTCTCTACAGTGCTTCTTCTCATTGAAACAGTAGTTCTGGACAGAATCATTCAATTAGATAATTCTCTTGAATTCTCTTGCCTGGATAGACCATTTATTGTACCTTATAAGTTTACCTTTACCTAACACTGAACTATTGTTCTGCTTTTTGGAGTCATCAAGAGAACATTCACTTTTCTGCCTAGTCTCCATCTAAACTGCCTACGTTTAACTTATCATCCCTGTTACCTTTTTCTTCTCCAGTTCTATTCTTAATATTTATATATTATTTTATTAATAGGTAATACATTATGATTGATCAATAAATGTTAGTATTGGGTTCTGGTCCAATGGCTTGGGTATGATAAGTTGCATTGTCAATCTTTTGTTATGGTCACAGATAGAATTAAAAATCAAAACATCAGAATAGAACAAAACAGAACAAGTCATAATAATATATTACACTTAGCAATGAGATCACCAATAGGTGGCCTAAATCTGTCTAATTTTACAGACAGTTATATCTCTTATACATAAGTTGGCACATAGAAAAACTCCTTCCCTTTCATGCTACATTGGACTAAATCAAGCAATAACTAGACGGGAAGAAATCCCTGAAAATTTCATTTAGCATTCAAAAGCTGCACCATATTTTTGAAATACCTATTCTACTGTAATCTCGCTATCAAATAATAAGCAGTACTTTGACAAGTGTAACCTGGAAAATAAATTTGATTCATACTGTAAAATGTTCTGACAAGGGGGATTAACATGCTAAACGGTGATCCAGCACAAGAAGAAGCATAATACAAACTCAAAGCCCAGCCAACATCATAGAATTATATAATTTATTCAAATCTGTCATGATGTACCGTAACAAAAAGTAGAGACTCGCAGGTATTACAATAGTAGTGTAGATCCTGGTCATCACACCATGGTCTGCAGATGTTCTTGCTGAATACAACCAAAATATTCCAAAGTTGGTGGTACATGAAGTTGCAGAGAGGAAGGAAAGATGTTCCATGTTCCCATAAATAACTATATTTAAATAGTAATTTATTGTATGATCAATAGAATCCAGGAGACAGTGAACATCCTAGACCAAGTTAAGTCCAAAACTGCTAGAGAATTCTTGGAAGTCTAGCACTCAGACAAATCAGCCATCAACAGATACATAGAGATAACCAACATTTATGTACCATTCAAAAGAGACAAACAAAAAGCTACAACACTCCTGGCCAGCAATCTACATCCGGATAAACAGAACTTAACACCAAGATTAATATTAGGCAAACAATTAAATAGTAAACAACAGCCTAATCAAGGAACCAACAAGAAAACTCCCATCCACAATAAAAGGGCGAGCCACTTGTATATGAACAGAGACCAAACAATCAGTCACATAATCCAATCAAGGTACCGTCCGGTTGCCTGGTAACGTAACTCCTCCTCTCTCCGACCATCTGTGGAAATGTCCTTGGTTCCCAGGAGAAAGTATTTTGTTTTGGCTGCAAAACCCCAGCTATCTCTACTCCTCCCTCCCTGTCCCTCAGCTTCAGTGTGGCAACACTGAAGCCTCAAAATGGCCTCAGTTAGGTCAGCTTCAGGATTGAAACAAATGTTGTTGTACCACACATACTGCAGAAGCACATCAATGAATTTTTGAAGATCTCCCAAAAAGTCATTGATGCCTATCAGACTGGAACAGATTTAAAAAAAAACATACTATTTTTGAAATTCTGGTGTTTTAAGACCTAGCTCTAAGATCAGCCACATTTTTTCCTGCATTCCTTCCCCCCCCACCCCAACTAACTTGTCTGGTTCAATACTTGCAGTTCAATTTATCTTCTATTGGCTTGATAGTTGGCCACTGTGGAACAAACAAACTCATTATTATGGGTAAAATTGCACTAGACCTTTTCCAGCAATTGTGTGAATATATGAGAGCTTCAAAATAGAGAAGAGGCCCAACCAAATCTTCTTCTTTTCTAATTTCCTTGACCTTCATACCTTCAGTTGGAAAGATGAAAGATTGCTGTACCTGCGTTGTTAGAATTCCAGATCTGGGAGAGAGCTGTACTCACAAAGAAGGACAACTCCTGTGAGTCCTTCCAGTCACAATGAATTGGGACAGGACTTTACGGATTTTGGAAGCCTCATATATTCATGAGAAAGATTGAAGAAGGGTACTATCAAACCAGCTCCATAAGGTATCATTAGATATATGTAATGAAATGCCTTTTCTGAAGTCATGCTCAATGATGGTGACTTTTTGGATATATTCATGTAATATAATTATTTGCCATTGCTCTTTTCCAAAATTTGTTTTTTAGACGTTCTGGTTTAATTTTTCTGTTGATTCCCTACTGAAATGTTAACCAGCTCTGACTTATTTATCTTCTTTCACAATCAGCTAAGGTCAACTTTAAATAACCTTAGGTGCACAGCATCTTCAGGAATTTTCGTGTTGTCAATGAACTAGAATGTTACTTTTCTTTTTTTTTTAATTTATTTTATTTTATTTTATCAATTTCATATATACATTCACAATTATATGATCTCATAACTGTTATTAATAATATGTATTTATAAGAATTTTTCCCTACTGTTGACAATATACTTGAAGATTGCTTTTTTATCATCCCATAGATCCATCTTATCTTACAACGGTCCTACTTCTTCTTCCCTCCCTCCCTCCCTCTTTCCTTCCCTCGTTTCTTCTCTCCTACTCCCCTTCCTTCCCTCCCTCCTTCCCCTTCCCTCCTTCTCTCCTTCCCTCCTTCCTTCCCTCCTTCCTTCCTTCCCTCCTTTCTTTTCTCCTTCTCTCCTTCCTTTCCCCCTTCCTTTCCTCCTTCCTTCCCCCCTTCCTTCTCTCCTACATTCCCTCCTTCCTTCCCTCCTTCCTTCCCTCCTTACTTTTCAACTGAGAGAATAAGGCTAGAACCCTGAATTATTTGCGTAAATTAGATGAGGTTATGGGAGGAACCTAATAGACTCCATCTTGAATATCTGACCAGCAAGTAAGCTTTTCTGGAAAATCACAGGTTGCAGCATAATCAGAAAGTTACAGTGACCAGATCAGAAATAATCTGATCCCTCCCTTTGTAAAAGGGAGTAACAGGGCATGTTTTGCAGGAAGCCGGTAATGACCTTATTGTTTAGTTCTAGGAAAGTGAGGTCCTTTGGGGCTTCTGAACACGTATGTTTTCGGAACATTGGGGGAATTTTCATGTACTTTGCACTGGTATTTTTTGCACACAATTGTATTTTTTGTATCCAAGTTATGATGCATATGATACATAATTTTGTGTATTTAAGGTGCGCCTATGCACCTTGTAGGGATTCTCATTTGCTTGGGAATACATCTGCACAGGTGTAATAAAATAGCTGTTTTATGTTGACCATAGTCTCCTTGACCATTTCTTTGATATGTAGAAAATATATCTGGGATATTTTTCTCACAACAACATTTGTATGCTTTCTGTCACCAGACCTGATAACTGATCAACTTCAATCATAAGGAGAGAAAAGAAAGAAGAGTCAGTGGCCTCTTCAAACCAGGTTTTGTTGAAACATTGCTTCAAATTGGGAGGGAGGGAGGGAGGGAGGGAGGGAGGGAGGGAGGGAGGAAGGAAGGAAGGAAGGAAGGAAGGAAGGAAATGGTTTAACTCAAATCCTTTGGAAATCAATACTGTGATCTCACTATTCAGGTGTCTTAAATGTCAACTTCCCTCCCTAACCTAGTTGTTATTCCATCTGCTCTGCTGAATTACTTCCACTCCTAGCATTCAACCTTTGTAAGTCAACAGTTTTCAGGCAGTGTAGTGTATTATGCTCCCCCATTTTAATCATTACTTGGCAAAGTTGCAAGTATTTACTTAGCTTATTTTTCGCTTCATAACTTATCCTTCTCTGCCTGTCCCTCATTTTCTTTGCAGCCCCCTCCTCCAATTTGTCAGCATCTTGTAGAAATTATTTCCAGAGAAATCAACATTTTCCATCCCTGAACTTTACAAGTAAACGCGGTAACCATAGCTCCAAAATACTTTAAAGGGACTGCTGGAAAAAAAATTAATTCACCTCATGTTGTAATTGAAATGCACAGCAAGCAAAAAGATAATTTGGTTTGGGCACAAGGAGCTATAAACACTTGAATAATCTCTTCAATGAACATAGTTAAAAGTCAGTGATTTATATCCACATGCTACAAACCTATATTGGTTTTATGCTAGTTTTACACCTAGTCTCCTCCAAAAAATTTGGCTCTGGAACTTGGTGAGATGTTGATAAATTCTCCTTTAGGAGCAATATTGCTAAGACTCCTTGAAGAGAAGAAATAATGTTCAAATTGTTCGTGTTTTTAGAGAAAATAATAACTCTGCCAGATGCAGTCAGCCCATTTTTATAGGACATATATTTTGTGTTCTTTTATTCTTGATATGTGCATTTTTTGTATCTTCTTCTTCTTGTGCCATATCCATTATTGGACATTGGCGATCATGTTGGTGATCCTATTTTTATTAACAGCTGCATAAAAAAGTGCTGTTGAGTTTTGTCTAAACCAGTCTCTTAGGTTCTTCTTCTCCCTGGATCTCACTTGCCTTCAGTCTTTCCCTGGAGGATTAAGTGAAGCATGCTGTATTTTTCCAGGTGTTGCATCCCATGTCCGAAATATTCTAATTTCCACTTTTTAATGGTTTTGATGATTTCCCTTTGCTTTCCCAGGTGGCTTATCACCTCCTCATTTCTGATTTTGTCAACCCAACTTATGCCTAACAGCTGTCAGTAAATCCACATTTCAAATGCTTCTAGTTTCTTCAAGTGGCTGTCTGTCACATTAAACCGACTCTGAATGTCGGGGGACAAGTGGGCTAGACTGATGAAAACAGCAGCGTAACACAAGCCCTGTCCCCTGTTGTAATGTCGCATATGCACACTTCCCTAAGGAGTGGAGCTTGGGCTATGATGATCATGCTTCCTCCTCTCTTAACAGAACCAACAGACTCCTTCTGGCAAAATGAGAAGACTCAAAGGTTTTGAGATGTGAACAAGGAGAACTAGTCCAAATCAGTTCTGTTTGTTAAAGGAAGCTTTCAAACAAGTTCTGGTTCTTTTTGTGCCTGTAACTGAATTAATCGAACTAGAGAAGTGATTACTTCTTTCAGAATATTATATGTTGGGTGATTTTGCTATTATCTATTTCCTTGGACTTCTTTTATATACAAGTAGTCCTTGATTTACAATCGGTCACATAGGGAATATTCAAAGTTAAAACACATCTACCTTGAGGATAGTTATGACCCAGTTCCAATGGTTGGACCCCTTCTACGCTCACATGACTGGTCTCTATTTGCAGTATCCTAAGGTCACTAAGTCATTGCATTTTATGACAGTTTTGCCCAGGAAAACTGCACACATTCGCTTTATGACCACTATTTTTGCCTGCCAACCAACATGTTCACTTAACCGCATTAGCTTAACAACTTAGCTGCAAAAGAAGTTTATAAAATTGAGTTGGTTATGCGACCAACTTAAATATAAGCCAGCCGTGTGCAGCAGCTGCCAAAAAGCCAACACAGTTCTAGGCTACATAAACAGAGGGATAGAATCAAGATCAAGTGAAGTGATAATACCACTTTATAATGCCTTGGTAAGGCCACACTTCGAATACTGCATTCAGTTTTGGTCACCACAATGTGGAAAAGTAGACTCCATTACATCTCAAGGACTACCTTGTGTCAGTAGGATCCTCATGAACCTTAGACAACATTCAGTGGGAAATATATGCAAAACTTCAGAAAAGTCAGAAAGGATTGAATACTGTTTTGCAGCTCAGTTCAACCATTCTTTGCTTGGAGTTTTCCCCCACATCATCTCACATTTATCAGCTCATTAGATGCCCTTCATATTGTTACAGATTGCATTTCTGATTGGTTTTTCCCACTTCTCCTTCACTACCACAGACAAGAAAGGATCATTCAATCATCCCCATGCTAATTTTTGAGTGAAGTTTTATCAGATGTTGTTTTACAGTTTGCAAGAGGGGATTAGGAAACCAAAGACCTGAAAACATTTATCCTGACAGTACAAAAGTATAAGTATGAAAGGAATACTCATTTACTCTATGTCAGCATTCCAAATCTGTAAACAGATTGCATTTATGTACGTTATATAAATAATGCGCCTGGTTTTTCAAGTATTTCATTAGTCAATCATTTTCTTTAGGAATGTGTGATATGATGCAAAGCAGCTTTGAATCAAATATCTCCCCCCCCTCTCTCTTTCTCTTTCTCTCGCTCGTGTGAAATCAAATAGCAATCTGGTCCTTTTAAAGAAATATGTTGTTTATTCTTTTAAAAGAGAAAAGAGAGCTTTCCACAGCATTTGGACTAATATTTTATTTTTTTAAAAAAAAACATGTTGATTGTCAACACAGTGTCAGCATTGAAAAAGCTTGATTTGGTGAACGATTTTGCATCACAAATTACAAGGCTTTATACTTAACCATTTTGTCATAGTTTGATGCATAAATTCAAATCCAGAAGAACACACAGACAACTGATGCAGCAGGATTCATTAACTTCTTTATATACATAAGAATAGAATAGATGAACAAATGTACAATACCAACAGGTGGTTCTTCCAAGTAAACACAAGGCAGGAGAGTTACAGGCAAACACCAGTTAGTTTCATTTCAGCAGACAAGCCCAGACAGAGTCCTAGTTTACTTCTCAGAACAGCAGACTGCTTAAGTTTCTATTTCAATTCTCTGCACAGAGTAAGATCTGTTTAAGCTCCCATTGGGTGACTTAGTTGCTATGATTATTCATTGGCTGACCTTGTTCCCATGTCTCTCCCTGTCATGCATATTTTAACACACTTTTCTTGAACAGATTTATTATTTCTACCACAGTCTCTAATCAAAAGGTCATTGAACAGATCAAAATCATTGAGCAGATTATCAAACAGCAAGTTTAAACACTCTTTAAACACTTAGATAAGAATTCCTTCATTAACAATAACCAACATGACTTTATACCACATGTGTAATGTCAAATGAACATGGTCTCTTTTTGTGATAGATTTACTAGCCTATTTGATAGGGAAATGCCCTTGTTTGGGGAATCCAGGGAAATCAAGGATATAGTATATCGTGAATTCAGTAAAGTTTTTGATAAAATTTCCCTAGTATCCTGATTAACAAAATGGTGACATGTGGATTTGACAACTCAGTCATTAGATACATCTACTGTTGGATCAGGTATTGGACTCAAATGACATCAAATCTACCTAAATAGTGGGGTAGGTGAGGTGCCACCAGTTTCTGTCTTGGGGTTGGTGCCCTGCAATGTTTGCATAAATCATATAATGAAAGAATGCTTACAAAATTTGCAGATGATATCAAGCTAGGAGCAGTGGCTAACAGTGGAAGAAAAGTGGGGAATCAAAAGATTTAGGCTAGAATGGTGGGCATAAACATATAGGATGAAATTTAACACAGGGAAAATTTTGGCCTCTAAGGTGGGGAAATCTCAAAAAACCCAGTAACAGGATGGAGAAAATCTGACTCAAGATGTATATATCAGGGTTCTGACAGATGCCGTAATTAATTCATGAGCCTCGAGCCAAGTTTCAAAAGAAATCCAGTTATCTATTAGGAGCAACATGTCAGCACTTTCCCGAGTGGAGTCAGCTCGGCCCCACGTGATTTATGGCCCAACCATGACCCTGTTTCCCCCCTCCTCCTAGGGTATGTCATAAATCACATTCTCCAACAGAGCATTTTCATGGGCTGTAGAAAACATGTCTCTCTAGCTGGCTCTGGTAACCTCGGATACAATATGGAGAAAGCTATCTGTGGAATGTGCTTCTGGTTGTGGCAGCTCCCCTCTCCTGCCTATGGCAACTTGAGAGCAGTCCAGGAATGCTTGGCGAGTTAACAGTGTAGATGTAACATGTGAATATGGCTTGGGTGGATCAGAAGCTCAACATGACACAACAGTCTTATGCAGAGGAACCTCAAGAGGATCATAAGGTCCAGATCACAAGAAGTAATTTTAATTTTCTACTCTGCCTTGGTAAGGCTTCACTTAGTGTTGTGTTCTGTTCTTATAGCCCAGTTTAAAAAAATAGATTGATAAACTGGAGTAAGTCCAAGGAACAAGAACCAAGATGGTGAAAGGACCAAGTCCTATGAGGAACAGTTAAAAAATTTAGGGATATTTAGCTTGCAGAAGAGAAAGCTGAGAGGAGAAATGGTAGCTGTCTTCAAATATTTTAAGGTCTGTCACATCATGGAAGTTTCATACTTATTTTCATTTGCTCCACAGGGTAAGATTTGAACTAGTGGTATTCCAAGAATGTGGATTCAGATAGCAATAGCAATGGCACTTAGACTTATATAGTACTTCATAGTACTTTACATCCCCATCTAAGTGGTTTACAGAAGCAACATATTTCCTCCAACAATCTGAGTTATCATTATATCCACCTCAGAAGGATGGAAGGCTGAGTCAACCTGAATCGAATTGCTAGCAGTCAACAGAATTAACCTGCAATACTGCATTCTAACCACTGCACAATCATGGCTCTAAGATAAAACATTAGAAGAAGTTCTTGACAGTAAGAGTTGTTAATCAATGGAATAAGTTACCACGTGGAATGCTAAACCACCTCTTCACCTGAGGTTTTCAAAAAAAATGAATGGATCATCATCTCATGTCAAACTATCTAAGCCCCAGAGCTCACTGTAACAGCATTGCCAAAAAAAGGCATTAAGAGTTGTTAACTTAATTTGGCAAAGCTTCTTCTCCGGTAACATTGTATTGCTAACTAGGGCATACAAAACCTTTGCCAGGCCAATTCTTGAATACAGCTCATCTGCCTGGAATCCACACTGTATATCAGACATGTACAATTGAGCCAGTCCAGAGGTATTTCGTGAGAAGAGTACTCCACTCCTCTGCTCACAATAGAATCCCTTATGCCACCAGACTTGAAATTTTGAGCTTGGACAATCTGGAACTGCACCACCTGTGGTCCGATTTATGCATAGTACACAAAATTGTCTGCTACAATGTCTTACCTGTCAATGACTACTTCAGCTTCAACCACAATAATACACAGGCAAACAATCAATACAAACTCAAGGTAAACCACTCCAAACTCAATTGCAGAAAATACAATTTCAGCAATAGAGTGGTCAATGCCTGGAATGTTCTACCTGACTCCATTGTTACATCCTCAAACCCCCTGTCAGCCTCTGCTTCGCTGCTGCTTTTCGGCTGCCATTAAAATGGGGAGGGGGGCATGGTATTTGGGAAGGGAATCATTCTGTACTGGAGGACTGTTTAATGAGGGAGTTATTCTCACCATCTTTTTCCGCATGTGGAAGGAAGGGAGTTTCCCGCCTAGGCCAACTGTCCAGCATTCCATCCTGATGATGATTTTTGAAGATGTCTCCCACCTGACAGTTGGATGAAATATGATTGGACTATGGACTGGGATACCAAGGGGAGGGGAATGAATCTTGTATTGATATCTATTGCTTTCACGCCTTTTTATTCAGATTCAGCTTTGCTTTGCTTCTTTTCGTTTGTAGCCAGTAAAAGTACACTTAATTCTGAAATATGGAGTTGAGTGGTTTCTTTCTTGGTTATTAAATGAAGGGGCAGTGACCCCCCCCCCACAGCTTCAACCTTAAACTGTCTACCGTGGACCTTACTCCATTCCTAAGAGGTCCGTAAAGTGGGCATGCATAAGCGCACCAGTGTGCCCACTATCCGTATCCTACTGTCCCCATTTATTTGTATTCATTTCCTTTGTTCATATCCATGTTCATACTTATACCTGCTATCTTGTACATGTTTGAGAAACTAATAAATAAAATAAAATAAATAAATCTATCAGGGATAGTGTAGTAAATACAGTTGTAGGTGGAGGACTGGATTTGATTACCGTATTTTTGGAGTACAAGAAGCACCTTTTTCCCTCAAAAAAGAGGGTGAAAATCTGAGTGTGTCTTATACACCGAATATAGCATTTTTTGCCACCCGAAACCTAGCCTCTTTCACCAAAATGGCCATGGATATCCTTATGGAGGCTTTCAGAGAGCTCCTGGGGAGGGCAGAAATGAGCAAAAAAGGCCCATTTTTGTCCCCCCCCAGCTCCCAGCAGCACTCTATAAGCCTCCATAAGGCTATGCATGCAAATTTTTTGGCAAAAAACGGGCCCATTTTTGCCCCCCCAGGAGCACTCTGCAAGTCCCCCCCAAGACTATTCATGCCTTTTAAAAAATAAACTGGCCCGTTTTCGTGAAAAACAGGCCGTTTTTGGGAGGTTTGCAGAGTGCAAAAACTTTTTTCCCCCTTTTGGAAAGCTCTTTAACTGATTGATGAGAATTACATTGATCAAGTGCTGTGCCAGCAGAAACACTTACCTATCTACTGTATTTCTCCCTCTCTCTCTCCCTACCTACCTACTGTATTTCTCTCTCTCTATCTCTTTCTATTTCTCTCTCTCCCTCTACCTACCTACCTACCCACTCTCTCTTTCCCTACCTACTGTATTTCTCTCTCTCCCTACCTACCTATGTATTTCTCTCTCTTTCTCTCCCTCTCTATCCCTCTATCTACCTATCTACTTTTTTTTAAATTTGCCTCTTCAAAACCTTGGTGCGTCTTATACTGCAGTGCATCTTATACTGCGAAAAATACGGTACCTCTTTGGTCCAATTCTAAGATTGTGGGGGAGTGGGGGAAGCTTCTGGAAAGATTTGTAAGAAACAATAATAAAATAGTTCCAGAGCTCTCTCTGAGAGGTAAAGTGCACAAAGAAATAAGAAAGGAGAAGGGGAAAAAGAGAAATAAGGTCAGGTACCTGGTTCTTAATGGATAAGACTTACAGAATGAATGTACACAATAATTTAACTTTGTGTAGATTTATTGGGTAGGGTATATTTAGAAAAGTAAAGAAAGACTAAGTGTTAATCCTTGCCTCTTTTATTGCTCACCAGCCTGAAGAAATAGGAAGAAAACATAATCCTTGCCCAGGTTTTGCACCTAGGCTGCTATCAGTGCTAATGTTACCGCAATATGTTATAGCGTTATATTTATTAAGCTTTAAAGGTTCCCTGTGTCTTGCCCTCCAAAGCTGCAGTTGAATAAATATTGCAGTTGATTAAATAAGAATTGATACATCCACATTCTTAATCAAGAGATGAGCCAAGGTATTGCCTCTGCGTCTAAAACTATAGAAAAAAAATGAACTTCAGTCAGTGCAGAATATAAGGGGTGGGGGGGTTAAAATAGAAAATTCGTAATTCATTGCCTCTGCTTAAGAAGTAAACTCAAATTGTTTGAAGTTCAAAACTCAAAAGAAACTGGAAAGAAGCTGGAGGACATGAATATCACCTCACAGCAGAATTAGGTCACTCTGGTACCTAGTTTTTTTCCCCCTCTTTTATTTCCCCAATATTGAAAAGAGAACAGAGAGAGAGAGAGAGAGAAAGATCGTTGCTTGTTGGATTCCATCTGTGGAAGTTTAAAGCCATTACTTCTAACAATCGCTATTCAGAGGTCACAATGAAACCCATTATAAGAAGCGAGTACCAGAAGAATAGCATAAATACAGGGGGGCAAAGTGGACGGTGTCTATTTTTTATTTATTGGAAAGTCCGTTGCTGATTACATGTGTAAGGCAATCTTGCTATTGTACAAATAACCCTACTATTTCCTGACTTTCAATAATGAAAGGGAGTGTGGCTGGGATAACACTGAATCACGCAGTATACTACACTTGAGTGAAACAGTTCCTAAATTGTTCTACTTTGTTTTGGGCGGGAAATGAATTGTAAAGTTTTATGCTATGGACTTAGGAGAAGTTTGGCATCCAGTTCTGTATGTTTCATATGCAGCATGGCTCAACCAGGTTTGGACTGCTTAATTGCTTTAATAACAACGATGCTTGCAATGATAGCAATAGCAATAGCAATAGCAGTTAGACTTATATACCGCTTCCTAGGGCTTTCAGCCCTCTCTAAGCAGTTTACAGAGTCAGCATATTGCCCCAAACAATCCGGGTCCTCATTTTACCCACCTCGGAAGGATGGAAGGCTGAGTCAACCCTGAACCGGTGAGATTTGAACCGCCAAACTGCAGATAGATGATGAAGGTTGATAAGTCAACAGCAGCAACTGAAACCTGAACGAGAACAACAAAGCAGTGAGGAAAACAAACATGTAACCCATTTCATCGGGCCTCTTTGATATATTTCCTCATGATCGAGGTAGCTCCCTTGGCAGGTAAGTATCTGCATCAATAGATTTAGTTATTCAATTACAACAACATATAACTTTATGTGGGGTTTTTTTTGTATTTAGTTAGTATTTTTATCCCATTATACAATTTCTTTACATTTGTATGTGTGTTTGTGTGTGTCTAAATAAATAAAAATATTTTTTTAAATGTTCTTTCACTTTGTGTATGTTATACATTTTTTAGCTTTTAAGTTATCAATTGTTTGTATTTCACCCTTCCTGGATTAGTCTATAGGAAGTTATCACCCAGCCCTCTCCCAGAAAAATGAAATATCCTAGGAAATATTGAAAAGGCAGAATATTTCTCTGGATGTGAAAAGGAAGAAACATGTTTTAAAGAGAGAATAGCTGCCAGTAGCTTCCTGCCCATCCCCACTTTGTCAATGGGCCATTGAGAAGGCCAAGCTAGTCCACTTTACATAATAAAGAGTTCTCCCCTTCAGCTCCAGGGGGATGGGATTAAGGCATGATAATATTGGCCCTTTACCCAACTCGCCACATGGCATCTGAGAACCCCACCAAACCTGGATTCAAAACGCAGCCTAGAGAGTTGCCCCTGCATGGGCCCATGGGAGTCTGACAACCAATCAGAATACAAGCTCAAGATCAAAGGCCAGAGAGGGCATAAAACCAGGGACTTTCAGCATCTCAGTCCTCCTTTCTCTTTTCTCCACCAACATTGAAGCATGTGATCACCTTTTCTGTTCAGGGCTCAAGCCATGTGGTCCTGTCCACCAATAAACCATCTTTCCAATCAGCCTCCATGTCTCCAGTGTCTTTTTCCCCACTTAGAGCCGAACCCAAAAGGACATTTCTTTCATCAAGTGTATGACCATAATAAAGATTTGATGATGGTCTGTTTCCTCTAGAAACAGTAATTTACCTTGCTTGACTGAACTAGATTCCCACACTTGGTGGTTAAACTAAGTTCCTATATACAGTATTCAGAGATGGGTTCCACATAATTTTACCACCGTTTTGCCATGCACCAAAAATATGAGTGTGTGCCTTCCACGCATGTGTGCGGCCTTCTGCATGTGCATGGTTTGCATGCATGCATGTGGCTTAGAAAATGTGGCTAAATAGAATGGCATAGTGCCGTGGTGGGCAGGTGTGCCCCACCCGCAGGTTGCCAGTACCAGTTCACCCGAACTGGTCCGAACTGGCTGAATACCACCACTGACAGTATTGTTATTTTTATGATTTACACTCTGCTATATGATTGCAATATGTATTGTATAGCCGAGGTGGCGCAGTGGTTAAATGCAGCACTGCAGGCTACTGCTAGATCAGCAGTTCAGCGGTTCAAATCTCACCGGCTCAGGGTTGACTCAGCCTTCCATCCTTCCGAGGTGGGTAAAATGAGGACCCGGATTGTTGGGGGCAATATGCTGACTCTCTGTAAACCGCTTAGAGAGGGCTGAAAGCCCTATGAAGCGGTATATAAGTCTACTGCTATTGCTATTGTATGTTTTATCCCATTTTAGAAAGATTAAGATATGAGCCACTCAAAGTTTGCTTCAATTTGAATGGTTTATAGGCCAAATTTCATAAATTAATGAACCTTAGAGTGTAGGAGGTAACCAGCACAGTCATGAGTCCCTTCGCACCTACAAGAGATCTTATTCAAGCCCATCTTGAATTCCTTTCTATTCCCGCTCCCGCTAATTTCCCTTGACTGTTAGTAGTTCAGATTCTTGTAGAGAACTTAAGGTTACAATAAATCTTTATACACATTTGAACTGCATCTCCTGATTTCCCTGATGTTTGACATAGTCAGGTATGTTTTGATATTCATTCTTTATTTTATTTTATTTTATCTTATTATTTTATTTTATGGTAGAAACACTTATGTCAGAGTTTATTGCAAAAATCAAATCTAGAAAGCACATACAGATAACTGATTCAGCAGTGTTGATTTAAATAAGAAACTTCTTTATATACAAGAAATACACACACACACACACACACACACACACACACAATACCAACAGCAGAAAACAGTTTCATTTCAGTTCAAATACCAGACAAGTCCAGGCTGGTCTTGTTTCAGAGCTCAGAGCTTAATTTGAATTTGAATTTGAATTTACTTTATTTGTATGCCGCCCTTTTCCCTGAAAGGGACTCAGGGTGGCTCACAATTCAAGGGAGGGGAAAACAACAAAATTACAAAATATAAAGACATACACAGTTAAGAAACACAACAATCATACCATGCGGAGTGGGGCTGCAAGTCTTTAGTCCCAGGCCTGTCGGAACAGCCAGGTTTTAAGGGCTATGCGGAAGGCCTGGAGGGTGGTGAGGGTACGAATCTCCACGGGGAGTTCGTTCCACAGGGTCGGAGCAGCCACAGAGAAGGCCCTCCTCCGGGTAGTCGCCAATCGACATTGGGCGGCTGATGGAATTCGGAGGAGGCCTAGTCTGTGGGATCTTATTGGTCTAGTGGAGGTAATTGGCAGTAGGCGGTCTCTCAAGTACCCAGATCCAATACCATGAAGGGCTTTGTAGGTGCAGCTAAGCCACACCAAAACTTCTCACTTAAGTTTCTGTTTCCAAATAAGCCTCATGGCAGACCAGTTACCATGCCTATTCATTGGCTGACCCTGTTACCATGTCTCTGCCAGTTCATGAATATTCTGACAATTTGTTCTCTAGATTTCTTCAGAGTTGATTTAGAAACATTATCAAACACTGATCAAACACTATTCAAATGTAAAGGTACAATGAGAAACTTCAGCCTAGATTCAAAGTGAGCATCTTTCAAAGTTTTCCCCAAAAGAACAGCGCATGGACAGATTAAGACACATGCGCCAAACCAAAATTTACCTTGGCAGTCTCACTTCTGCTGTTTTCATTATATTTTTAATATTTTAGTGGGGGAGATTGTGGGGGAGGGGTCAGGTGCCAAATCAAATACATTTTAAATATGCCTTTCAGCCATTTAAGAAACGTCTCTCATTACTGAAAAACCAGTTAAATTTGTTATCAGACGAGAAACTATATAGGTGCAGTTTAGTTCATTTACCCAGAATATTAGTCTGTTAATTTGCCATTTATAGGCAATAATGCAGCTGTGCTAAGCATTTGCCAATTGCTATTTATGGATTTCAAAAAACCAGCAAAGGAATGTATGTGCTCAAAGCTCTAAGGATTTAAGTATCCCAAATCTCATATAACTATTCTAAATGACCATGGCAATTATCCAGCATTGCAAACCCAATGATTTAATTTATTATTTTATATTAAAATTGCTCAATTTATCTTGCTAAGCTAAATGCCTATTTAGATCAAATCCTGAAATTCCTGTCGATTCATCAGCTTCCACATTTTCTTTGTAACATGGGGGGAAAAAACCTGACCTTGCTATAAAATAACTTATTTTTATTTTCTCCTTGGAAAAATTCTCACATAGTCAATATTCCAAAATATCTAGAGTCCATTTAATTACAGGTAGTCTTCAACTTACAACTAATATTTTTCTACTGTTCAAAGTTACAATGGCACTGAACAAAGTGACTTATGACCATTTTTCATCCTTATGACCATTGCAGCATCCCCGGGGTCAGGTGATCAAATTTTAGTTGCTTGGCAACTGGCTCATATTTATGATGCATGCAATGTCCCAACTTTTGCAAACTCCCACTATGCAATGTCAATGGGAACCCAGATTCCTTCAAAATCGCTAAATTAATGGAACAACTGCAGTGGCTCACTTAATGATTGTGTCAGGAAAGGTCGTAAAACGGGGCATAAACAACCTGTGTTAGCAAACAACTATCTAGGTAATAAAAAAAATATGGTTTTATCTAACTTTACATCAGAGACAACAAAATCAAGATGACATTAAGGGTTAGTACCATTTTATAAAGCTTTGGTAAGACCACACTTGGAATATTGCATATAGTTTTGTTTTCCACCATATAATTTTTTTTTTGACACTCTAAAGAAAGTGCAGAGAACAATTGGGGGACTGGAGGCTAAAACATAAAGAACAGTTGCAGGAGTTGGGTATGTCTAGTTTAATGAAAAGAAGGACTAGGGGCAACATGATAGCAGTCTTCCAACAGGATGTGCAGTCACTAGAGGCAGGGGAGGCGTGGCCTCACCAGTCATGATGAAAAGGAAATAATTTTAAAGAATTTTTTTTAAATAATTAAAGCCAAGGTAGTTGCTACCAGATTCACAGTGACTTGGAACAGTGCTTAGTGTTAACTATAGGAGGAGGCCAGAGAAATAGGGGCCTCCTGTGCATAAGCAATTTTTAATTTTAAGAGTTAAGCAAGGGTTAACAAGCAAAAAAATTCATATGCAAAGGAGGCACGTGTTCTCTCGCCTACTGTAGAGGGCATTTTTAGAGGCTTTTTAGAGTTCTCTGGGAGCAACTAGCTCAGTCTGACTCAGAGCTCTGGCCTTTCATGAGGGCAGGCAGAAGCAAAGTTGAAATTGTCTCTGAAACAGCTGGAAAAGGTTCGTGTGTGGGGAGGGGGGAGGAATTCAAAAAGTTTGATTGGAAGGCAACAGGGGAAGGGGGGGTATGGCAGAGGAGCTGCTTTCAAGCCTTTGGAAAATATATCCAATCCAACTTCTGTGTTTGTGTTTGTTTGAGAGTGAGTGAGTGAGAGAGGGATCCAATTTCTCTGTGTGCGTGTGTCTGTTTGAGAGAGGGGGAGGGAGGGAGAGAGGGAGGAAGGAGGGGGAGGGAGAAGAAAAAGAATGGGAAAACTTATTTTGCAAGGGGGAAAAATGCTGTCACTTTAAATCAGAACTGAGCATGCCTGGCTGTGGAATTCTGGGAGTTGAAGTCCACAAGTCTAAAAAGCTGCCTCACCAGCCATAAAGCTGACCGCACGTCACTGTCTTCCAATATCTAGTGGGCTTCCACAAAAAGAAGGGGGTCAAACCAGAGGTGGCATTCAGCAGGTTCTGACCAGTTCTGGAGAACCAGTAGCGAAAATTTTGAGTAGTTCGGAGAACCAGTAAATACCACCTCTGACTGGCCCCATCCCTATCTATTCTCTTTCTCCTGAGTCTCAGCTGATCAGTAGGAAATGAGGATTTTGCAGTAACCTTCTCCTGGAGTGGGGAGGGAGTGGAGATTTTACAGTATCCTTCCCCTGCCACGTCCGCCAAGCCACTCCTACCAAGCCAAGCCACGCCCATAGAACTGGTCATAAAAACAATGAATTCCACCACTGGGTCAACCTACTCTCCAAAGCACCTGAAGGCAGGACACGAAGCAATGGGTGAAAACTAATCAAGGAGAGAAGCAACCTAGAACCAAGGAGAAATTTCCTGACAGTGAGAACTGTGCACTGTCTTCCTTCAAGAAGTTGTGAATGCTCCAACACTGGGAGTTTCTAAGAAGAGATTGGACAACCCTTTGTCTGAAATGATATTGAATCATTTTTGAGCTGAGGTGGCGCAGTGGTTAAATGAAGCACTGCAGGCTACTTCAGCTGACTGCAGTTCTGCAGTTCGGCTGTTCAAATCTCACCGGCTCAGGGTTGACTCAGCCTTCCATCCTTCAGGGTTGACTCAGCCTTCCATCCTTCCGAGGTGGGTAAAATGAGGACCCGGATTGTTGTTGGGGGCAATATGCTGACTCTGTAAACCGCTTAGAGAGGGCTGAAAGCCCTATGAAGCGGTATATAAGTCTAACTGCTATTGCTATTGCTATTCCTGCCTAAGCAGGAAGTTGGACTAGAAGACCTCCAAGTTCCCTTCCAACTCTTTTATTCTGTACTTGCAAGCCAGCTCTTACAAACTTGACAACAATTCCAATTTAAAGAATATGCTTCAGCACATATTATAAGAACTGTTTTTGGTTTGTTTGTTAATTCATCTTTCTCCAGTTCTCTAATGCATTAAATTTGGGGGGAAAGCATAGGCATTGCTCAGTGTGTTTTTCTCTCTCTCCCTTTCTTTCTTTTATTGCACTCCAAAGCCTGTTTGTGATCAGTGATGTACTGGCTCCATGCTCAACAGAGCAGGTTGCTTTATTAGAGGGAAGTGCCTCTGTGCCACAGAAGGCACAATCAAGAGCAGAAGCTTTGTCAGGAATCTAGTTTTTTAATTGATGATCAGGCCTTTATTTCCTTCGACTATAGTTTATTTGTTTTCTGAAGGGATGCCTCTCTTGTGGAAGATGGCAGGTTAATTATGCAGCCTGGAAATAAGAAGTCTTCTGTTTATTCGCAAGGTGGTCTGATGCCGAAAATGAGAAGAGAAAACCAGTTGGCTGATCTTCTTGACCAACTCTGTCACAGGGATGTTTTACCTCAAGACGCTTGTTATGATACTTTCTGCTACAAATAGAAGAAATACTTAGTTACCAGAAGCCAAATCAACTTCTTCATTTTTATGGGTTGTTTCCTGTTCCCCTAATTAAATCAAGGTTTTTCTTGGGAGTCAACACGTATAAACAACATCCATGGAAATCTCCTTGTTAAAATAAGTAGCCAAGTGGCAACCCGTAAAACCCAATTCAGACGCAGATGGCTCAATGGCTAAGATGCTGAGCTTGACGATCAGAAGGTTGGCAATTCAGCGGTTCGAAACCCTAGCAAATCGGTCAGCAGTTCAGCAGTTTGAATCCCTAGGGACATGTAACAGGAGTGACCTCCCGTTATGTGTCCCAGCTTCTGCCAACCTAACCATTCAAAAGCATGTAAAAATGCAAGTAGAAAAATAGGAACCACCTTTGGTGGGAAAGTAACAGCGTTCCGTGCACCTTCGGCATTGAGTCATGCCGGCCACATGACCAGATAGACATCTTCGGACAGCGCTGGCTCTTCGGCTTTGAAACAGAGATGAGCACCGCCCCCTAGAGTCAGGAGCGACTAGCACATACATCCGAGGAGAACCTTTACCTTTAGAACTTGTAGATTTCAAGAAAACCAGCTGACCTTGCCTGATCTAGAAGGCTAAGGAGGGTTGAACTTGGTTAGCCTGTGGATAAGGAATCAACTGTGGAATCTATGCAGTAGATTAGATGGGGAAATTAAATTCAGACACAATCTCTGAAATGGAAAGGGCCAAAGGAAATACCACTTTGCACAATACAAAGGCAACTATGGTTACCACCAAAATGGACCTGCAGATGATTTGGAAACAAAAGAGATGTTATGAATTTTTTTTAAAAAAAACCACACATAATAGCTAGGGGAGCATCATTAGTTGGGAAATGCCAAGATAATAATCACATGAAGTGTTAGTACCATTTTGTAGTTAATAAACATGGAGAACAGCAGAATAGATCTTAAACCCTTCCTTCCCCAAAGGTGAAAGATTATTGGGTGACTTTACAAATGATTGCAGCTGATTTGAGGGAGATGAGTTCTGATCCTGGACATAAGCTTTTCCTTGGACAGCCTTTGCTTCCAATCTTTGCTATCCTTGAAGAGCATTCAGAAGCTGCAGCTAGTGCAGGGTATCGTATCGCGAGATGTTTTGGGGGGGCTAAGAATGGCCCCTGTAACACTACTACTCCAGAAGCTGCATTGGCTGTTGCTCTGCTTCCGGATGCAATTCAAGGTTTTGGTGATCACCTTTAAAGCCCTTCATGGCATGGGTCCAGGCTACTCAAAAGACTGCTTCACCCCATGGGGATTGGCCCATCCCACTCAAACGGGCAGAGAAGGTATGCTGCTGGTCAGGGATGGGCTTCAAAAATTTCAGCAATGGGTTATCTGCCCAGTTGCTGGATGGGCGTGGCCATGGTGGACATGGCCTAGTCAATCTCCTGCACCATGGTGGTGGGGGGCGTTTTTGCCTCCCAAGACTCCGGAGGCTTTCCTTGAGCCTCTGGGAGGGTGAAAACTGCCTCCCCTGGGCTCCAGAGGCCTTCCAGGAGGCCCCTTTCCCCCCTCCCCCAGGTCCTGCACTTACCTGGCATCCAAAATGGGCCACGTGGAGACTCCTGGGAGCAGCGGGGGGGTGGGCAGGGGAGGGGTGGGCAGGGCCAGCCAGGGGTGGGATTTGGAGGGTCTCTGAACCAGCCATAACATTAGCTATGGGTTCTCCTACTGCTGGTCCTGTCAGCCCAGTTATTCTGGGCTGACAGGGCCCTCCAGGAAGAGGGCCCTTCTCTGCTGTGGCTCCAGCCTTCTGGAACATCTTACACCCTGACATGAAGTTGGCCCAAACCTTCCCATTCTTCCTTAAAATCCTAAACACCTGGCTCGACTTGGGGCCCAAATGGGGTAACAGCACATTGGAGGTGATTGATCGAGTAACAATAGATCCCACCTCCCCACCCTCCATCCCCATCCTTCCCACATGTCCTTAGATTTTAATATTTGATTTAAATTTATTTAAGTCTTAATGCATAGATGATAGATAGATAGATAGATAGATAGATAGATAGATAGATAGATAGATAGATAGATAGATAGATAGATAGATAGATGGAGATGGAGATGGAGATGGAGATGGAGATGGAGATGATGGAGATGATGGAGATGGAGATGGAGATGATGGAGATGGAGATGATGGAGATGGAGATGATGGAGATGGAGATGGAGATGGAGATGGAGATGGGAGAGAGAGAGGGGGGGGGAGATTTATGATTGTAAGCCACCCAATTACCTTCTCGTAAAATGGGTGGCCAATACATTTTATAAATAAATAAAATAAATACATCTGTGAGCTGTAAGATTTCAGCTTTGGTAATTCTCAATGCTCTTATTTTATTTTCCTCTTAGAATTTTAGTAGCACTTGTTCTATTATTACTTTTTAAGAACTTTTAGAACCAACCAAAATCACTAGGAATTAGATGCATGTATTCACATCTGCTAGAATATAAACAGGAAAATAAACATGGATATATTTGTCAGGATTTGACAAAGAGTTCTAGCAGGAAAAAATAAAAACTTCACAACACTAGACTGAAAAGAATGAATTATTAAGCAACTTGAAAGCTGCTACCTGTGTTTTTTATTTATATATAAATAAGATCTCACACTCCATTTTCAAAAGCACTCTTTTTAAGAAATAACTTGCTGGAAATATGAAAATCCAATAAGATGGAATCAGATACAAGTAGAAAAATGCAATTAATGTTTGTTTACTTTCTTTTTTCCTTCTATATGGCTCTATTGAATTGTACCTAGTTAAAATATCTGTAAAGAAAATAGTGAAAAGTAAAGATATAGAATAAGTACACTGCACATTTACAAATATTTCAGTAAAAACAATTTCTAAACGCAATTCTGAATTTTAGATTTTCCAGATGCCTCCCCTTGCATTTTCAAAATATTTAAATGGATTAATAGAATTTCTGAGTTATCTTTTTTTCAAATATGTGCAGATATTCAGTTGCTATTTTTTTTTCTTTATACGACCTTTTAATCCCTTGCTTTAGGGTGGAGTGAACAGAACTGAGCATTTACTGGCCAGATGCCCTTCCTGATGCCTATGCAGAGTTTGCAGCACATATTTTCTCTTTGTGCCCTGATAGAGAAACATCTCTTGCTGTCTAGGATTGAACTCTCAGCCTTCCGATTGTGAGGTGAGCATCTTCACCTCTAGGCCATCACACCTCTAGATATTCAATTGCTATAACCATGGGTGTGTCTAATTTTGCAAGTTTGAAACGTGTAAAATAAGCCACCAATCTGTGTTCTCTTAGGCCACCTTTCTATACAGAAATTTGTACTGAGATCACAGATCACAGACATAATACAACTCAGTGATATAAAGCAGGTTACATTTATAAAAAGAACAAATCTTAAAATTAACTAGGCATATCAGGCAATTGGCTGCAAATTTTACATTTGACATAGCAGAGTTTAGCTGCATTTAGAGTATTGGAGTCAAGAATATCTGCAAACTGTAGTAGAAAAGCGAGATTTTTTTCTAGGAAACATGCTTAAATGTATCAACTCTGACCATATGGCATCATAAAATGGACAATGTAATAAAATGTGTTTAATGGTTTTGATAGTCCTGCGATCGCCTGGCCAAAACTTGAGCCTGTATAAATCACCCTTCCGGAACTGCAGTAGGAAGGGGGAGTAGGAAGCCCACTATAAAAGAGAGCCAGTTTAGTCTAGCGGTTAAGGCACTGGGCTAGAAACCAGGTGACTGTGAATTCTAGTTCCACCTTCTTCATTTCTATGGGTTGTTTCCTGTTCCTCTAATTAAGGAAAAGCGAGCCAGTTTAATCTAGCAGTTAAGGCACCAGGCTAGAAACCAGGTGACTGTGAATTCTAGTTCCACCTTCTTCATTTCTATGGGTTGTTTCCTGTTCCTCTAATTAAGGAAAAGAGAGCCAGTTTAGTCTAGCCGTTAAGGCACCAGGCTAGAAACCAGGTGACTGTGAATTCTAGTTCCACCTTCTTCATTCCTACGGGTTGTTTCCTCTTCCTCTAATTAAGGAAAAGCGAGCCAGTTTAATCTAGCAGTTAAGGCACCAGGCTAGAAACCAGGTGACTGTGAATTCTAGTTCCACCTTAGGCAGGAAAGCCAGCTGGATTACTTTGGGCCAGACTCTCTCTCTTTTTGTTGTGGTGGCATGGATGTGCAAAATTGAGTTAATGAAAATCCAAGGAGATCCAATTCTTTTCCATATTGCTTTAGACGAGGAAGATGCAAAGTTGTGATCCAATTATTCTGGATTTCCAGGAGGGAAGAAGTACATTCCAGAAGAGTAAGAGACAACTCAGTCAGATAGTTTGTGTGAAAGAATGAAGTTGAAGACAGTCCCTCCACAGTAGTTCCCAGAGAATAGGCTTCATGAAGTAGTAATTTGCTTCCGTTTGGTAAGATTCTGTCCCTAGGTGTGGAACAATGACGAAATCTCCTTCGAATGAGCCTTTCTTAGGTTTTTGGAGCCTCACAAAGTTGTCAGTAAGGATGTGAAATGCCAGACTGTAGGAGCAAAGTACGTGATAATGTATGAAATGTGTTCTGGCCCACCTCCGTCCGGTAATGAACGCAGACACAGGCTTAGCTGTTTGCTACTCTTTATTCAGAGCAATTATAATCCTGTTGGCTGAAAGCCAGACACGACTCACTGGCAAGACGTTGGCAGCAACCCAGACTCCAACAGACACGGGAACACAAGGCAGACCAGACAAGGAGTTCTCCAGATTATTATGAACGGTTGTGTCCTGCAAAAGGACTCCTCCCAAAGTCTCTTCTTATATACTCTCTTGGGAGGGGCCAAGCCACAACCACCTGGGATTGTTGATCTCTTATGAGTCTGTCTCAGTAACTGCTGCCTCCATTTCTCCGCCCTCCATTGCCTGGCATCAGGGACAAACTCCCTTTGATCTTCCCCACTGCTCCATGCCTCAGGTGCCTCCTGGTGTCCAACCAGCCTCTTTGGTCCCTGCTCTAAGTCTGAACCCTGCCCAGGGTCCTCCACATCTTCCATAGCAGATTCATAGGGTTCCTCGCTATCGGAGTCCATCGGCAGCTCCAATGGCTCCTGCTGGGCCACAACAGTGCTGTATCAAAGTATACTTTCCTTGAGTACTTTCATGGTGGAGCTGGATGAATAAAACCCTTTTACTATAGAAAAAGCATTGTGATGCTATTCCAGATTTCTGGGCATTGTGTGCTATTTATTCTCTGAGGTCATGGCATAACCGGATGCTGCCCCCAGGCCTTGAGTTTGACACCCTTGCTCTATAAGCTGCCCAGAGTCACTGTGAGTAAGTTGGGTGGCCATATAAATTTTCTCAATGTATAAATAATAAATAGCTATTTCTCCCATCAGAAATACTTCAGAAGGGTTTCCTCTATTCTGCAAAAACACTTCTCGGCCACTTCAAATAATAGGACAAGCGGCAGTGATGGGTTACAGCTGGTACGCCCCAATACGGGCGTACCTGTGCCTGCTGAGAACACCAGGTACCGTTCCAGTATGGTGCGCCGGAGGGCCCGCCCGCCCGTCCACCCTCCTTATCTGTATTTGACCCAACTGGGCCATTTGCACGCCTGCACTGGGTATACTGCGCCTCTGCGACTCTCCACCAAGCAGCTGGAGCATCGCAGGAGGTGGGTGTGCATGCACAATCAGCGCACTTGCACTTGATGGACACCCGGCTCCATTGCAACATACCAGTTGTGACGGGATCTGGAACCAACCACTGACAAGAGGTAACTATGGATGTAACTGGAGAGGGACAGCAGGTCTTTGATTTAAATACCGGGTAACTAATAAAATCAGATCTGTATTACAGTCATAGACCAACAGAGAGATAAGAAATTAGTAAATTTATCAAGTATAAACCAAGCAATACATACAGTATATTAGAAGAGTGTTATTTTACAATACCCTGTTCTTTGAAAATGATTTTCATACATTTCACTGTCTTATTTTAAGCTTTGTTGGAGTTTTAGATCAAGCTCATTTTACAGGCTAGTAAATAATAGAAATTTAAAGGAAGGTATTTTAATATGCAATTGATTGCATTCACTTTTTTAAAAAAAGTTTTATCTCAATACAATTTAAGAAGTAAATATTGTTCTTTAAGATAACTGCAGGAGCTACAAGAAAATGCAATAAAATTATTTTTGTCTTTTTATTTCCTGCTTAGATAGCGCTGTGTATGTTGTCCTAAATCACAACTATAATACTATCAGCACCCACTGGAAGTGATATCAACTAAAACAACTCAGAGCTATAACTGCTAAGTAAAATCATAGCGCAATGATATTTGATGTCATCTGAACAAATTTTGTTTTTAACAGGAATATGTACTCTAATTCAAAGCAAATTGCCTATTTTTCAGAAGTTGCTTATCCCTTACAATGCTTTTAAAGCAATTGGCTTGAAATCTGAAGCACTTACCTTTGAGTTTCACACTTACAGTGCAGCAGTTTAAGCTCGGTGGAATTTGTTTCGGATATTTAATTTAAATTTCAGCACAGTAAGAGCATGAAATGCAGAAAAGATGTGGTAACTCACTACTAAGAGTTCTGAGCCTAAATATAAATGATGGGGTACTTTTCTGTTATGTATGACTATAACTTTTTTTCCCTAGCTTTTTGTAAAATTAAGGTTTTTATGTATATGGGATCCTTATCTGTTGTTTTCCTACTTTTATTTATCAGTTTAAATCTTTTAAAGTAATCCCTGTGGAATTAATGGTGCAGCATGTAGTAAACAAAACATTATTGATTACGTATTTTGTTTAAGGTCTGGTAACTTCAAAATAAAGTTACACTTTGGGGAAACAAGTGCCTCTTTTTGTACCTATGGAAGGGTCATCAATCATGAGACTGTGCAAACCACCCATTCATTTTTCCAATTTTATAACTTTGTTAACAAATCCCTGTTGTATTTATATAATGGCTCTTCAGCCCAATGGAATCCCATTTATAGAAATCCATCATTGTATTTCCTACTCACACATTGCTTTTTCAGTTATTTGATCAATATTGAATCATAGTGCACACCAGGGGTGGGTTCCTGCCAGTTCTAACCTCTTCTATAGAAGAGGTTCCACAAATCTACAGTGCCGTTTAGAAACGGTTCCAGCTCCTTTCCCCCGCCCGTCTGCACATCATCAAGATGAAGAGTGCGAGGAGGAATTCTGGGAGTTGAAGTCCACAAGTCTTAAAGCTGTCAACTTCGAACACCCCTGGGGGGGTTTCTAAGCGGTTAGGGGTGCAAGGGTCTTGTAACTTGACAATTTTAAGACTTGCACACTTCAATGCCAGAGTTCCTGAGCCAACATGACTGAAGGAGGAATTCTAGGAGTTGAAGTCCACAAGTCTTAAAGCTATCAAGTTTGAACACTCCTAGGATTTTTTTTCTAAAGGGTTAGGGGTGCAAGGGTCTTTTAACTTGACAGCTTTAAGACTTGCGTGTTTCAAATGCCAGAGTTTCTGAGCCAATATTTTGGTTGCTAAGCAAGAGTGTTGTTAAGTGAATTTCATCACATTTTAAAAGTTGGACATGCCCACCCAGTCACATGGCTGGCAAGCCACTCCCACCCAGTCATATGGCCGGCAAACCATTCCCACAAAGCAGGCCACACCTACAGAAGAGGTTCTAAAAAATTTTGAAACCCACCACTGGGGCACACATACTAACAATCAGTAACTACAGACGTGCATATTTTCCCCTTTTAACAACCCTGTAATCCTTTATGTGAGGGTGGAGTCTGGCTGACTGAATGGAGCTGAGTGTTTACTAGCCAGATGCCCTTCCTGATGCCTATGCAGAGCTCACAGCAGATATACTCTCTTTGGATCCAGAGAGAGAAATGTCTGCCACTACCTAGAATTGAACTCACACCCTCCTGATTCTTAAGCAAGAGTTGTCTCTACTTCTAGGCCACCATGCGACTCAAGAGACATGGTCATTGTTATCAGTAGAAATGGGGGGGGGGGGAAAGGCTGTGAAGCAGTGAGCAGATTCCGCCCAGTTGACATAGAAACAAGTAGGAGTGGAACACCTGAGACCACTATCCATCCATCCATCTATCCATCTATCCATCCATCCATCCATCTATCTATCTATCTATCTATCTATCTATCTATCTATCTATCTATCTATCTATTTATCATCTATCTATCTACCTATCTATCTATCTATCTATCTATCTATTTATCAACAAGTACAAGGAAACAAGTATGAAAATTTTAAATTCACAGGCACGCTGGAGAGTGTTCCGCAAAGAATTTATTAAAGCAACACAGTTAACGCAACAGAACAGAACGGAACAATGCCCGCCTGACAGCTATTTATACTTGACAGCTGTCAGGCGGGGAACCAATCGGGTGGCAGTAATTTTCCCGCCGGCCGGCAGCTGCGCCAGAGCCAATCAGATCTTCTTCCAGCTCTGGCTTCGGCTGCCAGCTGCATCGGGGAGGACACAACAGAAAACACATAAAAATGGCACAAATAAATGGAGATAAATAAGCAAAACATAGCCATAAACACATAAAAAGGGTACATATAAATGGGGACAGTAGGACAGAGACAGTAGGCGCTTATGCATGCTCCCCTTAGGGACCACTTAAGAAACACGTAGGGTTCATGGTAGACAGCTTGAGGTAAAAGGTATGGAGCTTAGAGGAACTAACAACAGGAACAGGTAGGGTGTGCCACACATTTACTATTCTATTGCTGAAATCGTGTTTCCTGCAATCAAGATTAGAACGGATTACATTTAGTTGGCATCTATTGATAGCCCTTGTGTTACTATTGGAGTAAAAGTAGTCATTAACAGGTAGGAGGTTGTGGCAGATTATCTTGTGCTCTAAGCTCAGGTTGGAATGTAGACGGCGTAGTTCAAGGTTATTCAGGCCTAAAATTTCAAGCCTGGTGATATACGGAATTTTATTACGAGCAGAGGAGTTGAGTCCTCTTCTTGTAAAATACCTCTGGACCCTCTCTAAGGTTTTAATGTCTAAAATGCAGTGTGGGTTCCAGGCAGGTGAGCAGTATTCAAGTACAGGTCTGGTAAAGGTTTTGTATGCCCTCGTTAGCAGTATAGAGTTACCAGAGAGAAAGCTACCTAAAATAAGGCTGACAACTCTGAATTTGAAAATCACTGCATAAAACTCGATCCATTTCTTTTCACATCGTCAACAGACAAGGCCAGCTGTTAGGTCAGTGTTTCTCAACCTTGGCAACTTGAAGATGTCCGGATTTCAACTCCCAGAATTCCCCAGCCAGCATCCGCTGGCTGGGGAATTCTGGGAGTTGAAGTCCAGACATCTTCAAGTTGCCAAGGTTGAGAAACACTGTGCTAGATTATGTAGCAAGCAGCAACCACACTAAAAGCTAATTGACTGTAAAACACAATCAGGGCTTCAGTTGAGCGAAATTAAGATCATATTTCAGTGGGAAAGATATTGACACCATTCAGCCTGGAATACAAACAAGTAACCTCATTAATGATTTCCTTTTTGTCTTATTCTTGGAAATAAATAGCATCGGCAAGCCCCAAGTACCAAAGACAAGATCGACTGAAAAGCTTAGCTTTCAGTAATTTTATATCAATAACCAAAGAAGATAAACGAAGATGTATATTACTTCTGCTGGAGGCTATTCAATTAAGGACAAAGGCTTTATCTGAAAATACGAACAGCCGTTTATATTAAAATGAGAAATGTCACTAAAATTCATAATTCCTGGTTTGAAAATTTGATTTGGGGGCGGGGGACCTGCCATCCAATATGCTGAGTTCAGAAATATAGGATGCCATAAAATCCCCTAACCTCATATTTTAGAATGGGATAGAATTCCATGTATCTCTAGCCATTGTCTTAATATCCTCCACCATTTTATAAATCTTTTTATATGAGGGCTATCGCTCTGACTATGACTAAGAATAGGTAGCCCCAAAAAATTCAAACCTTCCCTTTTTATATTTTAATGTTTTGTAAAAATGGTGCTAAGAATACAATGGAAAACCACTTTTATAATGCTGCCAAGAATCCCTCAATCATGCAATCAGAAACTGAGTTCTATTCAAAGGTGTCTTTATCTTTGTCTCTTTTTAGCACCATGAAGAAAAGGTCTCCTAGTTTTTCTCTCTGTTCTTATTTAGCTTGATGAAAGACAATTTATGATGGTGAATCCTTTCAGAGAAGAGTGTCAATGAAAGTCACTTGGATAGAACATGGTGTCCTTACAGTTAGTTACAAAGGAGATAAGAACATGAAGTTCCTATCTTCCACTACACAATCAACTTTCCACCAGTCTGTAACTTCCTCCCTTCCCAGTAAGTGCTCCCACTTGTTGTTAGTTACAAAGTCATGTCCACCCCATAGACAATGTTCCTCCGGGTCTTCCTGTCCTCTACCATCCCCCGGAGTCCAATTAAGCTCATTCTCATCCCTTCTTCTTTTGACCTCAATCTTTCCCAGCATTAGGCTTTTCTCTAGTGAGTCCTTCCTTCTCATTAGGTTGCCAAAGCATTCGAGTTTCATCTTCAGGATCTGGCCTTCTAAAGAGGGTTGATCTTCTCTAGGACTGACCAGTTTGATCGCCTTGCAGTCCAAGGGACTCACAGGAGTCTTCTCCAGCTGCTCCACTGAAGAAGTGCTCCCACTAGACTTGGTCATAAGGTGTAGATATGATGGGAAATTATCCCAAAGGTGCTTTTTCAAAAGGCAACTGGACTTTGTTTTTCCTTGAAGACTTTTTGCTTCTCATTCAAGAGATTGAAGAAGTTTCTTGGATGAGAAGTAAAACATCTTTAAGGAAAAATAAAGTCCAGTCAATTTTTGAAAAAGCACTTTTGGGACAATCATGAGAAATTCTATAGACAGATGGAAAGTTACGGAACAGAAAACATAACTTACTCCCAAAATACTCCCATTAGAAGATCGTAATGTTCTGGGTATGTTTCGTCTGCAGAAAGAGAGACATAACACTAGCCTTCAGCTATCTAAAACTTGTTGGTCCCAATTGTGGTTGTAAGATAAGGACCACCTATATGGTCAGGAAATTCTTCCTAATGTCTTAACCTGAATTTTCATCTCTGTAGGTTTAGTCCTTTGCTCTGGTTTGTGTTCAGAGAAATAGAGAACAAATCCACTTTGTACTGCATCAAGCACTGGTCCAGGTTATTAATTAGGTGAGTCCTGTCTTATGATTGCATGATACAAGTTTGCTGAAGAACTCAGCTGTGCTATATTGATGTTATCATGGAGTCCATTTAAACTCACGCTGACTGCTTTGGTGACCTCATCCAGCCACCTCATTTTCTGTTGTTCCCTTCTTCTTTTGCCCTCAGTCTTTCCCAGCATGAGGCTCTTCTCCAGTGAGTCCTTCCTTCTCATTAGGTGGCCAAAGTATTTGAGTTTCATCTTCAGGATTTGGCCTTCTAAAGAGCAGTCAGGCTTGATCTCCTCTAGGACTCACCAGTTTGATCGCCTTGCAGTCCAAAGGATTCGCAGGAGTCTTCTAATTACATTAGCCACTAGCAGAGTTTTGGGAGTAAGATGGCCAACCATATAAATTGTCCAAGGAAGTGGGGGGAAGCACCATGTTTATTACTAGGTTAATAAAACCCAAAGATTGACTTCTATCATAGGTGAGTTGAGCAAATAAACCAATGCTATACTTCTGTGGAAGACTTGGCCAATAGCAATAGCAGTTAGAATTATATACCGCTTCATAGGGCTTTCAGCCCTCTCTAAGCGGTTTACAGAGTCAGCATATCGCCCCCACAGTCTGGGTCCTCATTTCACCCACCTCGGAAGGATGGAAGGCTGAGTCAACCTTGAGCCGGTGAGATTAGAACCGCTGAACTGCAGATAACAGTCAGCTGAAGTAGCCTGCAGTACTGCACCCTAACCACTGCACCACCTCGGCTCTACTAGAATTGTCTACTTTATTTTTGTTGTTGTTGCCAAGAGCAATAACCAGGGTTCTTGTTGGAAGGCTTCCTGAGAAATATAGCTGATGAGCTTTTTGGAAATGATGACTAAACTAGTAAATAGTAACTAGTGAAGTCTATTTCTTAAAATAATTCACAAATATTGCAATTGGTTTCTCCTGCCGATATGGCGCAGTGTTATATTGCAGTGTTGCAAGCTAATTCTGCTTACTGCCAGGAGTTTGATCCTGACCAGCTCAAGGTTGACTCAGCCTTCTGAGGTCTGTAAAATAATGATTCAGACTGTTGGGGTAATAGGCTGACTCTATAAAATGCTTAGAAAGTGCTGTGAAACACTACGAAGTGGTACACAGGTCTAAGTCCTATTGTTATAGTGCTGTTGCTGTACTGACCTTGCTAAAACAGTATTGTTACATCCATATTGAATTTAGCATATACTTTTCCCAAACCACAGAGTTGCAAAGGGCTATTTAGACCATCAAATTAAACCATCTGCTCAGTTCAGAAATCCAAATTACAGCGGCTCTGATAGATTACAGTCTAGCTTCCCCTTGAATATATTCAGTGAAGGAGAACACACCACTCCCTAGACAACTGCTTCATGCTATCACCATTAGGAAACTGTTGTTAACATTCAATTAGATTCTGCCTTTCTGCAATTCATAACTCTCATTCCATATCTTTTACTCTGGGTGGTCATAACCTTATGTAAAACTTTTTAAGTTCTTGAAAAGTGTTATCATATCCCAGTTACTTTTCTTAAAACAGGACATGTCTTCTTGTAGGATTTCTTTCAGGGGTGAAATGCTACTGGTTTAGACGGGTATGCGAACTGGTAGTAAAAAAAAATGCTACCGGTTCGGACGAATCAATATTTCCTATGATCAGCAGTTGCATTGGCATCCTTCAGTCTCAAAAGACTATGGTATCATTCTCTGGAAAGGGGTAAAGCTGGAGTGTCCTATCCAGAGCATGAGGCCTGGGTAGATTAATATGGAGGATAGACTGTTACCCAAGCAGTAGTTTCCCCCCTCTCCATGTCTCTGAAATAATCCAATGGAACAGCAGAGCCGATACGATTGGTTCCAGCTGCGTCGCAGGAGTTACCAGAATGTGGCTGTACACCAGTGGTGGGTTTCAAAAAATTTTGGAACCTACTCTGTGGGTGTGGCCTCTTTTGTGGGAGTGGTTTGCTGGTCATGCGACCTGGTGGGAGTGGCTTGCCGGCCACGTGTTTTCTTTCTTTCTCTCTCTCTCTTTCCTTCCTTTTGTCTCTCTGTCCCTTTTCTCTTTTTTTCTTTCATCTCTCACTCTTTCTTTTTTCTTTCTTTATTTCTTTCTTCCTTTATTTCTCTTTCTCTCTGTGTGTGTGTCAGTCTGTGTGTGTGTGTGTGTGTGTGTGTGTGTGTGGCAGTGGTGGGTTTCAAAAGTTTTTGGAACCTCTTTCCGGGTCCACTGGTTGATGAACCGGTTCTACCGAATAGGTGCGAACTGGTAGGAACCCACCTCTGCTGTACACAGTCACGAACTGCTTCCGGGACTCCGGATTTTGCCTCGAGGTTGACTCCTGAAGCCTTTTCCAGTAGTGAATATAGCCACAAGGCAGTGGAGGCTTGAAATCAGAGTTTCCCTTCTCCTAGAAGATGGTTCTGCCACTTTATCTGCGTCTTCAAAACCGTTGACCATCTTCTCCTGTAACCCTGGAAAGGAGCCCTTATGAGGTGCTACCAGCCAGGACAGCTGGACCAAGGTTTTTTTAAGGAGGTGTTACTCCTCCATCACTCACCCTTTGTCCTGGCTTGTGACAGGCAGAGCCTGGCTTCCCAAACGTTGGGCCCAGGATGGCCCAGTGATGCATGATTTATATTAGTTAGAAAGCAGGAGGTGGCACATGCGAGCGAGTGAAGGTAGTGAAGGTAAATAGATTTCATCCCTGATTTCTTTTCTAGGCACCTGATTATTCTTGTCAATCTTTCTGAAGTCATTCCACTTAATTCAAATTCTTCTCATGGTGTGGTTGGAACAAATGGAACTAGACACAATAATTTGGAGGCAATCTGATAATTTATCTTATACATGTTTTTCATCTAAAAATAATTTTTCCTTTCCTTGTAGGGGAAAAAAATCAAAACTACCCCAGAGAAATATATTACAACCAGTTTATGATTGCTTAATATCTCCCAAGAATCAGAACAACAGAGCAATGGAATAACAGAGTTGGAAGGGACATTGGGGGTCTTCTAGTCCAACCTCCTGCTCAAGCAGGAAACCCTATGTTATTTCAGATAAAGAGTTGTCCAATCTCTTCTTAAAAACCTCCAATGATGGAGCGTTCACAACTTCTGGAGGAAAGTTGTTCCACTGATTAATTGTTCTAACTGTCAGGAAATTTCTCCTTAGTTCTAGGTTGCGTCTCTCCTTGATTAGTCTCCTTCCATTGCTTCTTGTTTTGGAGAATAGGTTGACCCCCTGTTCTTTGTGGCATCAGCCTTAAAATGTGGTCTCAGACTAAAAGACTAACTGTATTGTGGCGTTTATATTGACATCTCTAGGGACAGTACATTATGTAGAATGAAATGTATTTTGCAAAGTGTCATTAAAAATGATTCATATTTTGAAACAAAAGGTGAAAACAGTATTCAAATATCTAGCAGAGGCACGTTAAACATGCCCTCTTTTCCCTTGAAAAACCTTTATGATGCTAAATACGAATAGTATCTGATTATTGTTAAGTAAGAAGGAAAAGAAAATCACTGTGCATATGTCAGCAGTTTTGAGTATTTTTAGTTATTTACTTCTTCCATTTCTATCTGACTGAAAGGGCTCCTTAAAAACAACATCCCCCCCCCCCGACACACAAAGCTTTTATCTCTTAAATTCCCCTACATAATGCATTCGTTTGACAACTATTGCAAATCTAATCAAATGAAGATAACGCACAAACCTGCACACACAAACATACACATTCCTACATGTTATTAGGGGTTCAAAAATATTGCTGTTGCTTACATACAAATACACAAACATAGCTTTCCTACATATTTGGTTAGAAAGGATCCAAAAATATTGCTGTTCTTTTAAATCATTCTAGCGTTATCTGCTGCTGTCTCTTACAGCTTGCACTATCTTTCAAACACTTATTCGGTATAAAAAAAGACGGCTATATACTTTAAGGTTTGAGAAGTTGCTGATTTATGAAGATGGGATATTCTACCTCTTTATTCCAGAGTTCCTGTAAGTACAAAAACATCTCGCTGGTCATTGACAGTGAATAAATGAAATAAGTAAAAACCAAACTCCACTTTTGCAATAATCCTTATTGTTTATTTTAAAAAAACACATCAGGGCTAGGTTCCAGCCGCCGTTACTACTAGTTTGGTAGTAAAAATATTTTTTTACTACCACACACCAGATGTGCACTCCGTACACATGCGCATTTTCATTTAAAATGATCTGTGCATGCACACATTTAAAAAATAAATAAAAATCACATTTTAAAATGAAGATTGTTCTGCGCATGTGCAGAACGCAAAATCAAAATGTCACGGCCAATCATAGAACCGGTACGATCATGTGTCTACCAAAGTTACTACCTATTCGGCCGAATCGGACCGAATAGGTAGGAACCCAACTCTGCCGTACATTTAGAATTATTCAAAGGCAGACCTGGATACTTTACAGCACAAGAGCCACATAGACTGTCCTTGTCTGGTTCATTGTAGTGTTGGCATCAGTGGGAGTGGCTTCAGTGGGTGGTTTTGGTGAGGGGCGGGGCATTAAAATCAGACCTCTACAAAAGTCCCAGTTTTTCATGTGGGCTGTTGGGAAAATTTATTGCCCACCCTTATTCAAAGGGGACGCAGTGGCTCGGTGGCTAAGACACTGAGCTTGTCAATCATAAAAGGTCGGCAGTTCGGCGGTTTGAATCCCTAGTGCCATGTAACGGAGTGAGCTCCTATTACTTGTCCCAGCTTCTGCCAACATAGCAGTTTTGAAAGCAAGTAGCAAAATAGGAACCACCTTTAGTGGGAAGGTAACAGCATTCCGTGCGCCTTTGGTGTTTAGTCATGCCGGTCACCTGATCACGGAGACATCTTCGGATAGCGTTGGCTCTTCGGCTTTGAAACAGCGATGAGCACCGCCCCCTAGAGTTGGGAACGACTAGCACATATGTGCAAGGGGAACCTTTACCTATTCAAAGTAACTCTAACTGTGGAGGTTTTGATTCTGCTATTGCATCTGGAGAACTCTCTAAAATTGAAAGGCGCTTTAATCAAAAACAGCTTAGATTTGGCATGCTGAAATTAAGAGATGTTTAATCAAATACAGGTAATCCTCAATTTACAACTGTAATGGAGCCTGGCCATTATAGTCATGAGTCATTGCAGTCATTCAGCAAGGCACCCATGCTTAACCACTGCTGTCCTGGCCTTCCCATGGGACCGTAAAGGACCAAAGTGAAACAGCTGCCTGCGTAAAATAGGGCAGGCAGCTCCCCACTATGCATAGATGTAGCACACTGAGAAAGAAAGTTCTTACTTAATCCATTTTTCCTCTTCTTTAGTACAATGCTTTTCTCCCACTTTTTTGTTGTTGATAGAATTGAATGTATGCTTTCATTTTGTTTTTTTCTATTTTACTTTTTATGATAAAACAATAAAGAATATTTTACAAAACCTTGATTGACAATATAATGATCTGAAGCATTAATACTTCTATTAGATTTTTCCTTTCCTCTCCCAGGATAGATTTACCTTCTATTTTCAAACTGGCATTATCTCAAAGGGCAGGATTACCATGAGTGCAAGAATCAAAGCCATACGTTCATTTCAACAACTTTCTAATATTGCCAGTTTTAATACAGGAGAGCTATGGCTAACAGTGACACTAAGACTTTGCCGTTCGATCAAGAGTCTAACTGCACTCGCTCACCACCAGCGAACCGTTGTGCAGCCCACCTCTGATTTGCACTTTGAATGATTTGATGATTCCCCCCCCCCCAATCCGGTTCTTCATTGCGTTACCATATTTTTCGGAGTATAAGACGCACCAAGATTTTGAAGAGCCAAATTTGAAAAAAAAAGGTTTTTGCACTCAGCAGACTTCCCAAAAATGGCCTGTTTTTCACAAAAACTGGCCCATTTTTTGTCAAAAAAAAGAGAGCATGCATAGCCTTTAGGAGGCTTGTAGAGTGCTCCTGGGTGCTGGAGGGGGGCAAAAATGAGCAAAAACAGCCCGTTTCTTTTGCAAAAATGGGCCCTTTTTTGTCCAAAAAAGGGGGTATGCATGGCCTTTAGGAGGTTTATAGCATGCTCCTGGGAGCTGGCAGGCCAAAAATGAGCAAAAAATGGCCCGTTTTTCGCTCCTTTTCGCCTTCTCCAGCCCCCATGAGCACTGTGGAAGCTTCCTAAAGGCTATGTACAGCCATTTTTGCAAAGGGGGTGCCAAAAATACTGTATTCCATGTATAAGACGCATCCAGATTTCCACCCTCTTTTTTGAGGGGAAAAGGTGCATTTTATAGTCCGAAAAATACAGTAATTCAAACAGCTTGCTCTTCAGCAGCCAAAATGAAGACCTTGTTTTTTTTAATATTCCAAGTGTAAGACATTGCCAAATTTATCTTTATCTACTTTCCCCTCAATCTTTTGTAGAAATTGACCATGTAATGCTTTTCCTTGCCAGAAATCTGTTGGTTTTTTATTACTTTATTTCGATTTCATGTTTTGTTTTCTACACATTCAGTATTTTTTTTTCCTGTACATACATATTGTAGAAAGTTAGCACCCACCCCTCTCCTAGAAGAATGAAGTATTTGGGGAAATATCATAAAAGGCAGAATATTATATTTCCCAAGAGAAACATGCTCTTGGAAAACAGCCCTCACCTTTCTTAATAGCCCCAGCAGGACTGGGCCAGCCTATCTACAAGACAAAAGACCTTCAATTCCAGGGTGATGGGATTATCCTTCAGGACGAAGCCATTCAGCCACAATAGGAACTGCATTGCATCAGTCCAAGTTTCAACCAAGCTTGATTCAGAAAACCTACAAAGCTAGCTATGGCCCTCGGATAGCCTCCTGGGAGTCTGACAAACAATAGAATACATTTCTTGTGCAGGAACAGGAAGCTCAAGGACAAGGCTCAAGAGAAGATATAAATACCTCTGCTATTCACTTACTTTCCTACCAGTTCACAAATGTGAATGTTCAGCTGTCCACACATGCACTCAGTCTTCCGTGCACGTGCTTTGATTGCGTGCATGCGTGAGCACGGCTTGCACATGTGCGTGGCTTGAAAACATGCCTAAATAGGACAGCATGGAGCAGTGACGGCTAACCTTTTCGGCATCGAGTGCTCAAAGTGCGTGTGCATAATGCAATGCATGCATGACCTCCCCTTGGCCCCCACGCTGCATACGCAACCCTCTGCACACACACACACACCTGTGACCGTCTGCCCCCTGTGAATGCGTGTGCATCTCCCATATGTGCCCCCCACATGTGCAGCAGAGACCTGAAAACCAGCTGGCCCGCGGGAGGCATGCACGGCAGGGCTGAGCTGGGGTGATGGCTCGTGTGCCCACAGAGAGGGCTCTGTGTGCCACCTGTGGCATGTATGCCATAGGTTCACCATCACGGGCATAGAGCCTGGGTGAGTGGGCAGGCCCACCTGTGATTTCCACTACCAGTTCAGGCGAATTGGTCCAAACCAGATGAATACCACCTCTGCTCCATTCCATGTGCTTAGCTGCCCAGGACCTCAAACCCTCAAAGTGACTTTCTCCCCACTTGGAACTGAACCAGATAGATTTCTTCCAACAATACCATATTGAGATAGGATATCCATTTTTTTTCAATATAAAAACAAAGAAGAACCATGCATACATTTTCAAGTAAAAACAACACAGTGATATAGTATGTGGGGGTGACCTTGAGCGATCAGGCAAAGAGATGCTGCCTAGGGAGCAGTCAGATAAAAGATCATATCCCACAGTTGCATATTGAGCAGAACAAGAGGCTTAGGAGGGACCTTCCAAAGTTATCAGGCTGAAAAGATAACAGCGGGAGATCTGTACTTTCAGACATGCAAGATTCTGTTAATGTAGCTTTACAATAAAGTGGAAAGATGTTAGCTGAACACATTTCTGGTCTGATGTATCTGGTAAGGCTAACACACCAACACCTGCACAGGAAGGGGGAGAGGAATTCCTCAAAACAAATAAAAACTCACCCTATCTGCTTGCATTGGCTTTTGTATGACTTTTTTTTTTAATTTTTGCAAGCTACCTGCAGTCACCTTGAGTTATTTGGGAAGCCTTAATAAATATTGTAAATAAAGCAACTAATTTACTTTTATTGCTTTTTAATTAATAACAAAAAGAAAAAAGAGCAAAACATAAAAAATGATAGCGATACTGATACATACATTGTCAAAAAGGAAGGTGGAGAGCACAAAAAGTTCTAACAAAAAAGTGAAAAATACAACAAAAGTATGAAAAAAGTAACATGATAAACCATTATAACAATAACGACAGACAGTGTCGGCTAGCGACCCCCAGGGGGAGAGCCTTTTCTGTGGGGGCACCTTCCCTCTGGAATGAGCTGCCCCCGGAGCTTCGTATAATCCCCGACCTCCGGTCCTTCCGACCACCCTAAAAAGTTGGCTTTTCCAGCAAGCCAGCCTGGCATGAACAAAGCAAAATAAATTATTGATTATTGTTAATTTTAATCAATTTTTTTAAAAAAAATATTAATGTTAATCTCAATTGGGTTTGTTTTGGATATTCTATTTACTTTTTTTAACTTTTCTAATATGTGATTTTTTTAATGTTGTACGCCGCCCTGAGTCATTGGGAGAAGGGCGGCATATAAATCCAATAAACCAAACCAAACCAATAAACAATTACAATTATATATATATATAATTGTATATTATACGGAAGTAGTGATCTTCCTCCCATATTTGGGCATACCAGGGGTTGTGACTTTAAATATATACCTTTCACCCTGGCTTCGCTGATAAGGAGTCGAGCTCTGTAGCTCAGTGGTTAACACATCTGCCTAAGAGGCAATACAGCACAGGTTCGATTCCCAGCAAGGGTATGGCTAGCTGATGAGAGCTAAATAGCTTGAAATAGATCTATACTAATCTCCCTTTATTTATTTATCAGCACAAATATAACATATGTGTGTGTGTGTGTGTGTGTGTGTCTAATTCAAAATATTATTCAAATATGTGTCTACAGTATTTCTAATACAACCAATGCAACTATTTAATACAATTATACATTTCTAATGCAGTTATCACTGTTTTAACCCACTGTATGAATGAGTCCCATATTTCTTTATATTTGTCCATACAGAATCTACATGTGTAGGCAATCTGCTTATAGGTTGTCATTGCAATCAGTCTTCAATCCATTGAGTGAAAAGGACTATACATGTATCTTTCCAATGCTTCAATATCAGTCCTTTAGCTATAGAGAATCCGTCTATTTGTCTAATTGTCAAATTCCATGCAGACTAGGGATGTCAATTGAACGACTTGCCTCCAGAAGTTGTGAGTGCTCTAACACTGGAGGTTTTTAAGAAGAGATTGGACAACCATTTGTCTCAATTGGTGTAGGGTTTTTTGCTTGAGCAGATGGTAGGACTAGAGCAGTGGTCACCAACTGGTGGTCCGTGGATCATTTGTGGTCCATGAGAAGATTTTGGCGGTCCACAGAAAAATTATTTGCATTTTTTTTAATTGCACTAAATTTTATGTCCTCAAACTACAGCCCCTGGACTGGATACATGCAATGAATGCTTGTGTTGCTGCAGAGAGTCTCCCCCTTCAGGGTCGTTTTATATGGGTCAGAGAAGGGCAGAAATTACAACCTGGGGTCTGCTTCAGCCTCCTGGCATGGGGCTTTGGGTGAAGGCTGGAGGGAAGTGCCGCTGATTGCAAAGAGCCAGAGGACCTTGTTCCAGTGGGACTGCATCATGGCCTGGAACTGGCTGAACAATTTATCCCACTGAGCCTCCAGGCACCGGTACCTGGCCTTGCACTCCCGCAGGTCTTCCATCTGCCTGGAAAGCCTATGCTCGTAATCCTCAGTGAGGTGCTTCTGCTGAGCCTCCTTCCCAGTCAGATCCCATTTGAACTGAGCCAGCTGTTTTGCCAACTCTTTCTCATGGTGGCTGTTTAGTTCCAACAATTGCTTCCTGTTGGGCCCCTAAGGAGCCCAGGTGGGCAGGCAATGAGAGGCTCAGAGGGGAGGGGCAAGTAAAGGCTGGCAAGGTGCCCTTTGACATGTGTGACATTGACTTGGCCATGCCCACCAGTCCCATGACCACTTAGTCACTCCCACCCAGCCGGTCATTAGGTAGATCATATTAGTGATCCGCAGGATTTAAAATTGTGAATTTAGTGGTCCCTGAGGTCCGAAAGATTGGTGACCTCTAGACTAGAAGATCTCTAAGGTGTCTTCCAACTCTATTCTGTTAAGAGAGCCGAGCTGGCGCAGTGGTTAAATGCAGCACTGCAGGCTACTTCAGCTGACTGCAGTTCTGCAGTTCGGCTGTTCAAATCTCACCGGCTCAGGGTTGACTCAGCCTTCCATCCTTCCGAGGTGGGTAAAATGAGGACCCAGATTGTTGTTGGGGGCAATATGCTGACTCTGTAAACCGCTAGTCTAACTGCTATTGCTAACTGCTAAATATCAGAGTAGGGAAATCAGGACTTTTAAATCAGCAACAGTTGCAGCAGTCCTAGGCTTCCTTCCGTCTTAGACATCACACCCTGGAGCACTCTCCAAATGATGTTTGATGCTTCAAAACAGTAAATAATGCATGCATTGATGGGAATGAGCAAAGTACCATTACTTTTCATGAGTGCACTGCTTCCCTTAGAAGAACTTGGTTTGGGGATTTCAAGAGGACAAAGGCTAAAGGGATTGAGAAGGAAGATGGCAATAAAGCTTTGAAAAAGACTCTCTTGGATACACTTGGACTAGAAAATCATTGCCTTCTTCCTACAGAAATATATATTGCTGTGTTATTAATGCAGAATTAATAGCAAAGGAAATTAATCCAAAATTAATGACCAAACTGTTAGTTAGGTCATTTACGCCATAATCCAATTCGTGTTTTTTAGAGAATGCGTTCCACTGAAATAATTGGAATTTAATCAGTGTAACTTGAACTGTATTGTTCAAAGCATCCTTCTACCATTTTATAATAATTGGATGTGATGTGAAAAATGGTGGAAAACTGTGGATGGGATTATAATTTAGCTGACTCTCACCAAAAGGCAAGTTCATTCTGGGATTTGTTTTGAGTTTTATATCACTTACAGTGAAATAACAGTGGCTGAACATACTTTTGGTAGATGATTCATAGTCTTCCACATGGAAACAAAGTTTAAGTAATGGAGAAGCTTCTTTAACTCCAATGAAAATACGTAGATAATATAAACTTACATTGTGATGTCATGAATTGCATTTGAACGTTAGTAGCTTGGGTTGGTAGTTGGGCTATTGGTCTAGCTCCGAGCTTAGTAATTTAGTTGCAAACATTTTGTCCCCATTTGAGGAGACATCGTCAGTGCCCTTTGAACTGTGATCATCTGTCTGAACACTGGCCTTCTTTGACAGTGTAAAGTCCAGTGTTCGGACGGATGGGCACAATTCAAAGGGCACTGACGATGTCTCCTCGAATGGTGATGAAACATTTGCAACCCAATTACCCAGTTCGGAGGTCAAACCAATAACCCATTGTGATGTGTTAGTCATGCCAGCCACATGATCACAGAAACGTCTTCAGACAGTGCTGGCTCTTTGACATAGAAACGGAGATGAGGACTGCTCCTAGAGCCGGAAACAACTAGCACACTTGTGCGGGGGAACCTTTACCTTTAAACACCAAAGAAACTCCAGTGAACTGGGTAGAAAAATAGTGTATGGCATCAAATACCATTGATTTAAATCTCTTCGCACATAAAAACTTATAATAAGGCATGGTGAAGCTTTTCACTTGAAACAGGAAGATTTTTGGAGGGAGGGTAGAAGAAAACTTGAGAATTTTTGGGTTAGGTTTGGTTGAGTTGGTTTATCTTAATTTTATAGGTGGGATGAACAGTGGCCATTCACTAGGAAAATAAATAAATAAATAAAGCAGTATTATGCCAGTCCAGGAAATATCCTGTGGCAATCTAAAATGGTGGCCTGTGATGAATATTGATGAACATTTAGAGCAGTGTTTCTCAACCTTGGCAACTTGAAGATGTCCGGACTTCAACTCCCATTCGCTGGCTGGGGAATTCTGGGAGTTGAAGTCCAGACATCTTCAAGTGGCCAAGGTTGAGAAACACTGATTTAGAGGCTTGTTTCTGTGGGGAAAAAAAAGCTTAGGATCACAGCAAATATTATAAAATCTTCAAATTCTCTTCTCTGCAAGCTAATAATAGAATCCAAGCATCTAAGAGGCAAAAAAAAAAAAACCATGTTGTGCATTTTAAAGCATTTTGGTTTTTCCAACCGAAACGCACCAAGGTACAAGCCACAAGATATCAATGATTACAGCTAATCTTTGATAATAATATATTCATATTCCCAAGTAAACAAAGCATAGCAAGATTTAATTATGGTGTTTGTTGGCTTAGATCCACTTCATCGGTTTTGTCCTGCTGTGTGTCTCTTTCATTAATTCCCCCCTTCAAATATTAAAAGCAAACATTAAGCAATTTTTTTATTTAAAAAAGTGAATATCCATACACTGCTGATTTCTACACCTCTAGGAATAGGCAGCCGATTACAGGAAATCAAGCATCCATTACATAACTGAAAATTCTCATTTGTAAATAATGCAGCATTTTGTATTACATCGAAGGGGAGTTGAGAAAGCTAATCCCACCTCCGCAGCAGGCTGTTGTGTTGTTTGATAGACTTCAGACGAAGCCAATGACTTGATGAAGAGATTCACATACTAGACAGAGCTAAAATTAAGTTGGGCAGTTTACAAGTTGGAGGTTATAGGAACAAGGTCTTAGTTCTTTCTTTGAAACCAGCTAACTTATAAAGTTGCTTATTTGAACAAATGGGCAGGCAACATCATGTTTGCAACCATGCCTCTTTTGTACATTTTGATATTTGGGCTTGTGAGAAGTTTCATATCAATATCGAGCCTATCAATATTGAGCCGATAGACAGAGAATGGAAGCAGTAACCTTTCTCCCATATTTGGGCATACCAGGGGTTGTGACTTTATATATGTGTGTGTGTGTGTGCGCGTGCGCGCGCTCTATTTCAAACTATTTAGCTCTCATCAGCTAGCCATACCCTTACTGGGATTCGAACCTGTGCTATATTGCACCTTAGGCAGATGTGTTAACCATTAAGCCACAGAGTTCGACTCCTTATCAGCTAAGCCAGGATGATAGGTATCTGTTTAGAGTTACAACCCCCGGTATGCCCAAATATGGGAGGAAGTTCACTACTTCCATTCTGTGTCCATTCTCCATTCTCTGTCTATGTATGTATGTATGTATGTATGTATGTATGTATGTATGTATGTATGTATGTATGTGTATGTATATATATTTTTATCAGCACAAATAAACACACACACACACACACACACACACATATATATATATATATGTGTTTGTGTGTGTGTGTGTGTGCTCATATTTAAATGGTTGTCCACTAGGACTCCAAGATCCCTTTTACAGTTACTACTATTGAGCAAGGTACCACCTATACTGTACGTGTGCATTTCGTTTTTCTTGCCTAAATGTAGAATCTTACTCTTTTCACCATTGAATTTCATTTGTCAAGTTTGTCAAGATCCTTCTGTATCATAAGCCTATCTTCTGGAGTGTTGGCTATTCCTGCCAACTTGGTGTCATCTGCAAATTTGATGAGTTCCCCATTTATTCCCTCATCCAAATCATTGATGAAGATGTTGAAGAGTACTGGGCCTAAAACAGAGCCTCGGGGTACTCCACTGCATACTTCTCTCCATGTAGATGCAGTTCCATTGAGGACTACACATTGAGTGTGGTTGGTCAGCCAGTTACGAATCCATCTGGTGGTGATGCTGTCTAACCCTCATTCTTCTACTTTATCTAGTAGTAGGTTATGGTCTACCTTATCAAGTGCCTTACTGAAGTCCAAGTAAACTATATTGATGGCATTCCTCTGGTCCACTAATTTTGTCACATTGTCAAAGAATGCAATAAGATTAGTCTGGAGTGATCTGTTTTTGATCAGATGTTTCCCATCTGATACAATATTAGACCATCAATGCTACCACAAGTCCCTCATTTATCAACCAATTGGAGTCTGTAGCCTATTTCAACAGGATTTCACCCACAATGAATCACCAGAGACATTCCATGTTATGATGGGTATGTTTGAATAAATATAGTCTATAAAACTTTCCACTCTTCGCCTGGAAAATGAATAAAACCTGCAGGTCCCTTAATCAATCCCTTCAGGGATCAAATATGTCTCCTTCCAATCACACCCTTGTGGGCACTTGCACGACTCGGAAGCTGCGATGTTTGTGAGGTTTATTGCACACTAGGTACAGCCTGACTGCTTTATATAAAATAATGCTATCTTCCTTGATATATACGGTGCTACGTTTGACAGCTCCGTTTGCCATTTCCCCCGATTCTGACACTGCATCGCACCGAAGCCCATAGGAATTTCCTCAATGATAATTTGCAAATTAAATTCCAGCTCCTTGCAACATGCCCGAATGCCTTGCCATTTGTTAGTGTGTCAGAGTCCTGTTGGCGGGATTCGGTTTTTCAGCATCTGTCTTCTAGATTAGAAAAAAGACAGTGAGCTGATGCAGACCTTTCGGCATCTAATGTTGATGCATCTGTCATATTTTCTAACTTTAATATCATACAGATAGTGATTGAGTCCCTTATTGCTTGCATTAAGCGAGACCCCAAAGAAGCTCTTGGAAACCAAGCTGAGTATTCTGATCTCTTAAAAAGTATTAAGTCCTATCCTTTAAAGTAATCTATTTTTTTTATTTCTTCAATGGCTTCGGTATTGTGACTTCCAAACTCTGATAGATGCTGTTGCCTCTCACTGGCCAGAATCATCCTTTCCTCTCCAGATGTTGAAGAAGAGGATCTGAACTAGTAAAAGAACTTTATGTATTTTAAAAAGCCCCTATGCCAATGATGGCTAAACGTTTTGTCCTCACGTGCCCACAACCACAATACAATGAGTCCCACCCCCTGCACATGTGCGCATGAGCCACCCCCATACTCCCTCCCATGAATGCGTGTTCCCCCTGCGCCTTATTTTAGCAATAGCAATAGCAGTTAGACTTATATACCGCTTCATAGGGCTTTCAGCCCTCTCTAAGCAGTTTACAGAGTCAGCATATCGCCCCCACAGTCTGGGTCCTCATTTCACCCACCTCGGAAGGATGGAAGGCTGAGTCAACCTTGAGCTGGTGAGATTAGAACCGCTGAACTGCAGATAACAGTCAGCTAAAGTGGCCTGCAGTACTGCACCCTAACCACTGCACCACCTCGGCTCTGGGCCTAGGATGCCTCTCTGAAGCCTCCTGAAACCAGAAACGGGGAGTGGGGGGGTGTGCCACTCCACCTGGACTCCCCTCGCTTCCTGCGCATGCGTGTGCAAGCCCCTGCCCCTGTGAATGCACGTTTGAACCCCCTCCCCATCTCCCGCCCTTCGCCTATGCACACATCTCCCACATGCGCGGCAGTGACCCAAAAATTAGCTGGCCACCAGGAGGCACGGACACATGCACGGTGCAACTGAGCTGGGTGATGGCTCATGTGCCCACAGAGTTCCGTGTGACACCTGTGGCACGCATGCCATAGATTTGCCATCATGGTCCTATGCAATTTAGAACCATGGTAGAGCAGAGTTTAAGGCTATCAGATCTGAGCTGCAAAAATCCAGATGACCACTAGATAGCAGCAAAGAGATGGAAATGGTTTGATAATTTTCTTGCATCTAGAGGTCATCTGGATTTCTGAAGCCCAGACGTAGTAAAACCTGGGTTTTCATTACAAACTAAGTTCCCAATATCATGGGCAACATGCTTCCCCTTCACACATTTCCTTGAATGCAAAATAATGGCTGCAATGATATTAGAAGATATGATAGAAAATGCAAACAATACATTTCCCCTCATGTGATGGAGCATAAAGTCTGACTGAGTTTGTATTTCACATGCAACCACTTGGTCAGCTCATCATCTTCAATTTCCCATCAGGTGGGAAAGCTAATCTTGTCACTTCCTTGGGTTTCTAATCAGGTGTAGAGATTCAAAATTCTCGCCGCAACACTACAGGACATTCTAGATAATGAAATAGTTTGCAGATCCCACCACTATATGATGTTGCTCCGCTGTAGATAATTATTTGATTATGTAGGTTAAGCTGTTATTTATCAATCTAATTTATTACCACTGTCCATCTCATGGGACGTGACTCTGGGCAGCGTACGACAGCCAATAAGGAACACAGATATAAAACAGATATTTAAAAATATGAAAATTAGCATGAAAGTAAAGAGAAGAGTCCTCCATTCCTCTGCTCGCAACAGAATACCTTATGCCACCAGACGTGAAATTTTGGGCTTAGGCAACTATGGCGCTGACACATGTCTGCCCGGCATGGGGCAGAACATTTTGTGCCTATATAGGCCTTTCTAGACACCTGCAGACACATCATGGACAGCCCGGAACCGGTTAGATGTCAAGATCCTCTTCAAACATGATGGATGAACACAGTTGTGGGTTTCAAAAAAATTTAGAACCTCTTCTGTAGGTGTGGCCTGCTTTTTGGGAGTGGCTTGCCGGCCCTGTGACCGGGTGGGTGTGGCTTGCCAGCCATGTGATTGGGTGGGCATGGCCAACTTGTAAAATGTGGTGAAACTCACTTAACAATGCTCTTGCTTAGCAACCAAAATGTTGGCTCAGAAACTCTGGCATTTGAAGCACACAAGTCTTAAAGCTGTCAAGTTACAGGACCCTTGCACCCGTAACCCTTTAGAAAAAAAATACCCAGGGGTGTTCAAACTTGACAGCTTTAAGACTTGTGGACTTCAACTCCCAGAGTTCCTCCTCTCGCTTTTCATCTTGATGATGTGCGGACGGGCAGGGGGAGGGAGTTGGAATCAGTTCTAAACGGCACTGTAGATTTGTGGAACCTCTTCTATAGAAGAGGTTAGAACTGGCAGGAACCCACCCCTGGGCATGCCAAACCAGTAGTAATGCCAGCAGGAATCTTCTTCAGAATGTCTATAGGACCCCAATAGGATACATCCTTCTCATAAAATGATCAATATGCTAGGAAGAATATGGCGAGTCTTGGATTCAGTTATACACTACCCTACATCTTCTTTTTCAGGATCAAATAGAACCCTAGGAAAGGACTTAGTTGCTTTAATGAAGAGCAGAGAAGGACTGTGCTTGCACTCACATGAGGTCTGAAGTACTCCTCCTGAATAATTTCTAAACCGTGATCTCTGTGTGTCTGTTTTTCTAGATAAACAGACAGATGTGCAGACATGTACTGGTTCTTAAGAACACTTAGATTTTACATTACTGACTTTTCTCTAAAATACCTCTTTTACTTTGCATTAATCTTTCATGCTCATGCTAGCAGCAATCTTTCTTGCTAAGAGGTAAGCTACCTGGAAAAAAAAGAAAGAAAATTATAGTACAAGGAATGGAACCTTGGAAACCCAGACAAAGGCATTTTTGTACAATGTGGGATAATTTCCTCCTTAGAAATGTCCCTTATTAAAGGCTGCCTCAGTAATTGGCTACCTGTCCATCCTTTTTCAACTTATACTCTATATGTAAGTCAGGTATGTTTTCAGAAATCAGTAAACGGAACGTTCCAAAGATTTAATCCATATTCTTTAACAGGATTTATAGCAATAGCACTTTGATTGATCAATTTTATGGCTGTGATAGAAATGGACTCAGAGGTGACATGATCAGACAGCTACTGAGCACCTAAATGATGTCTTACAGCAGGGGTAACTCGATCCCATTGAGGGCCACATCAGGATGGTGTTTGAATTTGGGGTGGGTGGGTTGGGTGTGGCCAAGGCAGGCATGGTCAGCTCGATGTCACTTTTGTCGAGGGTGGCTGTGGAGGCCTGAGTGCTCTGCCAGCGGAAATGGGCTCCTGAGCTCCATTTTCAGCTGCCTCCTGCAACCCTCTGCCAGCAAAAACAGAGCTCGGGAGAGCCATCCACAGCCCTCATGAGCTCTATTTTCAGCTGCGATGGCCTCCTGCAACCCTCTGCCAGTGAAAATGGAGCTCCCGCCCAAGCTCCATTTTGATGGCAGAGGCACTGTGAGCCGGTCCTTTGCTGTTTCCAGGGTGGTCCCGCAGTCCAGATCTAAACACCCTGCAGGCCAGATCCAGCCTCCAGACCATGAGTTTGACACCTCTGTCTTACAGGAAAGACAAGATTCTGTAGCAGGTGACAAAAAAAAATTCAGCTCATTTCCATCTGCTAGCCATAGGACATTTTTCATTCTTATCACATGCAGGAATGTGTTGAATGTATCTGTAATATAGAAATTCTTGAGTAGCAAATAGCAATAGCACTTAGACTTATATATTGCTTCATATTGCTTTTACAGCCCTCTCTAAATGGTTTACAGAGTCAGCCTATTGCCCCCAACAATCTAGGTCCTCATTTTACCCACCTTGGAAGGATGGAAGGCTGAGTCAAGCTTGAGCCCGGTGACATTCAAACTGCCAAATTACAGCTAGCAGTCAGCTGAAGTAGCTGCATTTATGATAAATGTCATAATAAGGAAACCTTTAAAACGACTTCATGTCTTGCCTGGAATTCTGAAAAAGACTTGACTGTTTGAATGAATATCAACAGGATGCTAACCTAGTTGCGATCTATAGCAATTCTTCCCAATCAATTTTAAAGTACGCACAGTCCTAACATCCATGCTGTCAAACCATTACCGAACTTGTATTTTTATTAGGTAAATACGTAAGTTAAAATGTCACTTTTAAAACCATTATTTTTTAAGATTATTTTTTTAAAAAATGTATTAGTATTATTATGTCTCAAACTAGCAGGAAGACCCTTTAATGTATATTCATGAAAATATAAGTCGCTTTATTGGCCCGGGGCAATAGTTCATGAATTCTTGTTATTTCTTACCAATTGGCTATTCATTAAACAGTGAATATACAACCTGACATTATTTTATTCTTCCTATCAGAGTTTCAAATTGCTCAAAAATCTTCTTGAAATAAGTCTGTTTATAAATCAATGACATTTCCACCAGCCACTCACAGAAAAACCCAGGAGCAAAGCAAAGTTGATGACATCAAGTGGTTCAGTCTTTGGATAACACCGAAGCTTTGGAGATGGGTGGTTGTCTGAACGCCACATAGCCCATCATCTTGTGAACTTTACTCCAAAAGAAAATGAGACCAGAAGTTAAAATAAAAACAACAACCAAAAATGAAGGAACTGGTTTAAGTATTGGCCAGCCATTATTTAGGTTTTACCATATTTGGACTCCAAATATATAGATCAGGGGTGTTAAACTCACAGCCAGCAGGCCAGATATGTTATGCACTGGCCATGCCCACTAGTTTAGCAAAGGAGGGGGGAATCATGCTACGTCACATGATGCTGCCTTGACGACGTGAGTTTGACACCCCTGATCTAGATGTTAGGAAAGACCACTGTCTTCTAGTGGTCATCTAGATTATTATGGTCCAGAGATAGTAATCTTTAGGCTTCCTCTCTTCTGATACTTTCATACTATTTGGAACATTCAGACATGGTGCTGAATGCAAAGCAATCAGAAAATACACAAGAATTTTATCCAGGAAGTCAGCATGTTGAAATTGATAATAATCAAGTTATCAATGTGATGTCACTGCATATAAAGGACACTACTTTAGACTTGATTGATTGATTGATTATGTGCCATTGATTTGGTGTTGACACTTAGAGACCACATAGATTTTTCTCCAAGATGATGAACGGTCTTCAATGTTGGTAAAGATAAAGGTTCCCCTCGCACATATGTGCTAGTCATTCCTGACTCGAGGGGATGGTGCTCATCTCCGTTTCAAAGCCGAAGAGCCAGCGCTGTCTGAAGACGTCTCTGTGGTCATGTGGCCAGCGTCGCTAAATGCTGAAGGTGCATGGAATGCTGTTACCTTCCCACCAAAGATGGTCCCTATTTTTCTACTTGCATTTTTACATGCCTTAGGACTCCTAGGTTGGCAGAAGCTGGGACAAGCAGCAGGAGCTCCTCCATTACACAGAGCTAGGGATTCGAACCACCGAACTGCCAACCTTTCTGATTGACAAGTTCAGCGTCTTAGCCACTGAGCCACCACGTCCCATGTGGTGAATCAATGTTGGACTCATCATCAATATAACTATGTCTATCCACCTTGCTGCTAGTCAATCTCTTTCTTTCCACCTTTCTCCAGGGAGCTACATCTTCATATAATGTGTCCAAAGCAGTATATAAACTATAGTATAGTTTTAAAATCAAAGCAGCAAATCAATTTTTACGCATTAGTCAAATCCCACCTCAAATATGGCATTCAGTTCTGGGCTCAAGCACCTCCAGAAGCTTTTGTGGCTTCATGAAAATGGCAATGGAAGCTCCTGAAATGATGCAAAGTGCTTTGAGAAAATGGGTTACATAACGGAAGCACATTTTCCAGAAGAATAAGTGTCTAAGTAGTAAGTGTCTCATCAAACCCACTAAGGGGGATTCAGATAAAATGGAACACTTTCAAAGGAGAATGATCAGAATGCTGAGAAACTAATCCTACAGGGATAGATTCAGGGGTAGTATTCAGCTAGTTCGGACCATCCTAATTAACCACGTTTTTGAGGCAGGGCGCATGCACAGAAGGTGTGCGAGTGAGCAAAGCACATGAGCGGAAGGCCAGGCGCATGTTTTGAAGGTGCAGACACGCAACAAATGAGTGTGTGCACGCGGGGCAAACAGGTGGTAAAAATAAGTGAAACCCACCGCTGGATAGATTGTGTAAAGTGTGTCTCCTTAGCATTGTGAAAAGACAAATCCAGGTGGGGTATGTTAACACTTTTCAAATATCTGACCTGTTCTTTAACATGCCAAAGTAGAACAATAGAACTCCCTTTTTAGTCCCTTAATTCAGGGTAGCTGGATAAAGCTGAGCGTTTACTGGCCGGGTGCCCTTCCTGACACCTATGTGGAGTTCACAACAGATGTTTTTTTTTCTTATCTTCTGAGGAGAGAGATATCTGCTGCTACCTAGGCTTGAACTCTCAACCGTCCAAGTAGGAGGTGAGCATCTTCACCACTAGGTTACCATGCTGCTCTGAAGTAAATGGAACAATGCATTTAAATTACAGGAAGGTAGAACTTGGTTGAACATTAGAAACAATTGCCAAATGTTAAGAACAAATTTGATAAGCGGTTATAGAGAGAAAGGATGGCTTATGTTCCATTAGATATTCTCAAGCAGAGGGGGAAAAGCCATCTGTTTCAAATGTTTTAATTTCGATTCCTACCCAAATCTGCAGGTTGAACCTGATGGTTAAGGTGTTCCTTTCCAACCCCACCATTTTGAAGTGATGAAAAGCATCCTACAGAGTTAGAAAATGTAAGGGGAAATAACCATCTATTACAGACCATGTTCAAGACGCCAGATCTTTTGCGATTAGCAAACCGCTGATGAGCATAATCTACAGCATGCTCTGTAATTTAGAACGCTGCTGGAGTAAAGGTGGTTACGATGTTGGACTGGTCCCATGAAGACCCATATTTAATTCACATTGAGCGGGTGGATTTGGACCAATTCCCTTTCTCATCCCAACTTACTACCCAGGGTTGTACCATGAAAGAAAACAGGAGGAAGGAGTACTACTACCCACATTTTCTTTATCTCCTGAGTCAAAAGCAAAATACAAATCTAATAAGCAAAGTAACATTGCCTGTTTCGGATGTCAGTAAGAGGGACATCTGCAGAAGAATAGAGTAGAGTAGAGTAGAGTAGAGTAGAGTAGAGTAGAGTAGAGTAGAGTAGAGTAGAGTAGAGTAGAATAGAATAGAATAGAATAGAATAGAATAGAATAGCAGTCTTCTAGACCAAACCCCTGCCTAGACAGGAAAACCTACACCATTTCAGACAAATGGTTATCCAACATCTTCTGAAAACATTCCAGCATTCACAACTTCTGGAGACAAGTTGTTCCACTAATTACTTGTTCTAACTGTCAGGAAATTTGTTTCTCTCCTTGATTAGTTTTCACCCATTGCTTCTTGTTCTACCCTCAGGTACTTTGGAGAATAACTTGACTCCCTCTTCTTTGTGGTAGCCCCTGAGATATTGGAACTCTGCTATCATGTCACCCCTAGTCCTTCTTTTCATTAAACTAGACATGGCCAGTTCTTGCAACTGTTCTTCATATGTTTTAGCCTCCAGTCCCCTAATCATCTTTGTTGCTCTTCTCTGCACTCTTTCTAGAGCTTCCACATCTTTTTTACATTGTGGCAACCAAAACTGAATGCAGTACTCCAAGTGTGGCCTTACCAAGGCCTTATAAAGTGGTATTAACACTTCATGTGGTCTAAGCTGTTGATGTAGCCTAGAACTGTGTTGGCTTTTTTAGAAGCTGCTGCACACGGCTGACTCCTATTTAAATGGTTGTCCACTAGGATTCCAAGATCCCTCTCACAGTTACTACTATTGAGCAAGGTACCACCTATACTGTACCTGTGCATTTCATTTTTCTTGCCTAAATGTAGAACCTTACTTTTAGATAAGATAATCAAAAGAGGCAGGATAGTGAGCGTGACTGGGCTACTCTTTTCTGAATGCATGGCTTTTCAAAAAGGGATGCTACAAATGCCCAGATGCAGCCCCCATCTATGCATACAGCCAACCCAACACATAAGCAGTCACCTGTGGCTATGCTTTTCTTCAGTTACCGGATCTCTACAAAGCCAGTTGGCACACCTTAACAATCCCTCACCTGCATCAAACAGAAATATTCCAAAACCCACATGACCTTGTGCATTCAGAGCCGAGAAATGGTTGTCCTAAGAAAGAACTCTAATTATTCCAGCAGATTAAACATGAGTTACTTGAATTGTTCTGCTAGGAATCAAAGCTGCAAAGCTCCAACAGACGTGAAGCAGACTGTTTAAAAACAGTGGGATGTATTTTACCTGCTGTATGCGAATGGATGGGATGGGTGAATGGCATTTATGACACAATCGCAGGCAATGAATTAAACACTATGAAGGATTTAGCTACTGGCAGGGTAGCTAAGTGAAATGTCTAACAATTTGAAAGGGGGGACTTTTAATAGAAGACAGTTTGGGGAAAACCTGTAAAACAGTTAATTCTCCCACTGTTTTGTGTGTGTGTGTGTGTGTGTGTACTATATACATTTATATTATATTTACATAAGTACATCACAGAAGTGAGTTCACCCTGTCACATTTTGTAAATATTTAAGAATATCTTGCCAGCAGTTTAGACATTAATGGCTGTGTGTTGAGTTATTCGGTTCCACCACAAAACTGCTAAGCCCTTATCCGCGCCGACATAAGTGCAGAGGCAAATCCGCGGCATCCAAAGCGCTAAGAAAAAAATGACCCTATCGCCGCGACAACAGCGCGGCAACAGAAGGGCGTTCTACATGCTTTGTTCTTTGCCTCTGTACCTCCAAAGGTAGGCCTCCTCCTCCAGCTGACAGCGGCAGCGGGCATGGGGCAAAGAGGGCTGCCCAGAAGCAGCAGCCCACGGGAAGGGTCCAGCTCAGCCGCGGGGGGCAGCAGGAAGCCCGTGGGGGGTGAGCGGTGGAGGAGGACGCAGCAGCGGCGTCGGTGGCCCCGCTCGGGCCCCCCGCAGAGGAAGAGGCAGGGCAGGCAGCGTCGGTGGCCCCGCTCAGGCCCCCGCGGGTTTCCTGCTGCCCCCCGTGGCTGAGCTGGACCCTTCCCGCGGGCTGCTGCTGCTGGGCAGCCCGCTTCGCCCCGTGCCCGCTGCCGCTGTCAGCTGGAGGAGGAGGCCTACCTTTGGAGGTACAGAGGCAAAGAACAAAGCATGTAGAATGCCCTTCTGTCGCCGCGCTGTTGTCGCGGCGGTGATGACGCGCGTGATGATGTCGCGGCTTTAGCGACACGGTTTAATCATCACTATTTTGACGAGCGCGGTTTTGACGTGCCACGGAGTTATTCTGAGGGGACAGCACATTTACAGTGTTATGCAAGCTGAATACTCGCTACTTTACATTGTATCCAAGTGTCCTTTCTTCAGTTTTGTCACATGAAAAGATATCCTTAAATATTTACAAAATGTGAGGGGGTGTACTCACTTCTGTGATATACTCTGTGTCAGAGGTGGGTTCCTCCCAGTTCTGACTGGTTCAGCCGAATAGGTAGTAACTTGGCCAGACATGTGACCATACCAGGTCTATCCTCGATGGCGCCATCTTGATTTTCTGTTCCACACATGCGCAGAACAATCTTCATTGAAACAATGTAATTTTCCCCCTTTTTAATGTGTGCATGCACAGAACTTTTTAAGTGCAAATGCACACGGGCGCGGAGCAAAATTTTTCGGCCTCTGAATCAGTAGTAATGCTGGCAGGAAGCCACTCCTGCTCGGGGGGGAGGGTGTGTGTGTGTCTGTGTATACATTGTGTGTGTGTGTGTGTGTGTGTGTGTGTGCGTGCACGTTCACATTTGCGAATCGGTAGGGAAAGTGAGTGAATACCAGTGCTGCCTCTAACTTTTCTTCTGAAATACTAGTTTTGCAAGTTATTTGAGCCACAGGAAAGCAAAGGTCTCTTCAGGCACAGTGACTTCTGTGTTTCTCTATCATTTCTTCGACATCATATGTGGATTGCATTAATAGGAAAAATTGTGGTTTTTTTCACCTAGGTCTACACTATGCAATACTGAGATCTGATTACCAGACACGGCAGCCTATGAATAATACAGGCATTCTTCTTTTTCCCCTTCAGACTGACTTTGATACTACAAGAAGGATTCGGTATCCATCAAACAAGACTCCGAAAATAATGAACCTCAGAGCTGTGCCTTTTTGACCCACTGCTGTCCTTCCTCCATGTTTTATCTCGTTTCCATTGCCATAATGAACCCGCTTCTTTCTCGGGTTAATTAGCCGGCCCCAGTTAGAAATCAGCCATTTCCGCTCCAACGGATGAAGAGGCATCCATCAAAAAACCACCGGCACTCCCATTCAGATGGCACCAGAAATGTGGCCGAATATTCAACGTATGTTTTAAAAGGGCATTCAAGCAGGGCCAGCAAATGTCGAGAAAGTGGCTGCTAATGACCTGGTCCATTAACAAATGCTCATTGGGATGGTAAGTGACCTAAGCTAAGAGGAAATGCAATTTTGTCTGCCAATACAATTTTAAAAAAGATGGCCACCATTATCATCATATAGAGGTTATAATCAATGATACTTTTTTATTGGCTTAATTCAGGCGCACTGTACCCAATTAAAGCTGTGTTTCGATGACAGGAAATAAAATTAAAAAGAGTTTAGTATCTTCCACGGTGCTTTACCCAATTATTTTAATTTCAGCACGTCCTAACGTGCTTCCTAAATGTCTGTTAAGTCAACTCAATCCTTAGACAAATGGACCTTATTTGCAATTTCCCATGCTTAACCTCAGGATCATTAAGTGTGGAAACGCTGAAAGATTTTTTTTTTTTTTTTACAAAAACACTTTTAAGAGGCGGGGGGAGGTTTCTCTCTTTTCTTCCTGGTAGATTTCCTCCCAGTATCTAATGCAGTCAAATGATTACATCAAAGCAAAATAAATTGGCTACTGCAAAAAGCTCCATTGCAAATTACTCTGAGATATAAGGACATTAGTTTTGCCTTCACTTCCATTTTAAGCCTTTCCCAATATTTTTGTTTCCAACCTTTTTCCAAACCTAAAATCTTCCCTTAAAGTACTAACAGACACACCACTTGTCTTCAAAGGAAGACAATTTCCTTTTTTCAAAAAAGCTTTGTTATGTAATAGTACAGTTCTTTGTTTATTAAATGATTTTATCTACTCTCTGTTTCCATGAGAGTCAGGGTAGTTTAGAAGACACACATTAAAATAGAGCAACAAGTAATTCGGCCGAACCGGTTCTATACTCAGCAGCACCATCTTGATTTTCTGTTCTGCACATGCGCAGAACAATCTTCACTGGAAAAAGTTTTTTTTTTCCTTTTCTAATGTTGTGTGCATGCATAGTCCTTTTAAGGTGCAAACGCGCACATGCGTGTAGCAAAACTTTTGGCATGCCTAGTGGTAGGTTTCAAAAAAATTTAGAACCTCTTCTGTAGGTGTGACCTGCTTTGTGGGAGTGGCTTGCTGGCTATGTGACTGAGTGGGAGTGGCTTGATGGCCATGTGTCCGGGTGGGAGTGGCTTGCCAGCCATGTTACTGGGTGGGCATGGCCATCTTGTAAAATGTGGTGAAATTTACTTAACAACGCTGTTCCTTAGCAACCAAAATGTTGGCTCAGAAACTATGAAAGAGGTGATCACCCAAGTTATCCAGTTGGCTTTTATGACTAAGGCAGGACTTGAATTCAGGGCCTTCTGCTTTCTAGCTTGGTGCCTTAACCACTGGACCGAACACCCCAAGTTAGACTATTATTCCAGTGGTGAAATTCAATTTATTTTACTACCGGTTCTGTGGGTATGGCTTGGTGGTCATAGCAGGGGAAGGATACTGCAAAATCTCCATTCCCTCCCCACTCCAGGGGAAGGGTACTGAAAAATCCCCATTCCTTCCCCATTCCAGGGGAAGGGTACTGCAAAAGAGTGCTCCTGGGGGGTGCCCCCCCCAAATGAGCAAAAGGTGGGCCATTTTTTGTGAAAATGGGCCCGTTTTTTGTCAAAACAATTGAATGCATAGCTTTTAGAAGGCTTATAGAGTGCTCCTGGGGGCTGAAGGGGCAAAACTGAGCAAAGAAACAGCGCATTTTTTGCTCATTTCTGCCCTCCCCAACCCCTAGGAGCACTCTGAAAGCCTCCTAAAGGCTCTGCATGGCTATTTTGGTAAAGGGGGTGGGTTTCGGGAGGCAAAAAATGCTGTATTCAGTGTATAAGACACTCCCAGATTTTCAGCCTCTTTTTTGAGGGAAAAAAGTGTGTCTTATACTCTGAAAAATACAGTATATTTGTTAGGATTTGTTTTCCCCTGCAGATAATTAGACTGCAATTACTTCACAAATAACCCTAACCAAGCAATTAGATGAAGCAAGATGAGGGAGATGCTCACAGCTCTTGTCACAAACGGTGGGTCTGGCTGCATTTGGGCACTTGATGGAAGACAGCAGGAGAACCGGTAGTTAAAAAACACTTTTAAAAAGTAAAAATAAAAGTTGGCCATGCCCACCCAGTCACATGATGTCCTCCTCACACCAAGCCACGCCCATCAAGCCATGCCTACAGAACCAGTAGGGAAAAATTTTGAATTTCACCACCCGGTAAGAAACACATGGTCAACTATAAGATAATAATTTTAGCTTTTTATTTCATTTGTATCCCACCTTTATTATTTACAAATAACTGAAGGTGGCGAACATATCCAACCCATCTTCCTCCTGTTTTCCCCATAGAAACAACCCTGTAAGGTGTGTTGGGCTGAAAGAGGTGATCACCCAAGTTATCCAGTTGGCTTTCATGACTAAGGCAGGACTTGAATTCAGGGCCTTCTGCTTTCTAGTTTGGTGCCTTAACCACTGGACCGAATGCCCCAAGTTAGACTATTATTCCAGTGGTGAAATTCAATTTTTTTTTACTACTGGTTCTGTGGGTGTGGCTTGGTGGTCATGGCAGGGGAAGGATGCTGCAAAATCTCCATTCCCACCCCATTCCAGGAGAAGGATACTGCAAAATCTCCATTCCTTCCCCACTCCAGGGGAAGATACTGCAAAATCTCCATTCCTTCCCCACTCCAGGGGAAGGATACTGCAAAATCTCCATTCCTTCCCCACTCCAGGGGAAGATACTGCAAAATCTCCATTCCTTCCCCACTCCAGGGGAAGGATACTGCAAAATCTCCATTCCCTCCCCACTCCAGGGGAAGGATACTGCAAAATCTCCATTCCCTCCCCACTCCAGGGGAAGGATACTGCAAAATCTCCATTCCTTCCCCACTCCAGGGGAAGGATACTGCAAAATCTCCATTCCCTCCCCACTCCAGGGGAAGGATACTGCAAAATCTCCATTCCCACCTCACTCTGGGGCCAGTCAGAGATGGTATTTGATGGTTCTCCGAACTACTCAAAATTTCCACGACCACTTCTCCAGAACCTGTCAGAACCCACTGAATTCTACCCCTTATTTTTCCACCCCTTAATTATTCCATTCAGTGCCTAGGGTGAAGTATCTGATGACCACCAAAGGAAGCATCTCACATTACTTATCTATTCTACTGGTTTTCAAGAGCAGCATTTACTCAGTTGAAGTTCTACACTACAAGGTGTGATTTTAGAAGAGAAAATAAAGTATGGAAACTAGCTACCTTGGATTAAGAATTCTGCTCAACAGCTCTTGACAACTGTTGCACATCAAGTCTCTACTTTGGAGCATCTTATTCTTAGACATAGTTATAAAAAGGACCTCAAAATAAGGAGACCTCTTTTCTGTTGACCAATCACACTGATTTTCATGCATCACATTAGAAGTCATCAATGGATATTCCATCAACTGGAGTCATCAAGAGATATTCAAGCGCTGTTGTCCTGAATATTATCATTGTCATTCTGATCTTCAGAAGGGCAGAACAAAGAGCAGAAAATTTCAAGGATATCCTTGGCTTCATGATAATGGCCTTGTTTTCTTCCCTTCCCACCTAGGCACAATACCATTAGAAAGGCATTGTGTAATTGCCCCAAACTGACAGCTTCCTCCCCCTCCAGTTCTTATGTTCGGTAAGACTTTGATGAGCTCTCATTAAGAGCCTCTTCTGAAGAGGGCATGGATAAGGTCAGGATTATATCTTCAAGGGGAGTTTCAACAAGAGAGGAAAATGCTGAGGAATATTCTGTTGCAGCTAATGTCAAAGGACAAGAAGTACAATCAGACTTCCATTCAGAAAAGTATCACCATTCACAAGAACAACCATTCACAGAAAAAGCCTGAGTAGAAGATCCAGTGATGGAAGAGAAGTCCTTTCCGATGAAACGTATTGTACAAATGAGTTAAACAGGAAAGACTAAAGGAAAGTTTTCATTTCTTCCACTACTTGGGTGTCATTCAAACAGAGAATTTTGCAATGGTGTAGGGGAGGTGCTGAATGGCCCACTATTCTTAGTGCTGGGAGTACTAAGGAAATTTTCATAATGCACAGTAAAAAGTGAAGGTGCTGCTTTAGAAGAAGATGTGCCAGTTTAATAGCTAAGCTAAAGAAATTCAGTAAAACTGAGATGTCTTCAGTAGAACATCTGTAGACATTTCCATGTGGTGCTATGCTATAAGACAGTGATGGTGAACTTTTTGGCACAAAGTGTGCAAACCAGAATGTGTATGCAAGTGCACGTGTGCGAGCGTCAGAGCACCGGAAATCTGAAGACCAGCTAGCTGGGTGCCTGTTTTTGGGCCATTTTAGGGGCCATTTTCAGGCTGTTTTCCAATGCTTCAGTGCCTACAAAGACCAGCTGGAAACCATGCATGCCGGAAACCAAAAGAGCAGCTGATGATGGTGCACATGCCCACAGAGAGGGCTCTGCGTATTACCTCTGGTATGCGTGCCATATGTTCACCATCATGGCTATAGAACAAATTATTCAATTTTGGTGGAGAATTTCATGAGTTTTGCACCTGATTTTTGCATTGATCTAATGTTTTGTTCATATTTATTCCATTTATTATATTAAAGTTGGAACTGAACTGGATTTCTGCATATATAGCAATAGCAATAGCAGTTAGACTTATATACCGCTTCATAGGGCTTTCAGCCCTCTCTAAGCGGTTTACAGAATCAGCATATCACCCCCACAGTCTAGGTCCTCATTTCACCCACCTCGGAAGGATGGAAGGATGAGTCAACCTTGAGCCGGTAAGATTAGAACCGCTGAATTGTGGTCAGTCAGCTGAAGTCGCCTGCAGTACTGCACCCTAACCACTGTGCCACCTCGTCTCCTATATAATCTTCTTGACCTCTGACCACTATAGATGTCAAGACTTTTTAGCAGAGGGACTCTGCATTTCTGTCTCTTTTCCTTGTACAAAAGACTAGTTTGCTTGCCTTATAAGAGCCACGGTGGCACAGTGGTTAGAATGCAATACTGCAGGCTACTTCTGCTGACTGCTGGCTACCTGCAATTTAGCAATTCGAATCTCACCGGGTTCATAGTTGACTCAGCTTTCCATTCTTCTGATGAGGGTTAAATGAGGACTCAGATTGCTGGGGGAAAGAAGGTGATTCTGTAAACCACTTAGAGAGGGCTGTGAAGCACTGTGAAGCAATATATAAGTCAAACTGCTATCAGTATTGCTTGGTGTTACATGCCTACTTTGGTTGAATTGATATTCTAATCAGAATATCACTTCCTTTTGCAATTCTATTCTTTTTCTTTTGTGACTCTTACCTATGTATTCCTTGCCTGGTTCATGCCATAATGGAGGAAAGCACAATACATGTTCCTTGCTATAAAGGGACTAAAGTAATTCAAGCTTTCTTATCATCCTGTTATTTCCTAAGGAAAGTATCAACCTCATGAAAACTTTCATTTAAAAGTTATGATGCACACTTTAATGCTTCTCTTCCTATGCATTCCTTTTGCTATATAAAAGGTATCTCCTACAGTATCAACAATACTACATTTCCAAAGAAAAGCACTGACTTGGTTGGACAGTTATGGAAATATCCTAATGAAGTGCATAGTATAAAGAAGTAGATTGACCAAGAGACTGCTCATCCAGCAATTCGTTGGCACTTCCACTCTTGTTACTTGGTTGATTGATCAGTTTTATGGCTGTGATAGAAATGGACTCAGAGGTGACATGATCAGACAGCTACTGAGCACCTAAATGATGTCTTACAGTAGGGGTGTGAAACTCGATCCCATTGAGAGCCACATCAGGATGGTGTTTGAATTCGGGGTGGGTGGGTTGGGTGTGGCCAAGGCAGGCATGGTCAGCTCAATGTTACTTGTGTTGAGGGCGGCTGTGGAGGCCTGAGTGCTCTGCCAGCAAAAATGGGCTCCTGAGCTCCATTTTCAGCTGCCTCCTGCAACCCTCTGCCAGCAAAAACAGAGCTCGGGAGAGCCGTCCACGGCCCTCGCGAGCTCTATTTTCAGCTGCGATGGCCTCCTGCAACCCTCTGCCAGTGAAAATGGAGCTCCCTCCCAAGCTCCATTTTGATGGCAGAGGCACTGTGGGCTGGTCCTTTGCTGCTTCCAGGGTGGTCCCGCAGGCCAGATCTAAACACCCTGCAGGCCAGATCCAGCCTCCAGACCATGAGTTTGACACCTCTGTCTTACAGGAAAGTCAAGATTCTGTAGCAGGTGACAAAAAAAATTTCAGCTCATTTCCATCTGCTAGCCGTAGCACATTTTTCATTCTTATCATGATGCAGGAGGGGGTGCACAGGTAAACCCACCAGTGGCTGGCCAGGTTAGGTGGTCTTACTAGAATGGACCTTATAAATTCATATTAGCTTGGCTTTTCATTCTAGTGCCCTGGAGTTCCAAAGTTGACTTTTAGCTGGAGTGAACTTTCTCTCCAACTTCCTCATAAGTATTAAAAATAGTGTTGAACAGTGTGGCAAGACCGTGTAAAGGAGGGGCACAGGAAGCCAGGTGTGGGTGAGAGATAGAACAGAGGTAAAAACTGCTGACAGCTTAAGACATTATAGGAACTTCTCTTTCTTCTATTTTTCCTATGTACTTCTCTGTAACATTCCAAATGAACTTCCCCTTTTTGAAATGTCATGTTTGTCTCGTGTATGGAAACGCCTTGAGAATGCACAGTGTGGAACACGGCATAAAAGTAGCATCCTGGGCAGAGCCCAGGCAATTCAGATTTTGGTGTGTGAGCACGCTGAACTCAATGCATCAAATAAACCTGTTTCTCTCACCTTTGTGGTCTCAAGTCCTGGTCTTTCGTAAGTAGATTACAAACCTCAATCTGCTGCAACAATTACATGCAGGAATGTGTTGAATGTATCTGTAATGTAGAAATTCTTGAGTAGCAAAATAGCAATAGCACTTAGACTTATATACCGCTTTACAGTCCTTTACAGCCCTCTCTAAGTGGTTTACAGAGTCAGCCTATTGCCCCCAACAATCTGGGTCTTCATTTTACCCACCTCGGAAGGATGGAAGGCTGAGTCAACCTTGAGCCTGGTGTGATTTGATCTGCCAAATTGCAGGTAGATGGCAGTCAGCAGAAGTAGCCTGTAGTACTACACCCTAACCACTGCGCCACCATAGCTTGTAGACAGTCAAGAGGAAATAATGCTAGCTGTAAGAATCTCTTCCTGCCCCCTAGTTCTTCCAAACACTGTCCTTGTTCAGTTTAAGTTCTTTCTATCAAATGTGTATCACCTACAAGGCAACAAGAGTAGACTCTTAGATGACAGGACATTTAATCTTTTAATATTACTCATCATTTTTCTTCCAAGTAGCCCTCATCAGGATTTGCAAGCTAGGAGCTACAACTTCAGTTTTCATCAATTTTCCTGGTTTGTTTGATTAATTCTGATGCCTATCACCTTATATTTCACTGGACTAGACATAAAGGTTCTTTTTTTTTCTCCTGATATACAATCACGTTCACTGCAATTACCTGGTCAGCTGCCATGATTTTGGTTAGCTAAGCTTACAAAAGGACAACTTGTCTTTTTTACAAGGGCAAAGTTAAATTTTCTGCTAAAAATACAAAGAATAGGGATTCAATCCAATGAAAATGCCACTGCTGCGCCTTACATTCCCAAACTGAATTTCACCTCTGCATGCTTCATAAATGACCTCCAGATCATAAAATTAATGGCCATGTAAACATAGTTAAAACAGTCATTTTAAAACCATTTTTTCCCAAATACTTCCTTAAACATGCTTGATTTCCCCTTCTTTTATGTTTGTTTATACTGACAAGACTACCACAAACTACAAAGTGAATGCATGCACCGAGGAGCTCCGGAAGAGGAAGCGCCGGAAGCGACGCCTAGAGCACCTATGGCGGTCCAACAAGTCCGAATCGAACCGAGCACTTTTGACATCTTGCATCAAGGAGTACATCAGGGCAATTAGGACGGCAAAAAGATCTTACATTGCCACCTTGATTGCGTCCGCTGAGTCCTGCCCAGCCGCCCTGTTTAGGATAACCCGCTCCCTCCTAAATAGGAGGGAGACGGGGGACCCCTTGCAGGGTAGGGCTGAGGAATACGTCCAGTTCTTAGTGGACAAAGTTGCTCGGTTTCGATCGGACTTGGACTCCGACTTTGCAGATCCAGCCGAGGCACAGGGGGATAATCTGGAACACCATCGCTGGGTTGAGTTTCAGGATGTTGCCCCTGGGGATGTGGACAAGGCCATGAGAGCTGTGAGTGCCTCCACCTGTGTACTGGACCCGTGCCCCTCCTGGCTGGTTGCTAACAGCAGGGAGGTGACACGGGGCTGGATCCAGGCGGTCGTTACCGCCTCCTTTCGGGAGGGGGTCTTTCCCTCTGCACTTAAAGCGGCGGTGGTGAGACCCCTCCTGAAGAAACCATCTCTGGATCCAGCCGTTCTTAACAATTACCGTCCAGTCTCCAACCTCCCCTTTGTGGGGAAGGTTGTTGAGAAGGTGGTGGCCTACCAGCTCCAGCGGTCCCTGGAGGAAGCTAGCTATCTCAACCCCTTCCAGTCCGGCTTCAGGCCTGGTTACAGCACAGAAACCGCTTTGGTCGCATTGACCGATGATCTCTGGAGAGCCAGAGATGGAGGCCACGCCTCCATCCTGGTTCTCCTTGACCTCTCAGTGGCTTTCGATACCATCGACCATGGTATCCTTCTGCGACGACTGCGGGAGGTGGGGGTGGGAGGCACTGTTTTGCAGTGGTTCTCCTCCTACCTCTCGGACAGGTCGCAGTCGGTGTTAGTTGGAGGGCAGAGATCGACCCCTAGGCCCCTAACATATGGGGTGCCACAGGGTTCGGTCTTATCCCCCCTACTTTTCAACATCTACATGAAACCGCTGGGCGAGATCATTCGGCGGCACGGGATAAGATACCATCAATATGCGGACGATACGCAGCTGTATCTGTCCGCCCCGTGCCAACTCAATGAAGCGGTGGACGTGATGAACCGGGGCCTTGAAGCTGTTAGGGACTGGATGAGGGCTAACAAGCTTGTACTCAACCCGGAAAAGACCGAGTGGCTGTTGTGTTTCCCTCCCACCAATTTGGCTAGTGTTCCATCTCTCAGGCTGGGGGGTCAAACATTATACCCCTCAGACAGGGTTCGCAAACTGGGAGTCCTCCTGGACCCACAGCTGACCTTCGACCACCATTTATCAGCTGTGACCAGGGGGGCATTTGCACAGGTTCGCCTGGTGCACCAGTTGCGACCCTACCTGAACCGGGAGGCTCTCACAACAGTCACTCGTGCCCTTGTGACCTCTAGGCTGGAATACTGCAACGTGCTCTACATGGGGCTGCCCTTGAGGAGCATCCGGCGACTTCAGCTAGTCCAGAATGCGGCCATGCGAGCGATTGTGGGTGCACCTCGGTACACCCACATAACACCTATCCTCCGCGAGCTGCGCTGGCTACCTGTCGATCTCCGGGTGCGCTTCAAGGTGCTACTTACCACCCATAAAGCCCTTCATGGTAGTGGATCTGGATACTTGAGAGACCGCCTCCTGCCAATTACCTCCTCGCGACCCATTAGATCACATAGATTAGGCCTCCTCCGAGTTCCATCTGCCAGTCAGTGTCGACTGGCAACTACGCGGAGGAGAGTCTTCTCGGTAGTAGCTCCGACCCTTTGGAACAATCTCCCCGTGGAGATTCGTACCCTCACCACCCTCCAGACCTTCCGCACAGCCCTTAAAATCTGGCTATCCCGTCAGGCCTGGGGTTAAAGAATGTAACTCACCCCCACCCGAATGGTATGAATGTTGTGCTCTATTTTTAATTACGTACTGCTCTTATGTGTTATTGTTCGTTATTGTTTGTATCCCCCTCCCCATGAGTTGTGAGCCGCCCTGAGTCCCCCCAGGGAAAAGGGCGGCCTATAAATAAATTTTCAAATACTGAAATACTCAAATACATCTTCTGAAAAGAACAGTTGATCTAGTTAGCCATCAAAATCTAAATTTTATTCTATTCCATTTGCATTTAATTTGAAATTAAACATAGCTTAAATTTCATTTATCAATCAATCAATCTTCCATTACAGTCTCAGACCAGAATAACATTTCATGGATTCTGGTTAAAGGGTTGCATTGAATTATTCCCTCCTGTTATTTTAGAAATAACAACCTGCCTTGTTTTTCAGTCATGATTTCTCCTCCTTGCTTCCTTCAGTCCTGAGTGAATTGTTTTCTTTTAAATCCTTAGAGGTTGCCTTCATTTACTACAGACTAATTCTAGTTATTCAGTTGTAAAACTAGAGTCACTTAAAGTTTACAGGCTATAGTTTGGTTCTCTGAAGAAGCAATGCTAGTTATCAGCCCTTTGAGGCTAGTCCGGAAGCGAAATAAAAATCACAACAAATACTGGAACTTATTTGCTATGTATTTTATCTACAACATACGTTATGTATCAGTGGATGAAAGCAGGGGTGGGCTGCTGGGGATTCGCAGGGGTTCAGGAGAACCTCTATCTAAGTTTCTGTGCAGCTCGGAGAACCCCCAAATCCCACTCCTGGCTGGCCATGCCCACTCTGCCCCTCCCCTCCCAGGAGTCCCCACAGGGCCCGTTTTGGATGCAGGTAAGTGGAAGGTGCACACATAGGCTTGGGGAAGGCAAAAAACAGGTGCACCGGAAGTTCGGGAAGGCCAGAAATGGGCCTGTTTCTGGCCTCCAGAGGGCCTCCAGAGACTGGAGAGACCACTTTCACCCTCCTGGAGGCTTGAGAAAAGCCTCCAGAGCGCGGGGAGTGCAACCCCCCCCTCACTATGGTACAGGTGGCTGACTAGCCCACACCCACCATGCACACGCCCATCTAGCAACCGGGCAGAAACCCCTTGCTAAAATTTTTGAAGCTCATCTCTGAATGAGTCTTCCCCATCCCTTTTGTGTTATTTATTTTTAACACTTCTGTTTTAATGGATAAAATGCAGGTTTGAATTACATCCACACAAAATTATTTTTAAAAACCCACACCGTTAAATTAGTAACTAAAAACTATCAGTAATACACTTCCTTAAAATACCTCCTAACAGTTAAAGTTCATATAGAAATGTGATTTGTTCTTGCTGTTAGAGAGAAGTGAGACTAGGTACATCAAGCACGGAGGTGGTACTCAGCAGGTTCCGACAGTTCTGGAGAATCAGTAGAGGAAATTTTGAGTTATTCAGAGAACCAGCAAATACCACCTGTGACTGGCCCCGCCCCCATCTATTCTCCACTTCCCAAGTCCCAGCTGATTGGGAGGAAATGGGGATTTTGCAGTATCCTTCCCCTACCATGCCCACCAAGCCATGCCCACCAAGCCAGCCCATAGAACCAGCAGTAAAAAAAAATTGAATCCCACCACTGATCAGGCAGTCTTAACACTACGTTGAGTACCAGGGTAATTGGTTATTTAAAATAGAGTCCCCAGTGCTTTCTGACTTTAGTTGCTTGCTTGCACATGTCTCATCACCTGACTAGGTAACATCAACAGTGCTAATGAGTGTGCTGTTTGTTTCCTGTTTATACCCTGCCAGTGTTGGTGGGTATGTGATTTTTTCCCTGCAGTTTCCTAATTAGGGTATTGTTAGTCCTTGACTTACAATAGTTGTTTAGTTGTTTAGACAATGTGACCTGTGACAAGGAGGGAGGCAGCTGTCTATCCTTCAACTATACTGAAAGTACAGGAAATAACCAGAGTGTCAACCCCTTTATGTAAAGCTGTCCAAATGTGAATTCCACCAGACCAGTTGGGGCTCCTGGGACCAACCATAAGCTACATCCAGTCGGAAACTAGGGCTGGCCAGGCGGAATTGGGGTGGCAGAGCCACAGGAGGTTGACTGGACTGCTGCCGCCCCTGCCAGGCGGCCGCCATCTTCCCCCAATTCCCAACACTGCCAGGAACCAACATCTTGAAAGCTGGCCTCTACAAACCGCTCCTGCAACTGCTCCATCGTCTGGCTGCCAGGGGAGGTGGAATAGCTCCAATCCCCATCATTGATGCTGTCAGTCAGCCTCCTTTCTCGCCACTGCATCAAATGGGTCCCAGAAAGCTCAGAGTGGGTGGCAGAACTCCATAGTGAGCATGCCATGACACAGAGCTGGTTTTGCATTTCAAAAGTGCCAAAATGATGTATTCAATAAAGCAGTTATTTGAGAAAGTCGAAAGACTCAGAGTTGCTGGATTGGTTGGGTTCATTTCTTGGAACAGTACACACAATATATGTATATATATAAAAGCCAAATACCACTCACTTATCCCAAAATTTGCAGAACCATAAAGCCTACAAACTTGAGATTTGGCACATATGTTCTTCTTGGCTTTTATGTGCTCGCTAAGAAAGGATTTTTCAAAATGACCATCAGATCATTAGTATTTCTTATACAGTAATTAACAGACTCTGATGCTAAGGAGTTCTACTCCCCCTCCCCACCTGAAAAGAACTCTGTTCCAACTGTTGGTTGCCTCCCATTCCGTTACCTCAGTTCAAACTGGCAGATGTTCCACTCCTTCACTCAGGGACTCTTTACAGTACTAAACGTCGGTACCTCACCAAAATGTCTACGTCTTCCATCTATGGAACTGCTTCTGGACTCAAGGCAGTGGGAGCGATATTCCCTTATGTGTTTCAATCGCTGACCACCACTGAGCCAACGGATTGAACTGGAGTAAACCGGATTTCTCCTGCATTGCCCGATCACAAAGTTTTGTTGCAAAACTTTAGCAAGTCTTTTAATAGTTCTTAGTACTATTTCATTTCTACCACAGAGCAGATTTTCCAAATGTTCACCCTGGCATATTGGCAGAGAGAATTTCAGCAAATCAAAGCCAATCCTAATGAAGTGCTGTGCTTAGATTTTCATTCTTTCAAGAGTTCTCTGAAGTCTGTAATTTGACGAGAGAGAAAGTCTGTGACAGCCAAAGGCAATCAGTTTCCCAATCACTCATATTTCTTTTTTGCAAGGCAAGTGGAAACATAATTATGCTGTGTGCATTAAAAGACTCTGTCTCTGTGTGTGCATGTGCGCGAGAGAGAGCCCATGCACACATACTGTACAAAGTCAACTATTCTAATTTTATCTACAAAAGTTTGTACTATCATTTCAGAGGAAATGCCTGGAGGCAGGGAAAGAATCTCTACATGATTGAATATTTTTGTTTCAATTATTAAAGCAAGCCAACCATTTCTGAAGCCTTAGTGGGCCACTAAAGTCCAGTACAAAGAATCATCTTCATCTTGGTCACTTTCTAAATTATATATAGTGATGCACAAATCATTCAGTGAAAAGTTTAAACTGGGAAAATAGTAGTATATGTATGTATGTATGTATGTATGTATGTATGTATGTATGTATACATACAAGTCATATAATGGAACTTATTATAGATACATTAAGATTAGGCAATAGAAGACTAGGATTGGGTATATTTAAAGGTATTATGATCAACAGGATGTAAAAAATATACTGGAAAATATAGTTTTCAACTATAAATTCAGGGGACTTAGAGATATAAACTTAGTTTTATTGGTATTTACAGAAAGTTGAGATATTGAAAATGTTGTGGAACACCAAGTGATAAATTAGGAAAAAATATAATATCGATTGATACACTACTGGACCCATGCCCCTCCTGGCTGGTCTCGACCAGCAGAGAGGTGACACGTGGCTGGATCCAGAGGATAATTAACACCTCTCTCCGGGAGGGGTCATTCCCGCTCCTCCTAAAGGATGCAGTGGTGAGACCCCTCCTGAAGAAACCTTCTCTGGACCCAGCCATTTTAAGTAACTATCATCCAGTCTCCAACCTCCCCTTTGTAGGGAAGGTTGTTGAGAAAGTGGTGGCCTTTCAACTCCGGCGGTCCTTGGATGAAACCGATTATCTGGATTCCTTTCAGTCCGGTTTCAGGCCTGGTTACAGCACAGAAACTGCTTTGGTCACACTGATCGATGATCTCTGGCGAGCCAAGGATAGGGGTTATTCCTCTATCCTTGTGCTCCTTGACCTCTCAGCGGCCTTCGATACCATCGACCATGGTATCCTTCTGCGACGGTTACGGGAGGTGGGAGTGGGAGGCACCGTTCTTCGGTGGTTCTCCTCCTACCTCTCGGACAGGTCGCAGTTGGTGTTGGTCAGAGGTCAGAGGTCGACCCCCAGGCCCCTCAATTATGGGGTGCCGCAGGGTTCGGTCCTGTCCTCCCTCCTATTTAACATCTACATGAAGCCCCTGGGTGAGATCATATGATGGCACGGGATTAAATACCACCAATATGCGGACGACACGCAACTGTATCTGTCCGCCCCGTGCCAACTCAGTGAAGCAGTAGAAGTGATGTGCCAGTGCCTGGAGGCTGTTAGGGTCTGGATGGGAACGAACAAGCTTGCACTCAATCCTGACAAGACCGAGTGGCTATTGATGCTCCCTCCCAAAGGTGGTCCACCATTCCATCACTTAGCCTGGGGTGAAATCATACGCCCCTCAGATAGGGTTCGCAATTTGGGAGTCCTCCTGGATCCACAGCTGACGTTAGAACATCACTTGTTGGCTGTGACCAGGGGGGCCTTTGCCCAGGTTCGCCTGGTGCACCAATTGCGACCCTACCTGGACCGGGAGGCCCTTCGGATAGTTGCTCACGCCCTCGTGACCTCAAGACTGGATTACTGTAACACGCTCTACATGGGGCTGCCCTTGAAGAGTGTTCGAAGACTTCAGTTAGTCCAGAATGCAACCTAGGTACACCCACATCACACCTATCTTCCGTGAGCTGCACTGGCTGCCCATTGGTCTCCAGACACGCTTCAAGGTGCTAGTCATTACTTTTAAAGCCCTACATGGCATCGGACCTGGTTACCTGAGAGACCACCTCCTGCCAATTACCTCCCAAAGATTGATTCGATCCCACAGACTAAGCCTTCTCCGGATTCCATCTGCCAGCCAGTGTCGGCTGGCGACCCCCGGGGGAGGGCCTTCTCTGTTGCAGCTCTGGCCCTCTGGAACGATCTCCCCGCTGAGATCCGGACCCTTACTACCCTCCTGGCCTTCCGTAAAGTTATTAAGACCTGGCTGTTCCAGCAGGCCTGGGGCTGTTGAAGTATCCAGCCCCACTTCAATTATGAATGTTGGTGTAATTTTTAAACTGTTGTATTGTCTTATTTATCCCCCCTCCCTTTCTATTGTAAGCTGCCCGGAGTCCTCCGGGAGTGGGCGGCATACAAAACTAATAAACTAAACTAACTAAACTAAACTAAAGAATAAATTATAATTATAATGAGCACATTAAGGCTAAAAGTTGGAAGTAGAAGAATATGTAATTGTATTATTACTGTGAGCACTGTGTGAAAAATATGTCAACCCAGTCATTAGACTATCCACAAAAAAATGTTGGTTGTTAAAGAAAAACTGTAAATAAAACATATACCAAAAAAAGAGAGTTGAGTTAATGTTCCCATGTGAAAATCTTAGTTAAAATATAAAGACCAGAAAAATGCTGCATCAAATTGTGAATTTTGAGATTATACATGTTTCCATTGTATTAATTCTTAGCTTGCTTGCGATGACTATTAGAACTTCCTGACAACACGTTTATTCCAATTAACAAATCAATAAAAAGATGTAGCTAATTTTTTTAAAAATACAGATGTATCTGTACCATCCACTAAGACTCCTAGGGCATTACTAAGGAAAGGATGTGATGATGAGTTGCTTAGAAAATGAAGAAAAGAGGATATCACCTTTGTTGTTGGAAAATAACCCATCCAGTGGATGTGTTACATTAAGGTGACCAGATGTCCCGATTTTGGCGGGACAGTCACGATTTCTAACAATTTGTCCCGTGTCCCGCAGCATTTTTAAAAAGCCCCGATTTTCTGGCTTCATGTTGAAAGCGCAGTGGATTTGCTTAAGAAATCTTAACCGGGGCAAGACAAAAGACACTCTGTCTAAGTTAACCCCTCTCTATGTTTCAGTACTTTCATTGAAGTTATTAAAATGTTAAAGCAAGAAAATGGAAACCCCCACTGCCCCTTTTACTTCCTTTTATAAGAAAAGATGACCCAGTACCATAGAACTCCAGGAAATACTTTGGCTAGAGAAGTAGCGACTGTTCCTTCCTGGATTTCCCTGAGGGGAGGGGCACGGAGGTTGGAGGTTGGCTCGTGTGGGAAAAATGGTGGCAAGGTTTCTTTGAAAAATATTTTCCTGGGACTAATTTCACCATTTTAATTTGCTCAGTTCTTTGTATTAACATCTACATCATTCTGGATTGACTTGGAGTGCCTGCCTGCTGGTAAGTGAGCCGGGTTTTTTTCTTTTATTTTTTTAATGTATTTTAAAATAATATTTTATTTATTGTGCATTGGATTTTTTAAAATAGTTTTATTCTGTGTGGATTCTTTTTTTAAATTGTCTTAGACTATTTAAAAAAAGATTCTATCCAAAATAAATTGAAATAAACAATTTTTAAAAATTTTATGCACAATACTTTGAAATGTATTGTGCATAGAATTTTTAAAAATAGTTTTACTTCAATTTATTCTGTGTGGAAGAGTTTGAAATGTTTTACTTCAATTTATTCTGTGTGGATTCTTTTTTTAAATTGTCTTAGACTATTTAAAAAAACATTCTATCCAAAATACAAAATACCAGCTGCAGTTATTCACTTAAGAACTGTGGCAAGAAAGGTGGTATAATGGGTTTAGTGACCAAAGTTACAATGGCATTGAAAAAAGTGACGGATGACCATTTTTCACACTTAGCGACCATTTTCACACTTAGCAACTGTTGCAGCATCCTCATAGTCACGTGATCAAAATTTTGATGTTTGGCAACAGTTACAATTTATATTTGTAAATTGTAGTTATGTTGAAATAAAAAAAATATTACAATACTATTTTTGCGTTGTATGAAAGTTTTTGTTGCTCCATATAAAATTTTTAATCAACCCCCTCCAGTCAAAGGTGTCCCTCTTTACCAATCTGGAAATCTGGTCACCTTAGGCTACATAAAGCTAGCTAGGTAATTAAAAAAATTACAATACAGGTAGTCAGTGGTGGGATTCAGCCAGTTCGGGCTGGTTCAGGCAAACTGATTGTTACATTGCTAGCTGGCCCTGCCCTTTCCTGCCCCACCTCTTCCAGGAGTCCTCACACACCCTGTTTTGGCTCCCAGATAAGTGCAGGGAGGCCTACTAGGCCCCAAAACGGGACATGTGGGAGTTTGGTGCAGCCCTCCTCAGCCTGTTTTTGCTCCCAGGAAGCTGCAGGAAGGCCTACTAGGCCCCAAATGTGCACGGGAGAGCATAAGGGAGTGTATCCAAATCAGTAGTAAAAAAATTGGTAACTCACCACTGGTTTACTGTTTAAAAAGAGCCGAGGTAGCACAGTGGTTAAATGCAGCACTGCAGGCTACTTCAGCTGACTGCAGTTCTGCAGTTCGGCTGTTCAAATCTCACCGGCTCAGGGTTGACTCAGCCTTCCATCCTTCCGAGGTGGATAAAATGAGGACCTGGATTGTTGTTGGGGGCAATATACTGACTCTGTAAACCGTTTAGAGAGGTCTGAAAGCCCTATGAAGCGGTATATAAATCTAACTGCTATTGCTATTGCTATTGCTATTTACAACAATGGTTTTTTTCCAAACTTGGCAACTTTAAGATGTGTGGGTTTCAACTCCCAGAATTCCCCAGCCAGCAATTTTGGGAATTGACATCCATACCTCATAAACCTGCCAAATTTGAGAAGCATTGGTTTACAGCATCTCTTTATTAGAGATCTCTATTTTGGCAGCTATCTCTAGTTTCTCAGCCCAGATCTAGTAGTACTGTATTGAATTGGGTGGATCTGCTTCTCCTACTGCAAGGTCCAGAAATTGATCCAAGGGTACTAGAAGGAGAATAAAAAAATGAAGTTCATTTTCCACCAGCACCATGAAGCATAATTAAGAATTCTGGGACTCATGGAAAAGTGATATTGCTAAGATAAATAAGATAACCTTTGTTGTCATTTTTCTTTTCTGTGGGACTCTGGCACACATTAAAATTGAAATTTTTAATTTTCGTTAAAAATGAAATGAAAAATGATATAAAAACACTTCATAGTTTATAGCATGAACTTTTCATTTTCCTTCTGGTTTCTGGGCTTTGGTACAAGGGAAGGCAGCCAAGGACAAGATATATTTGTCACTGACAGATAACCTGACCACAAGTGAACCCAAAATTTCTGATAGTAAGCTAGACAGTTGTGAGTTGTGCCTCATTTTACAAACTTTCTGTTGCTAAGTGAGACAGTTGTTAAATGAATTTTGCCCCGTTTTGTGACCATTCCTGTCACAGGTGTTAAGTGAATCTGGCTTCCCCATTGACTTTGCTTGCCAGAAGGTTGCAAAAGGTTATCACATGAGCCTGGGACACTGCAAATTATCATAAATATGAGTCAGTTGGCAAGTGTCTGACTTCTGATCATGTGATCGTGGGAATGCTGCAACAGTGACAAGTGTGAAAAATGGTCATTCGTCACTTGTTTTTATGCAGTTGTAACATGGAATGGGCACTAAACAAACTGTTCTTATTCCAGGAATACCTGTTCTCAACTGGAGCATAAGTTCTTGTTTGGTTGAGTTCGGTAGGTCAGGGCCAAAATGTCTTCAGAGAAGACATTCTGTCAGGCCTGCAACCATATTTCTCTTGGATCTTTGGCCTGCCACACTTTCTATTATTCTACTATGCATTTTCTATTATGGGGGGAATGGGAGGGGGGATTGTACACAGTTAGATGCTATGTAGCCAAAACAAAATTCCTTCTAGAAAGCCAAGGTCTTCCTTTGTCTCTGCATCTCTGCACCTGAAGCGGAACTGGATGGGTGGAACTGCCAGCATGGCAGTGGGAGATTGGACCATGTGATGGAATTGTGGGTGAGGGACAAAATCTTGAACGTTCAACTAGGTGGGGGAAACCTGGAGGCTTTTAGATTCGGGTTTTCCCAGATGTGCCAACATGGCTCTCTTAATAAATTGGAACTTCGAGCAATACTTTGCCTTGGACTCTGACTTACTTTTAGATGCTATTTGGAACCCTGACAAACTGTTCTTATTTGAGGACTATCTGTACTCAACTGGAGCATAACTTCACGTTTGGTTGAGGACAGTAGATCAGTGCCAAACTGTCTTCAGAAAAGGCATTCATAGCTGAACATTTGGAAAGCTGGCATTGCAGAGGCCACTATATTCTTAGTTATAATAGCTTTATAACATTGGACACATGTGTCTATGGAGGGTTCTCAATCATCCAGGTCATGGTTGTTCCAAAGGTGCTTTTTTCAAGAGGCAACTGGACTTTCTGGTTTTTCTTTGAAGATGGTTCACTTCTCTGGCCTTAACAACTTTCTAAAAGAATGCAAATGACTAGCTGTCTGCAAGGAATATAAATCCTTCCATTCCCCACCATCCAGTCAGAGCAGAAGAAGCTTCTTGGATGAGAAGTGAGATGTCTTCAAAGCAAAAAAATAAGAAAGTCCAGTGGCCTCCTGAAAAAGCACCTTTGGGACAGCAGAAGCAGCCAGAAGAAGAGGGAGGAGGAGGAGGAAGAGGAAGAGATGGAGGAGGATGAGTCCAGTTGCCTCTTGAAAAAGCACCTTTGGGATTGGACCCTTGTTAGTTCCTTCACCAGATTTCATGGCTTCTCCTGGATAAATACAAGACAGTAATATAGAAAAATATTTTCAGTCCTGTTAGTCTATTGAAAAGTGCCAGAACACTCATCAGCATCCTACATTGCTATAAAAATTCAATCAGCCAAGAACACTTCCTCAAATGATTGTTCAAGAAAGCAGCAGCTGCCTTCTTTCTCACCTGCTCCCACCTGCAGCAATCTACCTCCTAGGGACCTCAAAGACTAAAGTAATAGCAGGGGGGAGCTTTATTTTTTTTAATACATCACTTTCATGTGACTCCAACTTTTTGGCTGCCTTTAAACCAGCATTTCTCAGCCTTGGCAGCTGGAAGATGGCTGGACTCCAACTCCCAGAATTCCCCAGACAGCACTTCCGACATTTCTATAGTTTCCCCAATTCCCCCCAAAAGGACCTTTCCATGTTGTAATTGTTGAGGTAGGTAAAAGAAGTGGAGAACAATGTTCTTAATGTGTTTAATTAAACCTAATTTTAATCCACATTGCAATGGGAATTAAATTAGGTCCGATTTATTATAGCCCGTCCCATCACAATATGTTTCCAAGCATGTGCTTGTAGAGATAGAGCAAATATTGAGTTTTGCTCCACAAGGATCTGCTATATTGCATCCTTTAGTCCCTAAACTGTACATTTGCATTCGTGCTCAACAGTCCACAATATTACAGCTGGGATTTCACTACCTCTCACCTTCATATCACACGGCATGGCAATGGTGGGTTCCTCTCCCCATCACTACCAATATGCTGCGCACAGGGCTGGGTATCCTGGTCGTGCACGCACACTGCGCACGCATGCACACTCCACCGCCCCTACGATACCCAGCTGCTAGTCAGAGGTTCTGCAGGTGCCACACGCTGTGTACGCATGCGCAATTGGCCGGTTGCTTTAAAAACAGGTATGGAATGTGGGCAGGAGGGTGAGCCAAACAAGCCACTGTACTAGTATGGTGGCCGCTGTTCCTGGCTACTACCGGTATGGCCTTACCGGGCCGTACCGGCTGGAACCCATCACTGCTGCATGGGCTGTACAGTAAGACTGTCAGTGGTAGCCTTTTTTTCTTATTTATAAAATTATATTTTTATAGGTGATCCCTATCTATACAATCTCTGGGTGACAAAGAAGCATCAACTACACTGACCAGCGCTAACTAGCACTTCTGGTTTGCAAGCAATGGGTAATTCTCCTAATATCAGCAATTCCTGTTTTAAATGAGCCACAGGGTTTGAGTCTTCACTATATATTGCAAATTAGCAAATGCTATTTTTTTTAAAAAGCAGTACATAAGAAGGTAAGAATAACATGTCATTAAACAGTGCCATAAAAACAGAAGTCAGGACAAATGAACCTAACTGTGAATCCAGATTATTCTTTTATCTGCTTAATGGGCCTTTAATTACATCACGTACTGACTGTTGAATGAAAATATATTACTTTCAATTATTCTGGATGGTAATACCTGGGAAATATTGGCCCGGGTTAGGATTGGCCCCTCCTTAAGAAACCACCAACACAGAATATTGTCAATTAAGTAAAATGAAGACAAATCCCTGCTTAATAAAGGCAGCTTTTTCCCCCCTCTTGCTAGAATACTAAGTCAATATAGTTTATTACAAGAAGAAACCACTCTTTGAAAATCAATAGGCTTATCTCGGAAAAAGGCGGCTTTAAAAAGTGGCTTCATTAGAGGAAACAGGGCTGAACAGATCAATAGTCTCGCCTCCTCTAAATCTTCTTTAGAAGTCAATTGTTTCTTCCCATGGAAGCCATGCAAACTCTTGAGTGTGGTTGTGAGAGGCTGCAAGAATGCTGTGCATATCTTGATTCAATTGTGTTAAGCTTCAACAGTCATCTTGATGGGGTGGGTATAAAATGGTCACTATCCTACAGTCTACGAACTCAAGCTGTTTATGTTTTTTTTTCAATCTCATAAGGCAAAGGTTTCCCTCGCTCATATGTGCTAGTCATTCCCGACTCTAGGGGGCTCATCTCTGTTTCAAAGCCGAAGAGCCAGTGCTGTCCGAAGACGTTCTCCGTGGTCATGTCGCCGGCATGACTAAATGCTGAAGGCGCACAGAACGCTGTTACCTTCCCACCAAAGTGGTCCCTATTTTTCTACTTGCATTTTTGTGTGCTTTCAAACTGCTAGGTTGGCAGAAGCTGGGAGAAGTAACGGGAGCTCACTCCATTACGCAGCGCTAGGGATTCAAACCGCCAACCTTTTTGATCAACAAGCTCAGTGTCTTAGCCAATGAGCCACCTTGTCCCTCATTTAATCTGATAATGACCAATAAATCTATGTTGAGGCCAGGTCTAAAATAGCAATAGCAATAGCAGTTAGACTTATATACCGCTTCATAGGGCTTTCAGCCCTCTCTAAGCGGTTTACAGAGTCAGCATATTGCCCCCACAGTCTGGGTCCTCATTTTACCTACCTCGGAAAGATGGAAGGCTGAGTCAACCCTGAGCCGGTGAGATTTGAACCGCCGAACTGCAGCTAACTGCAGCTAACAGTCAGCTGAAGTGGCTGCAGTACTGCAGTCTAACCACTGTGCCACCTCGGCTCTCTAGTGTGTATACCTGTAGCCACCACATCTCTGAAAAGATATCACAGAAAAGTAATAGTTAAAATAAACACGATCAAGGATCTGAAGTAACTTCCATAGGAGGCAGGGTAGACAAACTATAATCAACAGGATGCACTGGTCTTCCAATGACTAATTTTGTGGTTTACAAAATACCTCTGGAATAGGTGGAACCAAAATGATCAAACTGCCAGGGACAGTAGAGGGAGGCAAGGTGATTATGTCATGATATTCTTAGATAGGTTTGGGCATGTTGAGTCATCCATAAACAAACAAACCAGGGGTGGGTTCCTGCCAGTTCTAGCCTCTTCTATAGAAGAGGTTCCACAAATCTACAGTGCCATTTAGAACCGGTTCCAGCTCCCTCCACCTGCCCGTCCACACATCATCAAGATGAAGCGCGAGAGGAGGAATTCTGGGAGTTGAAGTCCACAAGTCTTAAAGCTGTCAAGTTTGAACACCCCTGTGTTTTTTTCTAAAGGGTTAGCAGTGCAAGGGTCTTGTAACTTGACAGCTTTAAGATTTGCCTGCTTCAAATGCTAGAATTTCTGAGCCAACATTTTGGTTGCTAAGGAAGAGCGTTGTTAAGTGAGTTTCACCACATTTTACAAGTTGGCCATGCTCACCCAGTCACGTGGCTGGCAAGCCACTCCCACAAAGCAGACCACACCTACAGAAGAGGTTCTAAGAAAATTTGAAACCCACCACTGAAACAAACAATCATATCATGGCATATGACATTACTGTGGCTTTTATAGCCATACATTGACATCTCATTTATTCAAACCTAGGACCGTGATGGTGAACATGCAGAGCCCTCTCTGTGGGCACGAATACCGTTGGCAGCTGTTCTTCTGGCCATTTTTGGCCCGACAAAGCCCAAAAAATGGCCTGAAAATGGCCAAAAATGGCCAGGAAAATGGCCTGAAAACAGCCAAAAAAAGGCATGTGCATGCTGGTGTTCGGGTTTCTGGCACTGTGTGTACATATGCACATCAATACTTACCAGTATGATACGGTTCGGCCGAATAAGTAATAACTTCGGTGGACACATTACCATACCGGTTCTATCGGCAGTGGTATAGGTGCCACCATCTCATTTTTGGCTTCTGTCAATACACAGAAGCAGTTTTTCACTACTGCACATGTGTGCATAGTGCGTATCAAACGTGTGCAGGAAGCGCATCCCTGAGCGAACCAGCAGTAAAAAAAAATCCAGAACCCATCTCTGTTGCACATGCACACACGTGCGTTCCAGTTTGGGCACTTGGTGCCGAAAAGGTTCGCCATCACTGCAGGGGTGGGTTCTGGCAGTCACTACTGCTGGTTTGCTTGTGGCTGTGCCGTGTTTTGTATGCGCTTTGTCTGCTGAAATAAATAGCAATAGCAATAGCAGTTAGACTTGTATACCACTTCATAGGGCTTTCAGCCCTCTCTAAGCGGTTTACAGAGTCAGCATATCGCCCCCACAGTCTGGGTCCTCATTTCACCCACCTCGGAAGGATGGAAGGCTGAGTCAACCTTGAGCCGGTGAGATTAGAACCGCTGAACTGCAGATAACAGTCAGCTGAAGTGGCCGGCATTACTGCACCCTAACCACTGCGCCACCTTGGCTCTTAAAAATGCTTATGTGCATAAGCAAAAAAGAAGACAGCAGCACCTATGGCGCCTCCCAGAGAATCGGTTCGGGGGGCACAGGAGATCTGGGTCGCTGCTGGTTCCAGCGACCCAGGCCGCCATACCACTACCGGTTCAGCTGAACCAGTCTGAACCGTTAGGAACTCACCACTGCATCACTGTCCTCGGACCTTCTGAAAACAAAATAGGCCTTAAGAAATGAAGTGAGCAAATCAGGAACTGATTCTCTACCCACTCAAAGCTCATCCCATCAACCCTCAAGAAGTTTCAACAACTGCTTCAGAAATAGACCTCAGTGGATGATGGGTAAAAGAAGACGCCCTCCATATGCATCCCAAAGATGTTCAAACAAAAGATAAGATTATATTGAGCTTTAAGTAGTTGCATTAGTTTTTCAAAGAGGAGACATTAGATATTTAGATGAACAAGAATCTGCCTAGCAATTACAGGCAGTTGGAGAAAAAAAATTACATGGGCCAGCAGCCTTGATAATTTTGGATATAAGGGGATTACCAGCTGGGGACAAACAGAGATATCATCTCATGTATAATATAGCACAATTGAGCCCATTAGGGAAGCTTTTATCGTTCCTTGTAAGACATCTGGTGTTGGCCACAGCCAAAGAAGGAGGATGCCAGCTCTGGATGCACCATTTATGTGTTCCAATATAGTAATCCTGCTCCTATGTTATGCTCTGATATGCTGTTGAGCAACTACCAGGAAATATCAAGGAGATAATAGAGAAACAGGGGGAAATGCTCTTTTAAATTAAGGAGTCTCTCGTTTTGTGTGTGCCTCCTTACCTTTCCTTTCCTTTCCTTCCTTCCTCTCCTTTTCTATGGGGTCTCAACTAAAGATCCTGTACAATAAACAAGAGGGATGACAGGAAACAATGTATGGAAATTAATCAAGGAGAAAAGCAAGCTGGAACTAAGGAGAAACATTCTAACAATCAGAGAGGACACTGAGTGCCTCCTCTGGCACGCGTGCCATAGGTTTGCCATCACGGGTATAGGGCCTCCTGCTTGATCAGGGGGTTCGACTAGAAGATCTCATGGTCCCAATGTCTTTTTCCCCCTTTGCTTTCCCCCACTATCCACTTCCCTTTCCTAATTTCCCTAATATTTGCTTTTGTATTCTTTTTGTATGTCATATTATAAATTAACTATTTGGATACCCATGCTCCGCTACGAAACTATGTGATCAGGCTTGATAAATTGACACTTACAGCTTGTGAATTAATGAGTAGTTACGATTGGCCTCTCCTCTCCCCTTCTCTCCCTCAGGCTGGCCCCATTGATCCTCTCCTCTCCCCTTCTCTCCCTCAGGCTGGCCTCACTGGGGTCTCTCCTATCTTATTCTATTCTCTCCTTCAGTCTAACTTCTTAGCATCAGAGCATTTTTCAGGTGGGGAGGGAGAATAGACTTTCTAAACTCCCAGCTTGTAGGTCAGATGACTCACACACTGGTCATGCCCACACCCAAGTGGCAGTTGGAACAGAGTTCTTTTCAGGTGGGGCAGGGGAGTAGAATATCTAACTTCTTAGCATCAGAGCACTTTAATAACAATGTAAGAAATACTAATGATCTGTTGGTCATTTCAAAAAATCATTCGTTAGCAAGCACCTAGAAGCCAAGAGGAATGTATATACCAAATTTCTAGTTTGTAGGCTTTACAGTTCTGGAGATTTCGTGATGATGCGTGAGTTGTATTTCATTTTTATAGGTAGGTAGGTAGGTAGGTAGGTAGGTAGGTAGGTAGGTAGGTAGCAGAGGTGGGTTCCTACCAGTTCACACCTATTCGGTAGAACCGGTTCGTCAAATCTACCGAACCGGTTAGAAGAGGTTCCACCAGTGGACCTGGAAAGCAGGCCACTTGACAGCTTTAAGACTTGCATGCTTCAATGCCAGAGTTTCTGAATAGCTACTTGGACCAACCTAAGTACTAATTCATAATTTTATATCCGGTCACATGGGTGGCAAGCCACTCCCACAAAGGAGGCCACACCCACAGAGTAGGTTCCAACAATTTTTGAAACCCACCACTGGTAGGTAGGTAGGTAGGTAGGTAGGTAGGTAGGTAGGTAGGTAGGTAGGTAGGTAGATAGATAGATAGATAGATAGATAGATAGATAGATAGATAGATAGATAGATAGATAGATAGATCTAGAACCTGAAAAATAAACTTTGAATGGCCCCTAAACAAATGACTGTAAATTAAGAACTACCTTTCATACTTACATATCAGCAATCCCAGGTGCAACCAGATTTCTTTTATAACAATTATTGAGAGAGTTACATCTTTGTATCCATCTGCCACAGCTCACACATCCTTCTATAGCCTGTTGTGGCTGTATTATAAATTCCACCAGGTGCTGTACAGTTATCACTCCTAATCCTTTCATCTTCTTGTTTTTCTGTGGAGGCCATTCCTCTTCTGGATTGAAAATGCTAAGCGAGCAATTTCATACTGACACACTAAACTCAACAGCTGTAAATGAATTGGGGGTCCTGCAGCTTGAACGCTCGGCAACATCGAGATGCCAAGAGCACCTCTTGTGATCACCCCAGCATCCCAGCAGATGGGGCAGTAGTAACTCAACAGCAAACTGACAGTACGTAGTAGGGAATATGAAATTGATGCGAGGCAAGCTGTGCTAGTCATGACCTCCAGCCTGTCCCGTTTTAGCTTGAGATATTTTTTATCATTTCGTGACTCCGTGGTGTACACCGAAGCAGGCACGGCCATCTATCTGCATGGAGAAAATAGCATTTGTGACTCAAACTGCCTCATGACAAATCAGGCCAGCAGCCAGTCATTCATCTCCAGGGATTCAGGCAAAAAATACTACTTAGCCTCAGTATAACCCAAGATTCTTTACCTGATGCTACTGGGCTTAAAATAGACAGCTTCTATCCCAAAGGTGCTTTTTCAGGAGGCAACTGAACTTTCTTGTTTTTTTTTCTTTTGAAGATGTTTCGCTTCTTATTCAAGAAGCTTCTTCAGCTCTGACAGGATAGTGGGGAATGGAAGGATTTATTTTCCTTGCAAACAGCTGGTCATTTGCATCCTTTTTAGAGGGTTGTTGAAGCACTTGGAGGTTTATCTGTGTCCTCTGGGTCACCTGAGTGGTGCTCCTGGTTCCTGCAGTCTGCAATTTTTCCTCTGGAAATCCATTCCTACTCCCACACCATTCAAAGGGTATCCATCCCAGATTGTACAGCTAAACATCTGTAGAGATTCTCAGTCATCCAGGTCATGGTTGCCCCCAAAGGTGCTTTTTGGGGCAGCCATGACCTGGATGACTGAGAATCTCTACAGACTAGAGAGCTTCTGAGTCCATTAGATGAGACTCCCAGTTTCAAGCCCATTTGTACCTTCTAAGGCAGAAGTAACTATGGTCCTAGAGAAGACTCCTGCGAGTCCCGTGGACTGCAAGGTGATCAAACCGGTCAGTCCTAGAGGAGATCAACCCTGACTGCTCTTTAGAAGGCCAGATCCTGAAGATGAAACTCAAATGCTTTGATCACCTAATGAGAAGGAAGGACTCACTGGAGAAGAGCCTAATGCCGGGAACGATTGAAGGCAAAAGAAGAAGAGGATGGCAGAGAATGAGGTGGATGGATGGATCATTGAAGCAGTAGGTGTGAGCTTAAATGGACTCCAGAGGATGATAGAGGACAGGAAGACCTGGAGGAACGTTGTCCATGGAGTCACAATGGGTCGGGCATGACTTGCAACTAACAACAACAAAAAGGCAGAAGTAGCATGTACTGCAGGTGTGGGAGGGTGGATATTTATTTGCCTATTTTAGCCTCAAGACCACATGCTGGTAACAGACCTTATCATTTTTAAGTGGGATAGAAAGTCTGAAGAACTTAGAGATGTTCCAAAACAGATAGATATGAATCCCGGGAAAAAGGAAGCGCGGGACAGAAACTCAAACCAACTCTGTCTTCTGTCAGTTTCTCCCACCTTCGTGGTCTCGAGTCCAGGTCTTTCGTAAGTAGATTGCTAAACAAAAACTCAATCCTACAACAGGAGCAAAAAATGGGCCTCCCTGAAATTCTGGAAGTCTGGAAATGGGCTCGTTTCCACTCTGGAACCTGGGAAAGGTCATTTTTGTCATTCCCCCCCCAAGGTTTGAGAAAAGCCCCCGGAGTCTGGGGATGGTGAAAAATGGGCCCATTTCTGGCCTCCAGAACCTGGGAAAGGCCATTTTGCCCCACAAAGGCTTGAGGAAAGCTTCTGGAGCCTGGGGATGGTGAAAAAGGAGCCTTCCCTAAGTCCAGAAATGAGCCCATTTCCAACCTCCGAAGGGCCTCCAGAGCCTGTGGGAGGGCGAAAACAACCCCCCCACACACACACCATGGTGCAGGTGTAAGCCATGCCCACCATGGCCACACCCACCCAGCAACCGGGCAGAGAACCAGTTGCTAATACTTTTCAGTCAAACCCCTGATCATATACCATGTGCACAGGAGCATGGATTTATAGCAATAGCAATAGCAGTTAGACTTATATACTGCTTCATAGGGCTTTCAGCCCTCTCTAAGCAGTTTACAGAGTCAGCATATTGCCCCCAACAACAATCCGGGTCCTCATTTTACCCACCTCGGAAGGATGGAAGACTGAGTCAACCCTGAGCCGGTGAGATTTGAACAGCCGAACTGCAGAACTGCAGTCAGCTGAAGTAGCCTGCAGTGCTGCATTTAACCACTGCGCCACTTCGGCTCTTGATTTAGATGTTCATATAATGGGATGTTCCTCTGCACTTAGCCCAGAAGGTGAGCACCTGCAATTTAAAGTGATAATATTCCTGAAACCCCAAACAATAGGGGAAATTGTTTGAAAGAAAACAAGGGTACATCAAGAGTAAGATCTCAACTAGCAGGGTCTGAAAATCCAGAACGTAACAGTGGCAAATATCTGTAGCTCAAGTGTAGGATGAGGGTGAAGGATTCTTCTCCGAGCTTGTGGGTTGATTTCCAAACATTTTGTTTTGTGACAGGGACGGTAGGCACACTGGTTCGCTTATGCATGCCCCCTTTATGGATCTCTTAGGAATGGGGTGAGGTCCACAGTAGACAGTTTAAAGTTAAAGTTATGGAGGTTAGAGGACATAACAACGGAGTCAGGTAGAGCATTCCAGGCATTGACCACTCTGTTGCTATTTTCTGCAATTGAGTTTGGAGTGGTTTACCTTGAGTTTGTATCTATTGTCTGCCCAAGTATTATTGAGGTTGAAGCTGAAGTAGTCATTGACAGGTAGGACGTTGTAGCAGACAATTTTGTGTACTATGCTTAGGTCAGACCATAGGCGGCGTAGTTCAAGGTTGTCCAAGCCCAAAATTTCGAGCCTGGTGGCATGAGGGATTCTGTTGCGAGCAGAGGAGTGGTGGACTCTTCTCATGAAATACCTCTGGACCCGCTCAATCCTATTAATGTTCAATATACAGTTTGGATTCCAGGCAGAATTAACCAATGAAAATAAAAAGGCCCAGTGGAATAGCCAATAAGCCATTAATATTGGAAAGGGGAGGATATTTTGCTGAGGGCCTCCTAAAATGTGGATTACCCCTATTAAGAAGTCTTGAAGGCTTAGAAATCCCCAATGTTTGTAGGCAGAAGTTCGCAGAGGATTCTCCGAAGGTCCATAACGCCTTTAGCTTAGTACATGGAGTTCTGCTATACGTTCTCCGCTTGTGCAGAATCCCTGCAGAATTAGAGTGAATGTGCTGAGCTGCAAAAAAGAGATTCAGAAGCAAATGGCATTCCACTTAATGGTACTTCATAGCATTACAAGCTCAGCGATTTTGTTATGATCTGATATATGTAAAGTATTCAACAAGACAAGTAACTTTTGTGGTGACCCTGACGGCTGAGCTAAGCAGCGGACATCATTTCATGCAGGCAAGTTTTAAGGCAGTGAAATGAATCGTTGTTAGATAACTGTCCGTACTAAAATATCTTCTAGGAAATATGTTTAATTTTTATAAGTATGAAGGTCTTTCTCGTGCTCAAATAATTGGCAGAATGATTAAACTTTCACCACGGAGCAGAGCAGAGTGTAATAGATGTTACTTAGTGGAAATGTTAGTGGATCCATTACGTGAATTCATTCTTTATATACCAAATCAATTTTGCAGGCATAATTGAACTTCCTCAAATGAGTACTTGTGAAAGAAATAATCTAGCAATCAGTATTTAATGATTTTCCCCCCATACACACACACAATAAGGTCAAACACTCAATATATCAGTGCCTTGGCCTACAGTAGTCAACAATATAGAGAATGAAAGTAATTCTGCCAGACTGAAGGTTTCAGAAATAATAACAATAATAGCCTTTCCAGCAGTTTGAAGGATTAAAAAAATGTAAGTATTACTCTTCTGTGACAGCTAATTGCCTCCAGTAGGGATAATCACGCTAGCATTGAAATCCTGATGAAGTTCAAATTCCATTACTTCAGGTACCCATTAAAAACATACAAAGTAAGCTATGTTGGAGGTAGCAGTCGACTTTCATATTTACTCAGGTGGGAGATCTAACTTAGCTACGGACAAGGATAATGAACAAATCCCTCCCTATTCACTAGGACAATGGACCTGTTAGGTAAGCTCCTCATTGGGAGAGCGAGTACGTTCAGAGAAGAGTTGTGAGAGTTGTGTTGGAGAACACACAAACTAGCATACAGAGATACTGCAGTTTAAATAGGCTTTTACTTTCGTGGAAATAGAGGTATCAGAGTCCATCAAACAATCCAAGTCATACACGGTTAAGACATCAGTCATCAACGTCTTTCAGTCAAGGGATAATCCAAATAACATAGTCCAGTATCATATAATCAGTTCAGTACTCAAAGTTTGCTAGCAGTTGCAAAACTTACAATAGCTCACGGCACTTTCTAACAGCCAGCTTCCAAAAACACTCAGATCAGATCAGCCCAGCATCTAATAAACAAATAGCTAACAGCCATTCTGGCTCCCTCTTATGGCCGATTGAGGAAAACAGCAACCAATCACATTTTACAGTATGATTTAAAGAAACAGGTACAGCATTGTTACATGATTTATATATTGCCAACCCAACCGTTAGATTATATTCCTAACAATCCCATCACAAGATTGAAATCCCATAGGCCATCTTGGAAATCAGATATTCACTTAACATCTAACCCAGGAGTGTCAAACTCAAGGCCCACGGGGTGGATGGAAGGGGCAGGAAACAAGGAGTAAAAAACCCACAAGTTCCTGTCTTGTTGTGACTTATACATAATAATTACAGAGAGTGCCACTTTGTCAGCATTATGTCAATGCAGAAAAGGACCTGGAATTAAGGAGGAACTTCCTACCAGTGAGGACAATTAACCAATGGAATAGCTTGCCTCCAGGCATCGTGGATGTTTCGTCACTGGAGGTTTTTAAAAAGTGACTGGACAGTGACTTATCTGAAATGCTCAAGCAGGAGGCTGGACAGGGGTGGGTTCTGGCAGGCATTACTGCCCGTTCTCCTGAGGGTGCACTGCGCGCACATGCACAGTGTATTAAAAATTGTTCTGTGCATGCGCAGAAGCCAAAAACAAGATAGCAATAGCAATAGCAGTTAGACTTATATCATAGGGCTTTCAGCCCTCTCTAAGCGGTTTACAGAGTCAGCATATCGCCCCCACAGTCTGGGTCCTCATTTCACCCACCTCAGAAGGATGGAAGGCTGAGTCAACCTTCAGCCGGTGAGATTAGAACCGCTGAACTGCAGATAACAGTCAGCTGAAGTGGCCTGCAGTACTGCACCCTAACCACTGCGCCACCTCGGCTCCTGGTGGCACCTATGGTGCCACCCGGAGAACTGATTTGAGGGCGTAGCAGGCCTGTGTCTCTGCTGATTCTAGCCATCCAGGCTGCCAAACCACTACCGGTTCAGCTGAACTGGTCCGAACTGGTAGGAACCCACCACTGGTGCTGGACCAGAAGACCCCCAAGGTCCATTCCAGCTCTTTCCTGAGTTTGATCTCTTTTGCTAGTATTATTTACTGCTGGCTCAAGGAACAATGGATAATACTCTGACTTGGTCAGCCAACAGGACGGAATGAAGTTTCCATCAGAAAACTAGCAGTACAGCCTTTATTGCCATTGTACATCATGTCTACACCGAAATTGGTTTTAGCCTCACTGGTGCAATCCATGACAAAAGAATACAAACAACATAAATAGTATAAAGAATGATTCCTATGCAAGTAATTAAGGGCAAAAAAAAAAAAAAACCTAGCCATATGTTTCCGTGTATGCGTGGAGTGATTGTGTTTAAGAGTTTGATAGTCCAAGGATAGAAACTATTTTTAAATCTATTTGTTCAGCTAGCTATGCTTTGATGTCTCCTACCCAATGGTAAAAGAGACACTGACCAGGGTGTGAATGATCCAGAGGTGGGTTCCTACCAGTTTGCACCTATTCGGTAGAACCGGTTCATCAAATCTACCGAACTGGTTAGAAGAGCTTCCACCAGTGGACCCGGAAAGCAGGCCACACCTACAGAAGAGGTTCCAAAATTTTTTGAAACCCACCAGTGGAATGATCTCTGAGTATCTTCTTAAAGCAGCCAGACTTGGTAATACCATCCAGTGGTGTTAGAAGGCAACCAGTGGTTTCTTGTGCCGAATTGATCACTCTCTGTGATGGCTTCCTGTCTGCAGCAGTTAAACCAGTGTACTATTGGACTAGATGACCTACAAGGTCCCTTCCAACTTTATTAATCTGTATCTGTAAGTTCCTCCCTATTCACCAGGATAAATGTAAAACTAAATGTCTATTTAGATTTTGGGGATCTATACTATAGCAACCCATTTACCTATTAATTCATATTTTATGTTTATACTAATAGTTCTGGAGAAATAAAATGCAAGCTAGTATTTGCTCAAACACTCCCAAGCTCTAAACTATCACTTTTTTCCATCCAAGTTCTTGCTCTCTAACACTGATAACTTAAGCACATTTTTACTTTGAAGTTCCCATTAATGACATCCCAGAGCTCTGGGGCTTATTATTATGATTAAGTATGAAGCTTAGAATTTTCTCAAAGCGTCACTGCCAAGTTTCTTATTTCTTGGTGAGAGAAAGATAAGTGGAATGGGAAGCTATTTAAAAGCATAAAATATGTTGGAACTCAACTCTCTTTAACTTCCAAAACAAGCAATATTCAACAGAACACGATGAGGATTTATTTATTTTTTAAATCTTTAATTATGACAGGCATTTGAAATGACTCCATGATGTATGATTTTAGGCTTTGGATACAAACGAAGGCTCTTATGGAGCCCAAAGGCTGGTATTCAAGTGTGTACAAAGACTTTTCTACAGCTTGGTTGCAGATGAAGATCTGTTCATTGAATCCTGAAGATGAATTGCTGACTCCCATTTGAAAAAGATGTGCTATTCAAAAGATTCCATTCCTGTTAAGGCTGAAATGACTGAGCTGCAGATAATAAAGTCACAGTTTGGAAGTGAAAATTTTACACTTCCAGAAAAACACGCACAATCCTTCATTTTAATCTCTATCTATATCTATAGTATATCTATCTATCTCTATCTCTATCTCTATCTCTATCTCTATCTCTATCTCTATCTCTATCTCTATCTCTACCTCTACCTCTACCTACCTACCTACCTACCTACCTACCTACCTACCTACCTACCTATCTATCTATCTATCTATCTATCTATCTATCTAAAAGCGAAATGCTATTCACCCGACATCACAAAATCTTCAGAACCGTAAAGTCTACAACCTTGAAATTTGGCACATATGTTCCTCTTGGTTTCTAAGTGCCCGCTAAGAAAGGATTTTTCAAAATGACCATCAGATCATTAGTATTTCTTATATTATTATTAACATACTCTGATGCTAAGGAGTTAGATGTTCTACTCCCCCTCCCAACCTGAAAGTAACTCTGTTCCAACTGCCACTTGGGCATGGCCAGCCTGTGACTCATCTGGCCTGCAGACTGGAAGATTGGAGAGGAGCCTGAGGGAGAGAAGGGGATAAGATAGGAGAGGTCTCTATGGGGAAGGCCTGAGGGAGAGAAGGAGATAAGATATGAGAGACCTCTGTGGGGCAAGCCTGAGGGAGGGAAGGGGATAGGAGAGGATCAATGGGGCCAGCCTGAGGGAGAGAAAGGGATAGGAGAGGATCAATGGGACCAGCCTGAGGGAGAGAAGGGGGAGAGGAGAGGCTTCTGTGGGGCAAGCCCGCTCACATAGTTTCGTAGTGGAGCACGGGTATTCAGCTAGTCATTTATAATATTAAACTGTTATTTTTAGCTATGGATTTGCCGTGGTTTCAGATGTGCTACCATATCATTTTAATCTGTACTTTTCTTTATTATGGCTCCATATTTAACAATGCAGGATGATGATCACAACCATAATTTTATGCTGTGGGATTCTGTAATTAATTAGCACTGTTACTCTGTTATCACAGCCTGATTTGAGAAGTCTGTAGATAGAAAATGAAAGGCACATACATAGCCTTTAAAGATACGTATAAATTAAATCAAGCTTCTTGTTTCAATCAGCTCTTAAAAGAAGAATGGTGGATGGATGAATTAATATATTTGATGACCTGGAATCACATGTTTAACTCATTAAGGTATTAACTCAGTGTTCTGGCAATTCCTGTAATGTTGAGCATGGAAGCTGTCTTGGAAAATGATTTTTGATGCCGTTTGAAAAGTTATGGGCGCTCCATCTCTGGAGGTTTTTTAAAAAGAGATTAGGTTTGAGCTTTTAGTCAACTTGTATGCCGCCCTATTCCCGAAGGGACTCAGGGCGGCTAACAAAACCGGAAGGAGAAGGGAACAATACAAAAGGAAGAACAAAGACAGACAACAATACAGAACCAGTTTAAAAGGTCTCAACAAACACACCAATTCGAGTGGGGATGGGACTCAGCAGCCCCAGGCCTGACGGAACAGCCAGGTCTTAATGGCTTTACGGAAAGCCTGAAGGGTAGGGAGGGTCCGAATCTCCATGGGGAGATCGTTCCAGAGGGCCGGAGCAGCCACAGAGAAGGCCCTCCTCTGGGTGGTCGACAATTGGCATTGGCCGGCAGATGGAATTCGGAGGAGGCCTAGTCTGTGGGATCTAATAGGTCTTTGGGAGGTAATTGGCAGGAGGCGGTCTCTCAAGTACCCAGGTCCAATACCATGTAGGGCTTTATAAGTGACGACTAGCACCTTGAAGCGTATCCGCTTCAAGGTACTAGTCTAAAATGGCATAGGACAGTGATGGTGAACTTTTTGTGGCTCATGTACCAAAAGTGGGGGGAAGCTCAGGGGGGTTGTGTGCGGGTGTGCCACACCCATAATGCTATGTGCCACCCCACGTGCACGCATGCGCATGCAACCAGCAGGGGGGGCATGCTTTTGGCACTGTTTTTTCACCCTCCCCAGGCTCCAAAGGCTTTCAAGGAGCCTGGGGAGGGTAAAAACAGCCTCCCCCCGCCGGAGGCCCTCCAGAGGCTTCAGGAGCTTCCCTGAAGCCTCCAGAGCACAAAAAACCAGCCCTATAGGAAAACCGGAAGTCCGTTCCCAAACTTCCGGTTTGCTTGTAGGGCTGGTTTTAGCCCTCCGGAGCATTCAGGAGCCCTCAGGAGGCTTCCATGAAGGTTTGGAGGTCCAAAACCGGTCCTACGAGCAAACCAGAAGTCTGTTTTTGAACTTCCGGTTTGCCCATAGGGCCTGTTTTTCGCACTCCGGAGGCTTCAGGGAAGCTCCTGAAGCCTCTGGAGGGCGAAAAATGGCTTCAAAAGGAGGCTGACAGGGCAAGCCTCGCGTGCCCTGACAAATGGCTCCGCTTGGCATCTGGGCATGTGTGCCATAGGTTCACCATCATGGGCATAGAGTCTCCTGCTTCAGCATGGGTTGGACTAGAAGATCTCCAAGGTCCCTTCTCATTCTGTTATTCTCTTATTTGCAATCCCATTGTTCCTGGAAAGTATCCCAAGATTCAGTATGCCTTCAGTTGCAAGAAAAAGGGAGAGGTTCATCTTTGGAGAAGAAAGAAAGTGTTAAAGGTTTCCCTTCTCTGTCACCATGTGGCCAGCATGAAAACACAGAACACAGTAACCTTTCCGCCAAACTGGTACCTATTTATCTATTTGCATTTGCTTGCTTTCAAATTGCTAGGTTGACAGGAGTGAGGGCGAGTAACAAGAGCTCATCCCATTGTGTGGCTCACAAGCTGACTGCTGAGCCATTGCGTTGCCTTTGGGGAAGAAATTCCACTCTTAAAAAGTGACATTTGTGGTGTCGAGAGATAAGAAAAAGGAAAAAGTAAGGGGGGGAAAGGCTTTAGATCTATATAACATGACTCCAAAATGAGAACATGAATGGGGAGAGTGTACAATAGGCAGACATGAAGGAGTCCATTCATGAGAGCTTAGCTCCCAAAATACTTCAAAAAACCAAGACCTGGTTTCTAATAAGAAGATTTTTTTTAGGGATTTTATTAATATTTGTAGGCCGCCCTTTTCCCTGAGGGGACTCAGGGCGGCTCACATAAAATCGGGGGAGGGGAATACAGACATTAAGATAGAAACATATAATAAAATAATAAACAACATACATTCATCATTCGGGAGGGGTAACTATCTTTATCCCCAGGCCTGACGGGCTAGCCAGTTCTTAAGGGCTGTGCGGAAGGCCTGGACGGTGGAGAGGGTACGAATCTCCACGGGGAGCTTGTTCCAAAGGGTCGGGGCTACTACTGAGAAGGCCCTCCTCCTTGTAGTTGCCAGCCAACACTGGCTGGCCGATGGGATACGGAGGAGGCCTAATCTATGTGATCTTATTGGTCGCAGGGATGTAATTGGCAGAAGGCGGTCTCTCAAGTATCCAGATCCACTACCATGTAGGGCTTTATGGGTGACTAATAGCACCTTGAAGCGCATCCGGAGATCCACAGGTAGCCAGCGCAGCTCGCGGAGGATAGGTGTTATGCGGGTGAACCGGGGTGCACCCACAATCACTCGCGCGGCCGCGTTCTGTACTAGCTGAAGTCGCCGGATGCTCTTCAAGGGCAGCCCCATGTAGAGCACATTGCAGTATTCCAGCCTAGAGGTTACAAGGGCCCGGGTGACTGTTGTGAGAGCCTCCCGATTCAGGTAGGGCCGCAACTGGCGCACCAGGCGAACCTGGGCGAATGCCCCCCTGGTCACAGCCATTAAATGATGGTCAAACGATAGCTGTGGATCCAGGAGGACCCCCAAGTTGCGAACCCTCTCTGAGGGGTATAGAATTTGACCCCCCAGCCTGAGTGATGGAATATTAGTCGAATCTTTGGGAGGAAAACACAACAGCCACTCGGTCTTTTCTGGGTTGAGCACGAGTTTGTTAACCCTCATCCAGTCCATAACGGCTTCAAGGCCTCTGCTCATCACGTCTGCCGCTTCATTGAGTTGGCACGGGGCGGACAAATACAATTGAGTATCGTCCGCATATTGATGGTATCTAATCCCGTGCCTGCGAATGATCTCTCCCAGCGGTTTCATGTAGATGTTGAATAGTAGGGGGGATAAGACCGAGCCCTGAGGCACCCCATAAGTTAGGGGCCTAGGGGACGATCTCTGCCCCCCCACTAACACCGACTGCGACCTGTCCGAGAGGTAGGAGGAGAACCACCGCAACACGGTGCCTCCCACTCCCACCTCCCGCAGTCGTCGCAGAAGGATACCATGGTCGATGGTATCGAAAGCCGCTGAGAGGTCAAGGAGGACCAGGATGGAGGAGTGTCCTCCATCTCTGGCTCTCCAGAGATCATCGATCAATGCGACCAAAGCAGTTTCTGTGCTGTAACCGGGTCTGAAGCCTGACTGGAAGGGGTCTAGATAGTTTGCTTCCTCCAAGGACCGTTGGAGCTGGAAGGCCACCACCTTCTCAACAACCTTCCCCAGGAAGGGAAGGTTGGAGACTGGACGATAGTTATTAAGAACAGCTGGATCCAAGGATGGTTTCTTCAGGAGGGGTCTCACCACCGCCGCTTTCAGTGCGGCGGGGAAGTTCCCCTCCCGAAGAGAGGCGGTAACAACCGCCTGGATCCAGCCTCGTGTCACCTCACTGCAGTTAGTAACCAGCCATGAGGGACACGGATCCAGTACACAGGTGGAGGTACTTACAGCCCTCATGGCCTTGTCCACATCCCCGGGGGTAACGTCCTGAAACTCAACCCAGAGCTGTTCTACTTGATCCTCCTGTGCCTCGGCTGGAACTGCGGAGGTGGAGTCCAAGTCCGACCGAAACCGAGCAATTTTGTCCGCTAAGAATTGGGCATAATCTTCAGCTCTGCCCTGCAAGGGTTCCCCCGCTTCCCTTTTATTCAATAGGGAGCGGGTTATCCTAAACAGGGCGGCTGGACGGGACTCAGCGGACGCAACCAAGGTGGCTATGTGAGATCTTTTTGCTGCCCTAAGAGCCCTGGTGTATTCCTTGGTGCAGGTGGTTACCATTGCTCGGTTCGATTCGGACTTATCGGACCTCCAACGGTGCTCTAGGCATCTCCTCCGGCGCTTCATCTCCCGGAGTTCCTCGGTAAACCAAGGAGGTCTCCGTGATCCGCCGCCTCGGAGGGGCCGCAGTGGCGCAATCCGGTCGAGGGCCTCCGATGCTGCCGAGTGCCACGCAGCAACCAGAGTCTCTACCGGACTGTGGGCGAAAGTGTCAGGAATGACCCCAAGCTCTGTCTGGAACCTTGACGGTTCCATAAGACGCCTGGGGCGGAACCACCTGGTCGGTTCCTCCTCCCTACAGTGGGGGTTTGGTCTCCGGAAGTCGAGCCTCAGTAGGCAGTGGTCTGACCACGACAGGGGTATGATGTCGTTCCCCCTCAGACCAAGATCACAAATCCACTGCTCCGAGAGAAATACGAGGTCAAGCATGTGTCCCGCCGAATGGGTTGGGCCTCGAATTACTTGGGTCAAGCCCATGGCTGTCATGGAAGCCATGAACTCCTGCGCCCCATCAGAGTTTTCACCGAGCAACGGCAAATTAAAGTCCCCCAGGACCATCAACCTAGGGAACTCAATTGCCAGCTCGGCTACCGACTTGAGGAGCGAGGGGAGGGCTGCTGCAACGCTGTTGGGAGGCAGGTACGTTAACAGCAGACCCACTTGACCCTTGAGGTCCAACTTTAACAGCAAAGACTCACACCCGACAATCTCCGGAGCAGGGACCCTACGAGGAGCTAACGACTCCCGGATAACAGCGGCCACACCCCCACCCCTTCCCTGTGCTCTCGGCTGGTGTAGCACCTGAAATCCTTCTGGGCACAGCTCTACAAGGGGGACTCCTCCCTCTGGGCCCAGCCAGGTTTCAGTAATACATGCCAGGTCTGCCCTCTCGTCTAAAATTAAGTCCCGGACGAGAGGAGCTTTATGTACAACAGACCTGGCATTTAGCGACAACAGCCTGAGACCAGGGTCCTGACTACTTACGCCATCTGGTCTCGGAGTGGGACTCCTAGGGCCGGAAGGAGGGATCTCTGTAATGTAGCGAACCCTCCTTCCCCGGTAATGGCCTGCCCTAAAGTCCCCGCCGTATCTGCCCCTCCCTGTTACGACCGTAATACCCCGACCCTCTCCCGTGTCTCTGGTCCCCTCAACCACCCCCATGGCCCCCGCAGCTCCCGGCAGGTCCTCCGAATCACGCATACTCATACACTCCCCACACAATCCCCACGTAAGTTAAGAAACACAAAATTTTACAACAATATGATCATAAAAGTGGGACATCCATTCATCTCATGCATATCTCATACATATCCCATACAAAGAGAGAAGAAAAGATGAAAGAAAAGAAAGAAATTAAAATTTGCGCAATTGATTAATTTAAGGTGCGAGTTCAGATGGTAAAAATTGGCTCTCAATGTTCAGAGTTGAAGTGGCTGGGGACCAGTTATAGTTCAGATACAGTATGTGGGGGAGTGACTTATAACCCCTCTCTTTTTCTATGACTTTGTTAGTCAGAAGGTCCTGTGGGGGTTCAAAGCAAGTACGCAGTGCAATCATCATCTGTCCACCCGCGGTACAAATCCAGAGTCTTCCTTCTGGAGGTAAAACCACTCCAAGAGGTTCCCAGAGGCACACCATTGAAAATAAATGGGATAGAGAGATGGAACAGGCGTTGTAGTTGCCAGGAGACACCGTCGCTGTTCTTAAAATGGAGCTTGCTCCCTCAGTAATAATTAGCCAAGGCAGCCCGAGAAGCACCGGAGTCTCTGAGGCCAATGGGATCATCCAGATCTGCAAAATCCAGGGGTGGTCTCCCCAGTTCCGCGATCCCACTGCAGGCAAACAGGGGGTAGAGGTGGGGGAGGCAAAGGGGCCGGCAGAACACGACACCACTGCCGCCGAGCTGATATTCCTCTCCTTGCCGCCAAACAGCTGATGTAAAAGAAGCAGCACGGAGATCGCTAAAGCCGCCCAAACCCCCACAGTCCGCAGCTGCAGCGTCCTAACGGCCCGGAGATGGTCCTGGGGGTGGTCGCACAGTCGTGGGGCGCTCCCGTCACAAGCAGGCACAGCTAAAAGATGAAACAGGCGACGGAGCCACCAAAGAACGCCGCCGCCATTTCCAAGCCAAAATTCCCCTCCTCGCCGCCGCGCGGCCCGACCAGCACGGCAACCGCTGAAGACGCTGGAGCCCTTGCGGTTCGGGGCTGTCCCCAGAGAGGTAGCCCCTACCGCTGACTGATCTTTTTGGGCTCCCTGGGTCTTGGGCTTCCCAAACGAGCCTCTTATATTATGTTTTAAGGTTGTTACTCGCGGTTTTTCCTGCATTTCGTCGGGTAGTTTTTAGAGCGGACGGAGCCTTGCAGCCATCTTAATCCTCGCACCTAGGGATAGGGATTTTTTTAAAAAAAAATGCTAAGGACCACAATTTCTTAGGAGATTTCTGATGAATCAAAAGTAATACTTGGCTTATGACTGCAAAAGTAGTCCTTGACTTATGAACACAGATGGGATGAGAATTTCTGTTGCTAAGCAAGGCAGTTGTCAAGTTTCTCAGACCTGATTATGACTTTTTTTGCCATGATTGTTAAACAAATCACTGCAGTTGTTAAGTGAATTATGAGGTCATTAACTAAATCCAGCTTCACCCACTTTGCTTGTCAGAAACTAGTCTGAGAACTGTTCTGACCTGGGCTTCCCAAGAGCATGAAGCAAACTCCCGCTCCCGACAAAAACCCCTTTTATTAATTTACTGTGAATTCTGCTCATTCACATCCAGGAAAGTCTTTCAAGGGAGGATTTACAGTCACAGACCTTATCTGGCTTGGAGAGCTGCCAGGCTGATATCTGCAAAACTTGGCAAGGAGTCTCAGAGAGTCACGAACCAATTAAGTGACCTAATTGTCTCCTGCAAACTCCACTCCCCTTTCACTCTTCTTGTATGTCCTCTGGGAGGGGCCATTCATCGTCCACCTGCGTCCTTACTCCCAAGTCGACCCCTGTTCTTTAGCTGTTCCCTTTGTCTGGCAACTCTGTGCATGCGCACACTGGGAACAGGCTCCAGCTGTTCGTCTGCCTCACTGATGTCTGTCTCCAAAGGCAGCTGATAACTGTCAGACTGCCCTGGCCCCCTCTCTGCCTCCAACACACATTCCTCACCAGAGCCTTCCCCAGACTCCAGGGCTGGCCCATGTTCCTCCCCAACCTCCTCACTGTCCGAATCTGCTGCCAACTCTGCTGGCCACTGACGGGCCACAACAAGAAGATTGCAAATGACAAACAATTGTCCCTGGGATACTGCAAACATTATAAATACAAGCAAGCTCCCAAATTTTAATTAATGCAACTGAGGGGATGCTGTGACCGTCATATGCATCATAGATCCTTTTTTAATGCTGTTGTTACTTTGAATAGTCACTAAATGAAAGGTTGTAAGAGAAAGAATCTGTCAGCACCTCTTCATTGGGTAATTAGGAAAGAAGACCACGAGACTCCATAGGTAGAAATCAAGTGTACTTTTACTAATTATAAATGATTAAAGGCGTAGCGAAGCGAAGACTGATTATTTAGGCGCGAAAGCGATTGATATACAGAATGACCCATTCCCCACCCCTTGGCATCCCAGTTACAGTCCAATCATAATTCTCCTAAGTGTCAGGTGTGAGATAGCTTCAAAAGGCATCACTAAGATGGAATGTCGGTGCCGTTAGTCTTGGCGGGAACCTCCTCCGCATGCGTAGTCCGACAGGCAGCAGAACTCCAGAATCTTCCTCCAGCACAATTAGTAAACCCCTCCCAAATACCATGCCCTCCCTCCCCGTTTCATGGCAGCCGAAGCAGCAGCAAAGCAGAGGCTGACAGAATCCCTTTAAGCCAGGGGCATCAAACTCATGTCATCACAAAGCGTTACATGACATATCGGGACTTTTCCCCCCTTCGCTAAACCAGGCGTGGGTGTGGCCAGCACATGTCGCATCCAATTGACAGAGTTGACAGCCCCGCTATATGTAGTTTCTCTCTTGTTTCTTACCCATCCCGGCATCTACAGGAGATCAAGTTAAAAAAGCATCACTGTGTGTGTTTTTTTTTACTTATTTTATTTCTGCATCGCCTGACTCCCAGCATCTCTGGGGATTTAAAAAAAAAAAAAAGCTCAGAAAACCATGAAAACAATGGAATAGTTTTAAAAAAGGAACAAATGATGACAAAAGTCAAACAAAAACAAGGAGCAAACCCACACTCTCCCAAAATGTGTTATGACACAAGTTTCTTTTCTTTTTCTTCTTTCTTTGTTTCTCGATGCAGCAGGGCTTAAAGGAGTAAAGCTTGTAATTTAACACCATGATACTTTGTTTTTTAAAAAAACATCTGACAAAAGCAGAATTAACCCACCTTGGCAAATGCTGCCTTTCTCCCTCCTCCCCCAATAGGCTGGTGTTGTTGTTGTTGGGGATTATTTTCAAAGGGAAAAGAATTTGGACTTGTTGCAAAGATATTTTCCATTAGTGGCTGCAGGGCTCACCATTTGTCAACTGTCTCCAAGGCATTGTCTGCATTAGAAAATAATAATTTAATAATCATTTCCTTGTTTTTAAAGGGGGGGGGGACTACTACTCTCACCAAACTGCAGCACGAAGGTTGAGAGGAGACATCAAAATTAAACCAGTTGCAACTTTAATCAAAGCCTACCGTTGCTTCAATTCAGATTTGGAGAGAGGTAAAGTTTTTGGAACATTCAACTCACTTAGGCAGATGCTGAATATTTTGAAGGAAAGACAAATAAACTGAGTGCTCTTCCCCCCCCCCCCAGCCCGAGCACTGAAGTCCAGCCAAGGTGATCTTAGCATCTATAAGATTCAATACACAGTGGGATTCAAAACGACTGCAAATGGAAATGATCTATTTGATGCTGCAAACCCTCAATATTACAGAGTCTTCTCAATAGATGGTGCTGTTATCTCAAGGAATAGCTCCAGTAAATGTTCAGCATTCAACAGGAGCATGTTTGAGGTATACTTGTTATTTGAATGCTTGTTATCTGTTATTAAGGTAAAGACCTCTCATATATGTGCTAGTCAGGGGTGGGTTGCTGCTGGCAGTACTGCCAGTTTGGTGCGCGCACAATGCGCACCTGATGTGTGCTCCGCATGCATGCACAGTTGCCCATAAATAGGCCTGCACATGGGCAGAAACATGCTCCGCCAACCGGGGAACCGGTTCAGAGGCGTGGCAGGCCTGGGTCGCTGCTGATTCCGGCAACCCAGGCCACCAAACCACTACCGGTTTAGGTGAACCAGTTGGAACTGGTAGGAACCCACCTCTGGTGCTAATTGTTCCCGACTCTAGGGGATGGTGCTCATCTCCATTTCAAAGCTGAAGAGCCAGCACTGTCCAAAGACATCTCTGTTGTCATGTGGCAGACCTGAATTAATGCCGAAGGAATTACCTGTTACCTTCCCATCAAAGTGGTCCCCGTTTTTCTATTTGCATTTTTACGTGCTTTTGAACTGCTAGGTTGGCAGAAGCTGGGAGAAGTAACGGGAGCTCACTCCGTTACGCGGCACTAGGGATTTGAGCTGCCGAACTGCCGACCTTTCTGATCGACAAGCTCAGCGTCTTAGCCCCTGAGCCACTGCATCCCATTATTTGTTATTACAAATAACAAATACTTGTTTTTTGAATACTCACTGAATGTTTTAAAGTCTTGAAATCATCATGCTCTAGAATACAAAGTGTCCACCAACCTGTAGGGTTCTTCAAAAGTTACAAAAAAAAATTAATGTGTGATGCACCAAAAAAAATGTAAACAAAGAGAAAAAAGAGATGTAAGATATTATATTACTGTAACTGAAATTAATTCATAATTAAAACCAATTTTGCTAATTTTTATTCTGATATATTATATATATATATATATATATATATATATATATATATATATATATATATATCATATATATATATATATATATATATATATATATATATATATATATATATATATATATATATATTATATATATATATATATGGAGGTGCCCCTTCTAGCATGCCATCAAAAGGCTCTGAAATAAAGCCTAACCAGTTTTTGAAGCCCTGGTTTTGAGCATCACTAAGGACACAACTACACTGCCACATTGTCCTGTGACAAACACAATTCATCTGGAAAGCAGGAACAGAAGACAACTTATACAACTCTCTTTTTAAAAAAATAGGTGTTTTTTTTTTCATTTTCATAACATATAATCACATCAGGGGTGGATTCCTGCCAGTTCTAACCTCTTCTATAGAAGAGGTTCCACAAATCTACCGTGCCATTTAGAACCGATTCCAGCTCCCTCCCCCCGCCCATCCCCACATCATCAAGATGAAGAGCGAGAGGAGGAATTCTGGGAGTTGAAGTCCACAAGTCTTAAAACTGTCAAGTTTGAACGCCCCTGGAGGGGTGGTTCTAAAGGGTTAGGGGTGCAAGGTTCTTGTAACTTGACAGCTTTAAGACTTGCACACTTCAATGCCAGAGTTCCTGAGCCAACATGACTGGAGGAAGAATTCTGGGAGTTGAAGTCCACAAGTCTTAAAGCTGTCAACTTTGAACACCCCTGGGGGTTTTTTTTAAAGGGTTAGGGGCGCAAGGGTCTTGTAACTTGACAGCTTTAAGACTTTCATGCTTCAAATGGCAGAGTTTCTGAGCCAACATTTTGGTTCTAAGCAAGAGCGTTGTTAAGTGAGTTTCACCACATTTTACAAGTTGGCCACGTCAACCCAATCACATGGCTGGCAAGCCACTCCCACCCAGTCACATGGCCAGCAAGCCACTCCCACAAAGCAGGCCATACCTACAGAAGAGGTTCTAAAAAAATTTGAAACCCACCACTGAATCACATGTATACTATTACATAGCTAACATCATATTGTATTATTAAATGTTTACATCAATTCATCTTACCATCAAGTCCCAAAAACCTATTCTACTCTCTACCTGCCCTACCTGACCACCATGAATGAGCAAAGTCACCAGAAAACTCTCTCATAGAAACCAACCTCAATATTGTGAAAGGGGACACTCATATTGAAGGGACATAATAATAGTAGAATAGATAGAATTACTGGGACATAATAATAACTTGCTATTTCGCTTCTCTAAGAATTGCTTTGCTCCTGTAAGAAGCCTCTGCCAGTGATCTAATGCCAGTTATCTTGTTTTTGTGTACAACTCAGTGCCTGGTGCGGAGTATATCATGGCCTGGCAGGGTTACATTGGGCAAATACCTGTGTTGCTAAGCATTCAGTCCCCCTGTTCCTTGCTGCACAGCCAATTCAGGGCTACAAGAAAGGCATGTGCCAGGGGGCCCGAATGGGTACTAAGCTGATGTCTCTGAAGATATAAAAGTATGCCATACTTTCCCCAAGGTGTGGCTATTCCTTACATGCATTGTCTCTGTATGTTCTGGATATGCCATATTTTTCTGAGTATAAGACACACCTTTTTACCCCCAAAAGAGGGTGAAAATACGGGTGCATCTTATACACTGAACACAGCACTTTTGGCCTACTGAAACACCATCCCCTTTGCAAAAATAGATATGCAGAGGGTTTGGGGGGCTTGCAAAGTGCTCCTGGGGGGCTGGGGAAGGCAAAAACAAGCAAAAGACATGCCATTTTTGCTTGTTTTTGCCTCTCCCCCCCCCAGCCCCCAGGAGCACTCTACAAGCCTCCCAAAGCTCTGGATGTCCCCCTTTTTTGCAAAAAAATGAGGTGTGCAGAGGGTTTAGGAGGCCTGCAGAGTGTAAAAACTTTTTTAAAAAAATTACCTCTTGAAAATCATGGTGTGTTTTATACTCCGGTGCATCTTATAGTCCAAAAAATATGGTAGTTTCACCCAGTATATTGTTTTGGCCAAAAATAAAATTTCCTTTTTTTTTTTTTTTTTTTTTTTGCAAGCCTCGTCTCAAGTCTCACTTTCTTTGGCATCTCCGTGGCTCAGGGAAACTTCTAGGACCTTACAATATCATAGAAGGAAAAACTTTAGAAAATAATATCAGGAGCCTGAGTAGATTTCCAAGGCAACACACAACATGTAGCAGTCAGGGTGTTAGAAATTGCGCTTATGGTAAGGGACACATCTCCCTTCATATGTGTTTCTCCACTGAACTGATCAGCCGGTTCCACCACAAAACCGCGTTCGACTAAAGCGCGTTCGACGAAACCGCGTACCTGACGTCATCACAGCGCGACAAAAAAAGCACGCTGTGAGCGCTAAAGCTAAAATTAACCCCTAAACCTAACCCCCCGAAACCTAACCCTAAACCTAACCCTAAACCTAACCCTAAACCTAACCCTTAACCTAACGCTAAACCTAACGCTAACCCTTAACCTAACCCTAAACCTAACCCTAACGCTTAACCTAACCCTAAATCTAACCCTAACCCTAACCCTTAACCTAACCCTAACCCTAACCCTAAACCTAACCCTTACCTTAACGTGAATCAGCTTGCTTTCAAAGCGCTTTTTAAAGCGCCCTTTTTTCTCCGCGGTCGCTGTTGTCGCGCTGCTGATGACGTCAGCGACACACTTTAATCGGGCGCGCTTTAGTGGACCGCGGTTTTGTCGTGCCACAGATCAGCCAGGAGCATCATTGTTTATATGCTTCACACAGGGAACTGAGGAGAATGGACTGAGAAGCCAGTTCAAACGTAGAGACTCAAAAGAAGATTCATGGTCTGACACTGAACATCAGATACACTTATCCTGCAGATGGCCTCCAACTGAACCTGGTTTGACACCTTTCAAAATGTTAATAGGGCATTCTGAACGTCTGAAAGGTGCTTTTCTTTTCTTCAAAAGACAATTTGACATTTTTTTCCCTTGAGGAAAAAGAAGATGTTTTGCTTCAGGGGTGGGATGCTGCCAGTTTAACAATCGGTTCGGTGAGCGTGCAGTTTGAGCGCATGCGTGCTTTGCTGAAAATGGAGCATTTAAAAGCTCAGCTGCTAACCTTCCAAGTCAGCAATGATAAATAAAATAGCTGGGGGGGGGGAACCAGCTGTGCCGTGTGATTGAGATGAGCTAGAAAGCAGGAAATAAAGGACAGGATAGGGCAGGGGCAGGTAGGTGGGACCAGCTGATCATCGGAGCTACCGGTTCGCCCTAACCAGCCTGAACCAGCTGAATACCACCTGTGTTTTGCTTCTTAGCCAAGAATCTTCATCAGTTCTGGAAGGATGGTGGGGACGATGGAAGGATTAGTTCTTACAGGATGGAGGCTTGGAAGGATCATACTTCTTTGCAGTCTGGTTGTTAGCACTTTCCCTAAAAGCTCAGGGACAGTTGCCTTTTGGAAAAAAAACCACATTTAAGACAACTATGACCTGGATGACTGAGAATCTCCACAGATTCTCCACTTGTGGCCTTACTCCCAAGTCAACCCCTGTTCTTTAGCTGTTCCCTTCGTCCGGCAACTCTACGCATGCTCATTCTGTGAACAGACTCCAGTTTTTCATTTGCCTTACTGATGTCTGACTCTGAAGGCAGCTGATAACTGGCATTTGGCTCTCGCCCCATCTCTGCCTCCGACACAGAGCCCTCATCAGAGCCTTCCGCGGACTCCAGGACTGGCCCAGGTTCCTCCCCAACCTCCTCACTGTCTGAATCTGCTGCCAGCTCTGCTGGCTGCTGGTTGGCCAAAACCACCACAGTCGCTTCCAACACAAGTGATGTCGAGCTGGCCACATCCACCCTAGCCATGCCCCCACCCCGACCCCAATGAGGTCAAACACAACCCTGATGCATCCCGCACTGAAATCGAGTTTGACAGCCCTGCTCTTCCTCTTTTCAGCATTTCAGTACACCTACTTCTTCCACCATTCAACCAAGTTTAATTTCCAGCATGTAAGAAAATTCCTTTCTGAAGTTCTGAAGTCTTCTTGCTATTCAACAGAGATAATACTGTAGGGCAGCAACATCATCTTTCATTTTTATTATTATTCCTTGGGTTTTTTTTCCTTTCCCATCTGAATCAGATCTATAACAAACATTTCCGAGAAGTTCCTGCTGTGCCTGTTTGATCTATTCACAGAATAAATTCAAAAGGAAAAAAAAATCATTTAGAGAGTGAGAAAATGTTCACCACAAAACATTTAATGGTCCTACGGTGGCCTGTAAAATTTTTAATTGGAAATGAACAGGAACAATTCCTAATGTCTTTTGGGGGGGGGGGTATCTTTAAGCATATAAGTTTTCTATGTATTGCAACTTTCCATCTCAGATATATAACCAAAATATCCTATTTCATTTGTTAGTGTGTATATAAGAGGTGCTGGTGCTGGTGCTGGTGCTGGTGCTGGTGCTGGTGCTGGTGCTGGTGCTGGTGCTGGTGCTGGTGCTGGTGCTGGTGCTGGTGCTGGTGCTGGTGCTGGTGCTGGTGCTGGTGCTGGAGAAGACTCCTGCAAGTCCCTTGGACTGCAAGGTCATCCAACCAGTCAGTCCTAGAGGAGACCAACCCTGACTGTTCTTTCGAAGGCCAGATCCTGAAGATGAAACTCAAATACTTTGGCCATCTAATGAGAAGGAAGAACTCACTGGAGAAGAGCCTAATGCTGGGAAAGATTGAGGGCAAAAGAACAAGGGGATGACAGAGAATGAGGTGGCTGGATGGAGTCACCGAAGCAGTAGGCATGAACTTAAATGGACTCCAGAAGATGGTAGAGGACAGGAAGGCCTGAAGGAACATTGTCCCTGAAGTCACGATGGGTTGGACATGACTTCACAACTAACAACAACACAACATATAAGAGATGAAGCAGAATGCTTCTTTTGTTCTTTAGTAAAGCTTCACTACAAATACAAAATTGATTATTCCTCCAGCATCCACATGGCAAATTATTTGGAATATCTCCACAATGAGAAGGCAAGATCTCTAATCATTTGAATAGTTGAAGTCATAAAAGTTCTGCTCCTTTTCCCAAAACCTGTTTCTTAAAAACATTGTTTGTGGATGAAAACTAATGGCAAAACATAGATGATCTCAGTCTGAGAAAAACTACTCCATAGACTTCCAAAAATGATTACCTAGGTCACCTTGTGATAGGAAACAAGGGATTAAAATTATTAAACATCTATTGGGAAAGTAATCATATGAGTCACCTTTAAACTTAATTAAAATTAAATATTAGTGTAATTCAAATTAATAGAATAGGTTATAATTCTTTATTGGCCAAGTGTGATTGGAAACTCAAGGAATTTGTCTTTGGTGCATATGCTTTCAGTGTACCTAAACAGACAAGATACATTCATCAAGAACCATAAGGTACAACACTTAATGATAGTCATAGAGTACAAATAAGCAATTACGAAAGGATCAATATCAATATAAATCGTGAGGATACAAGCAATAAAGTTACAGTCCTGCAGTCATAAGTGGAAGGAGATGGGTGATAGGAATGATGAGAAGACTAATAGTAATTAGTAATGCAGCCTTAGTGAATAGTTTGACAGTGTTGGGAGAATTATTTGTTTAACAGAGTGATGACATTCGGGGAAAAACTGTTCTTGTGTCTAGTTGTCTTGATGTGCAGTTCTCTATAGCATCATCATTTTGAGGGTAGGAGTTGAAACAATTTATGTCCAGGATGCGAAGGGTCTGTAGATATTTTCACAGCCCTCTTTTTGACTCATGCAGTGTACAGGTCCTCAATGGAAGGCAGGTTGGTAGTAACTGTTTTTTCTGCAGTTCTAATTACCCTCTGAAGTCTGTGTCTGTCTTGTTGGGTTGCAGAGCCAAACTAGACAGTTATAGAGATGCAGATGACAGACTCAATAACTCCTCTGTAGAACTGTATCAGCAACTCCTTGGGCAGTTTAAGTAAATCACATATTGTCCTAGTCACCACTTACCACTACGGAGATTATGGCACCCTGTTTGGCACTTACAATCCAAAAGTGAGCCTCACATTAACAGGGTGAAGTGACTGCCATTCAATGACTTTCACGACTGAATGGGGATTTGAACCTAGAATTTCCCCAGCCTGAATCTAATCTCTAATTTAGCAATAAACCCCGATTTACAAGTCTAAAGGCTGTATTTGGATTGTGGAGAGCCAAACATCACCTATCAATCACATATCCAGTTATCCTTCACTATTAGCTATGCTGGGCGGGGGGGGGGGGTATAGAAAAGTTAGAAAGTAATTTCGGGTAAAATTTTGAAAGCCAGAGTCATACTTTTTAATCAGTATTTTTAGTGGCCAAAATAACTTCCCATGATTCCCTAAGGATACCCTTAATCTGGGAAGCCCAATAATAATTTTCAAAAAATTGTAAGGGATGAGGAAGAGAGTCTTGCAGGCATCCATGGAGTTCATATAGGTGGGCAATTGGTGCCAGGGATGCCGCATTGGTGGTTCCAATGATGAATGGTGGTTCCAACTCCTCTTGTTTTTAAATCGCTAGAAGAGTTAAATCACTAAAACAGGATTAAAAGGATGTTGAAGATCGTCCAATGTAAACCTTCATGCTGAACAAAATCATCCTATCATCCCAAATAACTGTTGTACTTTAGCTTGAAAAAAAAAATCCAGTGATGGAGCACTAGAGGTGGGTTGCTTCCAGTTTGTCCTGGTTCGACTAAACTGGTAGAGATGGTGGCGGGAGGCTCCACACACCCACCCGGATGCTTCTGAGCATGCGCAGAAGCATTGCACGTGAGTGCGCATGCAAGCAAGAGCAAACCGGTAGTAAACTGGTTAGCAACCCACCACTCTGGAGCACCCATGATTCCAGGAAGTAGGCTTTTCCGCTGCTTAACAGCTGGCTGAGTGAAGAAATTCCTCCTTATTTCAAGTTTTGACCTCTCTCTGAAAATTTTCTCCTGGCTGCTTCTTGTCCTTCTGTAAAGTATGTGGAAATGACCTCAGGAGACCAAGTGAAGAGAGTTGGAAACAGCCAGATAAAAGGGAGCATGTCCCCAGCTGCATAGTGGGTGGGGCAAGAATCTCAAGAGGCTCCACCCTATAGTCTCTCTTAAGGGGTGTCAAACTCACGGCCCGTGGGCTGGATGCCACGCCCACCCCCCATTTTAACAAAGGGGGGGAATTGTGATACGTCACGTGATGACGTGACGATACGAGTTTGACACCCCTGATTAAGCCAGCATCTCTTCACCCATTCCACATTTCATTCCACCTACCCTCAGAAAATATGGAGGATAAATCTACATTCTCTGCCTGCAGCAGCAATACTTCAATTATTTGAAGACTGCTATTATACCTGCTTTAATAACTTCTACTTAGACTACACATACCCAACACAATATCATTTCTATAGCCGTTCTTTACAGGATTGAACCTATCTCAATAGCCAATGAGTAGCCTATCATAGCAGCTTGCCCTCTTTTCTCTTTGGTTTTATGTTTTGTTGATTTGATTGTTCTATCTTTTATTTTTGTGGCTCATCCAAAGTCATTGAGAGTCAGGTGGCGTACCTGGTTAAATAGAATATTACTATTATTAGCCATTATCATCATTATTACAATCATCTAATCATTCATTGTTGTGCTTCATTCTAAGGGCACTAATGCTACAGAACCTTTCTGAGAGCACAATTTATTTCTACTGCTATTCCCCCCCCTAAATAGACATTTATTTATTTAGGCAAAGGTACATAAAACCTCATTTATTTTCTTCTTGTGCAGATTAGCATTTTTTTTAAAAAATTCAATTATACTTTCAGATAAAGGTGATCCTCAACGTACGTCCACAATTGACGCCAAACATTGATGGTGTTCAGTGAGAAAAGTCAGTTTTGCCCCCATTTTACGACTTTTCACACCAACTTTGTTAGATGAATCACTGCAGTTGTTAAGTGAGTAACCTGGTTTTTAAGTGAATCTGGTTTTCCCCCTTGACCTTGCTTGTCAGAAGGTCGCAAAAAGGGGGTCGCGTGACTCTGGGACACTGCAACCGTCATAAATGTGAGTCAGTTGTCAAGCATTCCAATGTAAATTACATGACCGTGGGCACACTACAGTGGTTGTAAGTGTGAAAAAATGGTTTAAGTTACTTTTTTCAGTGCCGTTGTAACTTCGAACTATCACTAACGGAACTGTTGTAAGCCAAGGACTACTTGCATTACAATTCTATTTATTGCTGTCTTTACTTTCTTTTTTCCCCCTCAGATTTGGTCTTACATCAATTGGATGCCATTGGACGATCCATTACTATGATGCCACAGGTGGCACACAGAGCCATATTTCCTGGCATGGCAGCCCTCGGCAGCCCTCAGCTCTGGCATGCATATGCGTGCCGGCCAGCTGATTTTTGGCCTTCCGGAGACTTCCCAACTCTTAGACATATACTACATTACAGTGTTTTTACAGCCCTCTCCAAGCGGTTTACAGAGTCAGCCTCTTGCCCCCACCAATTTGGGTCCTGATTTTACCCACCTCGGAAGGATGGAAGGCTGAGTCAACCTTGAGCCTGGTGAGAATCGAACTGGCAAATTACAGGCAGACGGCAGTCAGCAGAAGTAGCCTGCAGTGCTGCACTCTAACCACTGCACTGCTGTGGCTCACCTTCCTATTGGTATCAGAAGGTGCATACTGTACATAAATGCAGATGTTACATTATGTCATCCTTATTGATTTAGTTTATTATTTATTTATTTGTCAACAAGTACAAGGAAACAAGTATGAAAACACATGGAAAAAACGGCACAAGTAAATGGATATAAATAAGCAAAACATAGCCATAAACACAAAGAAATAATACATATAAATGGGGACAATAGGACAGGGATGGTAGGCACACTGGTGCGCTTATGCACACCCGCTTAGGGACCTCTTAAGAAATGTGTAAGGTCCACAGTAGACAGTTTAAGATAAAAAGTTTTGGGGTTAGAGGAACTAACAACAGGATCAGGTAAGGTGTTCCATACATTTACTACTCTATTGCTGAAATCGTTTTTCCTGCAATCAAGATTAGAACGGATTACATTTAGTTTGAATTTATGGATAGCCCTTGTATTATTGCAATTGAAGTAAAAGTAGTCATTAATAGGTAGGGAAGGAAGGAGGGAAGGAAGGAGGGAAGGAGAGAAGGAGAGAAGAAAGGAGGGAGGGAAGGGGGAAGGAGGGAGGGAGGGAAGGAGGGAAGGAAGGAGAGAAGAAAGGAGGGAAGGAGGGAGGGAAGGAAGGAAGAAGAAGTAGGATTGTTGTAAGATAAGATGGGTTTATGGGATGGTAAGGAAGCAATTTCAAGTATATTGTCAACTGTAGGGAAGAAAAATTGTTACAAATGCATATTATTAATAACAGTTATGAGATCATATAATTGTGAATGTATATATGAGAAATATTTTTTTTTAAAAAAAGTAGTCATTAATAGGTAGGACATGGCAGATTATCTTGTACACTAAACTCAGGTCGGAACATAGAATGGCTTAGTTCAAGGTTATCCAGGCCTAAAATTTCAAATTTCTCTCAAGTACAGGGTTTAACAATAGCAATATTACTGTAAAATTTCCCCCAAAGTTGACACAAGCTCACAAAAAGCAGAGCTATTAAAGTCCTTCCCCCACCCCCAAACTGCAAAAAAAGTGTTCTCTTCCTCCTACTGAGCTGGCAACCTGCCTACTTGTTGGCTTCCTCGGCTGGGTCTAGGGGCAAATGTAGAGAACATGAGATAACAAGAGGCATCCTTTCATTGAGACAACGATCCTTTTGTTTGACATTGCAAGAAAAGATGAAGGACGTCTCAAGATAACATTCTTTTCCAAGAAAGTTTGACCAAGCTCTAAAAGTCATGGAGTACGTTTAGTTGGCATTTCAGATCCCACAGAGCTCCTCTGGGTCTCTGAATAAGGACAAGAGAAAGAGATAGAAGAAGTTTGGTTTTTTTTTTTTTAAGAAAAAGATTCAGGTTGGATTGCTGGTCACACAGAGCAAATTATGCTCTCAGACTCAGAAGTGGAAGAACGTCGTGGGAGAAATCCAACAAAAAGTCCCTTCCTCAGGTCTTGCTTTCCTCTGTTGTCAAGCTCTGATTCATGGTGGCTTAATAGTGCTTCCTAACCCCCCTTCTCGGTCCCTTCCCGTGTTAAAACCATGTATTAAAGAGAGCACCCCAGCCAAACTTTCCCCGAGGCGATATTAAACACTCTCTTTTTCAGCTGAATGATTTTCTGTCAGCGAGCAGATCGGGCTCAGCAGGGGTTCATTTGAAAGGAACGGAGCTCCCACTGTAATAAATTAAAGACATGTGGATCGATATAATTTGGAAGCTGTAGCGGGTTTGGGGAGGGGCACACAGGCCTGTGTGTGTACTTTACAGAGGTAATTAGAATCCTATTACTTAACTGAAAGCAATGGCTCCATGTCCTTTTTTTTAATTAAAAGATCACATGATGCTCTTTTAAAAGGTTGCTATTATTATTATTATTATTATTTAAAAACAACTTTACAAAAAAATAAAAAAGGAAGGGTCTAATAAGGCAAGCAAAATATAAAGGATAGAAGATGATAAATGAGATGATAGATAGATAGATGAGAGAGAGGATAGATAGATAGATAGATAGATAGATAGATAGATAGATAGATAGATAGATAGATAGATAGATAGATAGATAGATTAGAGAGAGGATAGATAGATAGATAGATAGATAGATAGATAGATAGATAGATAGATAGATAGATAGATAGATAGATAGATAGATAGATAGATAGACAGACAGACAGACAGACAGACAGACAGACAGACAGACAGACAGACAGACAGACAGACAGATAGATAGATATGGTAGATGGATGGATGGATGGTTGGATGGAATGGAGAGATAGATAGATAGATAGATAGATAGATAGATAGATAGATAGATAGATAGATAGATAGATAGATGAGATGAAGGATGGATAGATGGACAGACAGATAAGATTGGATGGATGGATGGATGGATGGATGGATGGATGGATGGATGGATGGATGGATGGATGGATGGATGAGAGAGAGGATAGATAGATAGATAGATAGATAGATGGATGGATGGATGGATGGATGGATGGATGGATGGATGGATGGATGGATAGATAGATAGATAGATAGATAGATAGATAGATAGATAGATAGATAGATAGATAGATAGATAGATAGATAGATAGATAAAGATGGTAGATGGATGGATGGATGGATGGATGGATGGATGGATGGATGGATGGATGGATGGATGGATGGATGGATGGGAGAGATATGAGAAAGAGGATAGATAGATAGACAGACAGACATGCATTTAGAAATTTTTTCAACCATATAATATAAATGATAGAAGATGATAAAATAGACAGACAGGCAGACAGATATGCAACCTGATCTGATGCCCATTTACATAAAACCTCGCTGTGCCAGATTTAGGAGTTGGCAAATTTAAACTCTCCAAAACTTATAGGACCGCTAAGTTCAGACCTTGTCTACCTAAGGCAAAACAAAACTGGAATGTAAGGGGACATTGCATATAAACTGATTCAAAAACAAGAATGGCTGGGGAATCAAAGAAGCCAAGATGGCAGCTGCATCTAGGTTATCAAATCCCCACCCTTTTTAATGCAAAGAGGCAATTCAATCATAGGATTGTGAACTGCCATCTTGAAAGTTTTAAAAACCTGAATAAAACTAATGCAACTTAAAATAGAGCAAGAAAGAGAAAGAAAGAGATAAAAGAGAACGCTAAAGTTCAAAAACGAAAAAAGGTAGAAGATAAATAAAAAAGGAAGAAAGGTATTAAGAAGTGGCTTCCAATCTTTACTATGATTATAAACACAATTATCAAGATTTTCTTTTTCTCTAGAATTACATCATGTCTCTCTTCTTTCTATAATCTACACTATCTATTTGCAAAATCATAGATTACACATTGATTTTTTTTCCATAAGGGGCTTCTAGTCAACCATAAATATAAACATTGTATCATCCAGTTCAAATGATGTGTACAATAATCATGCTTTGACTATAAAAACAAAACTTCTGTGACTTATTTCCAACTGTTTACCAATCAGTTCCAAGAAGAAATGTTCTGGTTTCAGTTGTACATCCATCTTTAAAATCCTTTGAATCAATCTACAGATTTCAACCCAAAATCTACTAGTCTTCTTTTTTTTTTTGGCCAGTCAGCCCAAGGATGTTATGTTACTTGTCCCACAGTATGATGTCACAATTAAAATGCAACATTCTTTAATAGATAAAACTGAATTCGTTCTAAAGTCTTCCCAAAAAGAAATGAAACTAATAGTTTATGAACACATTGTGAATTGCTGCCCATAATGACCAATTTCACCATGCTATATTAGAGGGAAAAATATTACCCCTGGATATCATTCATTCTGAAATCATGAAATGTCATTTTAGTGGTAAGAGCCATATAAATAAAAAATAAATAAAAAGCAAAATTTATTCTCTTGATGTTAAAGGGTGGATTCAAGGTATGTGGTCTTTTTAATGTCTTTATATTCTAAAAATAAGAATATTTGCCAGAGTGTTTCTATGTGGTCTAGATTCATTGGAGAAAGACCAATGGCGGAGGGGTGAAGTGGGGAATTAGTCTGGAATTATTATGCAGACATAAGAGAGCAAGGTCGGACAACAACACCCCCAACTGAATGCAACTGAATCTTATCTAATCTCTTATAGACCTAGAACTAAGGAGATATTTCCTGGAAATGAAAATGATGAATCAGTGGAACAGCTTGCCTCCAAAAATTGTGGGTGTTCCATCACTGGAGGTTTTTAAGACTGGACAACCATTTGTCTGAAATGGTATAGGGTCTCTTACTTGAGCAAGGGATTGGACTAGAAGACCTCCAAATTCCCTTCTCACTCTTCTTGTTAGTTGTAAAGTTCTGTCCAACCCATCGTGAACCCATGGACAATATTCCTCCAGGTCTTCCTGTCCTCTACCATCCCCTGGAGTCCATTTAAGCTCCCGCTGACTGCTTTGGTGACTCCATCCATCCACCTCATTCCCTGTTCTCTCTTTCTTCTTTTGCCCTCAATCTTTCCCAGCATTAGGCTCTTCCCCAGTGAGTCCTTCCTTCTCATTTGGTGGCCAAAGTATTTGAGTTTCATCTTCAGGATCTGGCCTTCTAAAGATCAGTCAGGGTTGATCTCCTCTAGGACTGAATAGTTTGATCGCCTTGCAGTCCAAGGGACTCGCAGGAGTCTTCTCCAGCGCCATAGTTCAAAGGCCTCAATTCTTTGATGCTCAGCCTTTCTTATGGTCCAACTTTCATAGCCATACATTGCAACTTCTCTATCATTCTGCTATTCTGTACTTGATTAATCCATGCCTCCTTATGAATGGAGCTATTTGTACCTAAGAGAGTGAAACCTCAAGGCTGGAACAGCCAGGTATCTCTAGCCTCTGGGTTCTAGGTTATCCATCCTTGTTCTATTGGACAATTCTATTTATTTATTTAAATTTATTAAATTTGCATGCCACCCATCTGGCTATTAAGATTGTACTTTGCTTAGAATGTACGTGCTGCCCTCTTTAAAAGAACTCTAAAGGTTTCAGTGATATCTCTAGAGGGAAGAAAGCTTTTTCAGAAGGTTGAGGAAAATTGGGGCAGTCCTGGGGGAAATTAATAGAAAATAAATGTGACGCTTAGAGGAGGTTGCACATATCTCTTTCAATCACATTTTTGCACATACTCCGACAAAGCTGAAATGTTAGCGATGCTTCACGAGCTGAGAAAATGAGGCTGCTGCTCTCGTAGAATGATGCCTGCACACTACCTTGTTTTCTTTCAGTATGAATTATGGAATATATTGGAAGCATCTTGCCCCAAAGGTGCTTTTTGCAATAGGCAACTGGATTTCATTTTATTTGACGACGTTTCACTTCTCATCCAAGAGGTTTCTTCAGTTCTGTCATCTGCACCTCTACAACTGTCTGGTTTGGTTCTGCAACCCAACAAGACAGACACAGAGTTCAGAAGATAATCAGAACTGCAGAAAAAACAATGGCTACCAATCTGCCTTCCATTGAGGACCTGTACACTGCATGAGTCAAAAAGAGGGATGTGAAAATATTTACAGACCCCTCGCATCCTGGACATAAATTGTTTCAACTCCAACCCTCAAAACTACATTATAGAGCATCGCACACCAAGACAACTAGACACAACGACAGGTTTTTTCCCTGAATGCCATTACTCTGCTTAACAACTAATTCCTTCAACACTGTCAAACTATTCACTAAGGCTGCATTACTATTACTATTAATCTTCTCCAATAATTTTTTTAAATTTTTTGTTATAAATTTTAAAACACTTTTACAAACAATTCTCTCTTATACATAATTTGTTTTACATCACATTACCATTCCAATTTCAGCCCATTATTTTCTTCCCACATTTCCATCTTAAATTTAAATTTTTCTTAACACATAGTATCATTTTTCACTCTTTCAGAAAGAAAATAAACCAAATTTATCATTTCATTTTTCATTTCTTATTCTAATTTCTATAGGTAGCATATATCATTACATTCAATTTTACTATAGCAAGCATTTTACTTAATTGGTTATCCACAATTAACAATGCAATTTTTTAACTATATATCATTAGCAGTATTAATATATTTCATTTTCTGCTTACTACTAGTCTTTTCATTGTTCCTATCACCCATCTCCTCCCACCTATGACTGCAGGACTGTAACTTTGTTGCTTGTATCCTTACGATTTATATTGATATTGATTGTTTCCTGATTGCTTATTTATACCCTATGACTATCATTAAGTGCTGTACCTTATGATTCTTGACAAATGTTATCTTGTCTTTTTATGTACACTGAGAGCATCTGCACCAAAGACATATTCCTTGTGTGTCCAATCACACTTGGCCAATAAAGAATTCTATTCTATTCTATTCTATTCTATTCTATTGACTCAAAAGACCAGTTGCCTTTTGAAAAAACACCTCTTGGACAACCATGATCTGAATGACTGATAATCTCCATACACTTTCAAGCATCTTCTTCTTCAGAGTAACATCAGACTACCCTGGGTCTTGCCTCCTTCCCTGCTGACTTTGTCTTTGTACAGCAAGATTTATTTTTCTTCGGGTTTTTTTTTTTGAAAAGTGCATTTGACTGGTTAAAAAAAACTGATAGCAGATGTTTTATCTGTGCATCTTCCCCTCTGTATCTTCTGAACCACTGAATTTCTCTTATCGTCTGGCATTATTTATCAATGTCAATTACATTTGCTGGCTCTTCAGGTTTCCATTACATTGAGTACTGTTGGAAGAAATGTCCTTCTGGGTTCAGTTCTAAGTGGGGGGGAAAAAGACACTGGAAACATGGAGGCTGCTTGGAAAGATGGTTTAATGGTGGACAGGATCACATGGCTTGAGGTCCTGGGGGCAAAGGGAGATCACATGCTTCGAAGGTGTTGAGTGAAGAATAAGAAGCGAAGGGACTTAGAATTAGAATTAGAATAAGTTTATTTATAGGCCGCCCTTTTCCCTGAGGGGACTCAGGGCGGCTAACAACTTATATGGGAGGGAATACATACAATGACATATAACATAACATGTAATTAAAAATAAGCAACATTCATTCAGCATTCGGGTGGGGGCGAATTATAATCTTTACCCCCAAGCCTGACGGGATAGCCAGATCTTGAGGGCTGCGCGGAAGGTCTGGAGGGTGGTGAGGGTACGAATCTCCACGGGGAGATCGTTCCAAAGGGTCGGAGCTGCTACTGAAAAGGCTCTCCTCCACGTAGTGGCCAGCCGGCACTGGCTGGCAGATGGCACTCAGAGGAGGCCTAATCTATGAGATCTAATGGGTCTCGAGGAGGTAATTGGCAGGAGGCGGTCTCTCAAGTACCCAGATCCACTACCATGAAGGGCTTTGTAGGTGTAAGAAGCACCTTGAAGCGCACACGGAGATCAACAGGTAGCCAGCGCAGCTTGCGGAGGATAGGTGTTATGTGGGCGAACCGAGGTGCACCCACAATCACTCGCGCGGCCGCATTCTGGACTAGCTGAAGCCGCCGGATGCTCTTCAAGGGCAGCCCCATGTAGAGCACATTGCAGTATTCCAGCCTAGAGGTCACGAGGGCGCGAGTGACTGTTGTGAGAGCCTCCCGGTTCAGGTAGGGTCGCAACTGGTGCACCAGGCGAACCTGGGCAAATGCCCCCCTGGTCACAGCCGACAGGTGGTAATCAAAGGTCAGCTGTGGGTCCAGAAGGACTCCCAAGTTGCGAACCCTGTCTGAGGGGTGTAAAATTTGGCCCCCCAGCCTGAGCGATGGAACACTAGCCAAATTATTGGGAGGGAAACACAACAGCCACTCGGTCTTTTCCGGGTTGAGTACAAGTTTGTTAGCCCTCATCCAGTCCCTAATGGCCTCGAGACCCTGGTTCATCACGTCCACTGCTTCATTGAGTTGGCACGGGGCGGACAGATATAGCTGCGTATCGTCCGCATATTGATGGTATCTTATCCCGTGCCTCCGAATGATCTCGCCCAGCGGTTTCATGTAGATGTTAAATAGTACGGGGGACAGGACCGACCCCTGCGGCACCCCATATGTTAGGGGCCTCGTGGTCGATCTCTGTCCCCCAACCAACACCAACTGCGACCTGTCCGAGAGGTAGGAGGAGAACCACTGCAAAACAGTGCCTCCCACCCCCACCTCCCGCAGTCGTCGCAGAAGGATACCATGGTCGATGGTAGCGAAAGCCGCCGAGAGATCAAGGAGAACCAAGATGAAGGCATGGCCTCCATCCCTGGCTCTCCAGAGATCATCGGTCAATGCGACCAAAGCGGTTTCTGTGCTGTAACCAGGTCTGAAGCCAGACTGGAAGGGGTCAAGGTAATTGGTTTCCTCCAAGGACCGCTGAAGCTGGTAGGCCACCACCTTCTCGACAACCTTCCCAATAAAGGGGAGGTTGGAGACTGGACGGTAATTGTTAAGTACGGCTGGATCCAAAGATGGTTTCTTCAGGAGGGGTCTCACCACCGCCGCTTTAAGTGCGGCAGGGAAGTGCCCCTCCCGAAGTGAGGCGGTAATAACCGCTTGGATCCAGCCCCGTGTCACCTCCCTGCTGTTAGCAACCAGCCAACACGGGTCCAGTACACAGGTGGAGGCACTCACAGCCCTCATGGCCTTGTCCACGTCCCCGGGGGTAACATCCTGAAACTCAACCCAGCGATGGTTTACCAAATCGTCCACTTGTGCCTCGGCTGGATCTGCAAAGGTGGAGTCCAAATCCGACCGAAACCGAGCAACTTTGTCCGCTAAGAATTGGGCATAGTCTTCAGCCCTACCCTGCAAGGGGTCCCCCGTATCCCTCTTATTTAAGAGGGAACGGGTTATCCTAAACAGGGCGGCTGGACAGGACTCAGCGGACGCAACCAAGGTGGCAATATATGATCTGTTTGTTGCCCTAAGTACCCTGATGTATTCCTTGGTGCAAGTTGTCAAAAGTGCTCGGACTTGCTGAGAGTTCCTGAGTTTTTTATACTCTCTGTTTGGCCCCACCTCTCTGTTTCCTGTTCCTCTGTAAGAAATGTATTCTGATTGGTTGTCAGACTCCCAGGGGTGGGGTGGGGGATCTTAGCTAACTTTGTGGGTTGTGTGCCTTTTGAGTCCCAAACTTGGCTGTGTTCCCAGATGCCCTGTAGTGAGAAGGGTAAAGGGCTTATACTATCATGCCTTAATCCCATTACCCTGGAGCTGAAGGGGGTCTTTGTTATGTGGAATAGACTGGCTCAGGCATTTTAATGGCCCATTGACAAAGGTGGGCTATTAAGAGTGAGTCTGTTTCCTGCCTAAAACATGGTTCTCCATTTCTTATCCAGAGAAATATAATATTCTGCCTTCTTACTATTTCCCAGGATATTTCATTTTTCTAGCAGGGTGGGTTTTAACTTACAATACAATACAATAGCAGAGTTGGAAGGGACCTTGGGGGTCTTCTAGTCCAACCCCCTGCCTAGGCAGGAAACCCTATACCGTTTCAGACAAATGGCTATCCAACATCTTCTTAAAGACTTCCAGTGTTGGGGCATTCACAACTTCTGGAGGCAAGCTGTTCCACTGGTTAATTGTTCTAACTGTCAGGAAATTTCTCCTCAGTTCTAAGTTCTCCTCTGCTTCTCTCCTTGATTAGTTTCCACTCATTGCTTCTTGTTCTACCCTTGGGTGCCTTGGAGAATAGTTAGACTCCCTCTTCTTTGTGGCAACCCCTGAGATACTGGAACACTGCTATCATGTCTCCCTACAGGTAAAAATAAGGTTGTTATTCCTACAGGTAAACTTCCTACAGGTAAAAATAAGGTTGTTTGTAATGTTGCTTGTAAAATTCTTCAGTGAGCCTTTGTTAAATCTCAGGGGTGTTTCTCGCTAGTTACAATGGTTTGCAACTTCTTGTTGTCTTCATGAGGTGAAAAAAACTTAAATGTTACAGAAACAAACTGTCAGCCTTGATGGATAATTATACAGTTTCCATCTGTTTAGAACTTAGAATAACAGAATTGAAAGGGACCAACTTGGAGATCTTCTAATCTAATTCAACCCCCTGCTTGAGCAGGAGACACCATAGCATTTCAGACAAGTGTCTATCCAGTCTCTTAAAAGCCCACAGTGATGGGGCATCTATAGCGTCCGAAGGCAAGGCATTCCACTGGTTATTTGTTCTTGCTGTTAGGAAATTTCTCCTTAATTCTAGGTTGCTTCTGTCATTGATTAGTTTCCATCCATTGTTTCTTGTCCTGCCTTCTGGTGCTTTGGAAAAGTGAATACAGAATAATAGACTTGGAAGGGGCCTTGGAGGTCTTCTACTTCAAACCCTTGCTCAAACAGGAGACTCTTTCAGACGAGTGGAAGTCCAGTCTCTTCTTAAGAGTCTCCAGTGATGGTGCATCCCCAGCTTCTGAAGGATAGCCGTTCAAGCCGTTTGGATGCCTTAGAATATTATGAAGCTCGGCCAGATAAACAAGTGGCCTTTATGTTTCTTGACGCACAAAAGGCTTTTGATTGGGTAAATTGGAATTTTATGTTGTCACAACTAGAAAACATGAAGTTTGGAGAAAGTTTCTTAAATGCAATTCGGGCAATTTATGTACGACAAACCGCGACAATATTGGTAAACGGAGAAGAGGCGGGTGACATTGTGATTGGTAAAGGCACAAGACAAGGATGCCCGCTATCCCCCCTACTGTTTATCCTCACATTAGAACCCCTTCTTAGAATAGTGAGAAGCGATACACAAATTAAAGGGTTACGAGCTAAAGCTCAGGAATTTAAGGTCCAGGCTTTCGCCGATGACCTTGTTTTTATCCTGGAGGACCCTATGGCGTCTGGGATACAACTTTTACGTAAAATAGAGGAGTACGGCAGGATAGCAGGGCTACGTATAAACAAAGAGAAGACAAAACTGTGAATTAAAAATATGACTCTGAACCAGAAAAGGGAAGTACAAAGCCTGTTAGGGATCAACATGGCCCACAAAGTACAATATTTGGGAATTTGGCTGACGGAGAGATGTTCCTCTATCAAGGTAGATAACTATATGAAATTGCTACAACAGGTATCCAAAGATATGACTAATTGGAGTAGCAAACAATTGTCTCTGATGGGCAGGATTGTGACAGTCAAGACATATGTATTACCAAAATTTTTGTTTTTGTTTCAAACGGCACCAACTAAATTAGACAAAAAAAAATTTAAATCCTTGGAGACAATAGTGACACAGTTTATATGGCAAGGCAAGAAAGCACGAATCAAAGCCCAAACTTTGCAAAAACGCAGAGAACTGGGAGGCTTCGGAGTACCCAACTGGGAAGCATACTATAACGCAGCAATCATGACATGGGTGAAAGATTGGGTGATGTTGAATAGAAGGCGCCTATTGGCTATAGAGGGACATGACCTCCCCCAGGGATGGCATGCCTCCCTCTGGCAAGAAAGAGACACCCCCCATAGGTATTTCATGGGACATTATATTCAGAATATTTTGATGGGGGTCTGGGAAAAAATGAGGAAAAAATATTATCTTAGGGTTCCGTGTTGGTTGGCACCATTAGAGGCCTTAACGCATCCGAGTCTATTTAATTGGACAAGAAACATAACATATAAAGATATCATGACAGAAGATGGCAACATGAAAACAAAAATGGAATTAGAGCAACAGGGAAGGAATTTGGAATGGTGGGAATATTTACAGGTTAGAAACAGGTTTAAAAGTGATAAGGCACGTTTCGGGATCTACCCAAACCCTCAGGGGCTAGATAAGATCCTGTTTGGTGGAGACAAGAAAATGTTATCAAAGATCTACCAATTTTTGACCTGCCAAGATACTAATGAAGAGGTGGACAAAAGCCTTCTAATAGTATGGGAGAGAAACCTAGGTTATGAAATTGAAATGGGCAAATGGTGGGATCTATGGAGTAAGACCATTAAACTTACAATATCTACTGCATTCAAAGAAAACATATACAAGATGGTTTATAGGTGGCACTTCCCCCCAACGAGGTTAGCCAAGATGTTTCCTGGGTTATCTCCATTGTGTTGGAAATGTGGAAGAAAGGATGGCACATTCTATCATATTTGGTGGTCCTGTACTGAGGCCACGAAATATTGGAAAAGGATTAAAAAATGGTTAAAAGAGGTTACCGGGGCAAACATTGAATGGAGACCTGAGAACTTGTTACTAAGCATCAAACCAGATAACATAAGCAGTTCAATATGGCATTTGAGCCTGCATATAATTGTGGCCGCAAGAATAACCTATGCACAATTTTGGAAATCCACCACTATACCGTCGGAAGATGCTATAGTTAAAAAGATCTACGAATGTGCAGAAATGGACAGAATGACGGGTTGGCTGAGGGACAAAGGAGAAACAGAACATTATCTTAGCTGGAACCTATGGTATATGTGGGCGACTAGGAGAACAGCAGGGACTTAAAATGGGGAAAGTTAACATAGGTACCGTAATAGATCCCTGAATCTTGCAATGAGAAGATGTGGCTTAGAGACCTAATAATGAGGAAAGAAAGAAAAAACTGGGCTGTGAATGACTGTCACCGTGGGGGGGGGGGGTGTATGTTTAAAACGGCATTTGTATCTGTATGTTTTACTTTATATTGTTATGTATGATTTGTTTTGCTTATGTCGTTGTATTTATGTCGTTGTATTTTTCTTCCTGTTTTTTAAAGGTAATAATGTTTAATAAAAATTATATTTAAAAAAAAAAAAAAACTGGTTAGTTGTTCCAACTGTTAGGAAAATTCTCCTTAGTTCCAGGTTGCTTTTCTTCTTGATTAGTTTCCATCCACTGTTCCTTCTCTTGTTTCTGGTACTTTGGAAAATAGGCTGACCACGTTGTCTTTGTGATAGCTTCTCAAATATTGGAACATTCTATCATGTTTCCCCTAGTTCTTCTTTTCAGACTAGACGTATCCAATTCCTGCAACCATTCTTCATAAGTTTCAGCCTCCAGCCCAGTGGTGGGATTCAAACATTTTTACTATTTACAATTCTGTGTGTGTGGCTTGGTGGGCATAACAGGGAAAGGATACTGCAAAATCTCCGTTCCCTCCCCATTCCAGGGGAAGGATACTGCAAAATCTCCATTTCCTCCTGATCAGCTGGGATTTGGGAGGCAGAGAATAGATGGGGGCAGGGCCAGTCAGAAGTAGTATTTACTGGTTCTCCAAACTATTCAAAACTTCCACTATCGGTTCTCCAGAACTGGTCAGAACCTGCTGAAGACCATCTCTGCTCCAGCCCCCTAATCATCCTTGTTGCCCTTATCTTTTATTTTTATTCCTTAAAAAACTCAAAGCCCATTTTATCTACATGCAAACCATGTGTCTGAAGCAGTTCTCCTCAACTTGGTAATATCTACATGGGCTGATCTACAGCTAACATCCTTCCCAAACAATGTAAGTTATGTTGGTTGGCAGTGATGTGTGTGCAACCTGACACATTTGAAGAGTACCACACAGGGGAAGGTAGAGTGAAAAATACTCGCAGGAATACTATTACAGAAGCCAAGTTGGCAAGTATTCATGACATTGCTAGAAAGACAGTGTTATCATCAAGACAAGGTTATTTTCCTCTTGAATTATGCCCCAATCAATTCAAATATCAGCAAGCTTTATGCCCAATTAATTCAGATATCAGCCAGCCAATATCCGGAAACAGGAATAAATCATAGGTTGCTAAAGAAGATAATCTCTATACACTGCAAGGGAAAATGATTCACAATCAATTGTCTTGCTTTTAGAGATGTAAAAGAATTTAGTCATCCATCTTCTTGAGAGGGTATTTTGGCAGTTAGTTTCCTCTTAGCGGATCCAAGATGCGATGAACATCAGCAGGATTAGGATCCAGCTAACATTCATCCTGTCCCAGGGGAAAAATAATCAGACTCACTCTTGAAAATGTATGTGGCTGCCTTTCTTCTTGGTTTCTCCTTTGTTTTCAAAATGAAAATGGCCCATGAGTTCACACGTGGATCTCCTCTGAGAGTGTTAGTTCTTTGCAAGCAGCTCTTGTTGCACTCATTTCAGGATTATTGAAATGAAGCAGCTTTTGAGAGAGAGAGAGAGAGAGAGAGAGAGAGAGACAGAGAGACAGACAGACAGACAGACAGACAGACAGACAGACTTCAGGTTGAACAAAAGAGGGATAGGTTTCCAATGGGAAAAAAAATCCAATCTGTAAACAAAGCAGAAGTGAGCAAGCTTGTTAATTGCAAGTCATACCCGACCGATCGCGAACCCATGGACAACGTTCCTTCAGGCCTTCCTGTCCTCTACCATCCTCTGGAGTCCATTTAAGCTCACACCTATTGCTTCGGTGACTCCATCCAGCCACCTCATTTTTTGTCGTCCCTTCTTCTTTTGCCCTCAATCTTTCCCAGCATGAGGCTCTTCCCCAGTGAGTCCTTCCTTCTCATTAGGTGGCCAAAGGATTTGAGTTTCCTCTTCTGGATCTGGCCTTCTAAAGAGCAGTCAGGTTGATCTCCTTTTGGACTGACTGGTTTGATTGCCTTGCAGATCAAGGGACTCGCAGGAGTCTTCTCCAGCACCATAGTTCAAAGGCCTCCATTCTTTGGCACTCAGCCTTTTTTATGGTCCAACTTTCACAACCATCCATTGCAACTGGAAAAACCATAGCCTTGTCTATACTCACTTTTGTTGGCAGGGTGATGTCTCTGTTTTTTTGTATGCTGTCTAGATTTGCCATAGCTTTCCTCCTCAGGAGCAAGCGTCTTTTAATTTCTAGGCTGCAGTCCCCATCTGCGGTGATCTTGGAGCCCAGGAAAATAAAATCTGTTACTACCTCCATTTCTTCCCCATCGATTTGCCAAGAATTGAGAGGGCTGGGTGCCATGTTCTTAGTTTTTCTTAATATTGAGTTTCAAGCTAACTTTTGCACTCTCCTTCTTCACCCGCATCAAGAGGCTCTTTAGTTCCTCTTCACTTTCTGCCATTAGAGTGAGCAAGCTACCTGCACACGAAATGCAGGGTATAAAGATGACTTGAGCTGTTTATCTGAGGAAGACCATTATTTTGTAGATCCCAACAACAACCCAGTGCAGACAGAGGTCACCACTATTAAAATCTGCAGTTCTAATTTTTCAGCCTTCTAGAAAGCCCAGGAAGACCCGTGAGATGGTGGGGAAATTACTGTTGTGAATTGGCAGGTTTAGGGTCTCAAAAAGGAAGGTGCTTTTCCTCAAGAGACACCAAGAAGAATGTGAAGCAGCAGACAATTATTTCAGGTCAGTACCTACTTCATTGGAGTCATAATCACCCAGTGGTGGGATTTAAATAATTTAACAACCGGTTCTCTGGCTGAGTAAGTGTGGCTGAGTGGTCATCTGACTGGATGGGTGTGACCAATTCACTGTCACTCATCACACCCAGCCCTGCCACTCGCCTCAAAGGCAGAGGTGGAATTCAGCAATTCTGACCAGTTTGGATTAATCTCACCACTGGCTGGCCCCGCCCCTGCTTGTTTTTCAGGCTGTTTTTCGGCCATTTTTGGGACCATTTTTCAGGCTATTTTCCGGCTGTTTTTTCAGAAGCAAATTAAGAACCAAGGCAAATATATGTGTCCCAGGATAATGTTGCAGGAGCCAATGTGGTCAGTCACTAGGACCAGAGGTTTAGTCTCCTGAGCTTTCAGACTTGTGCTGGGGCCCATCCTGAAGGAACCAGAATGTTGGTGGTTGAGGATTATCTGTAATAATTCCCTCTTTTTTTTTTACTGGCAGCCATTATGGCTTTAAAACATGAACAAGCAAACCACAGCTCTGTTTCCCTGCAAAAGTTACCAATTCAGAAAAATCCAATCCCTAAACTGAAATCAAGATTTCTCTATTCAAGGAGATATTGGCAGAAGATCTTTGTTTCTCAAAATTATACTGAGGTGGCATTTGATGCAGATCTGCCTTTGAGAACTAATTGATCTGTGGCAAGATGAGAAAACTCTTGTTCCAGAACACTCAACTAATTTATGCCCCGTGTCAAGGAAGTGTTCCCACTTGTCTGACCTTATGCACTGTTTGTCAATCTTGGGAACTTTTAAGATTTGTAGACTTCAGCTTCCAAAATTCCCCAACCAGCATGGCTGGCTGAGGAATTCTGGGAACTGAAGTTCACACATGTTAAACTTGCTCAGACTGAGAAACACTGAGTTAAGGAAAGTGTAGGATAACGATGCATGTTTGCAGAGCCTGTTTGCAAAGATTGAGAGCAATCCCAGAAATCAGTTCAGTTTCAGTTTCAGTTTATTGTATTTATATGCCGCCCTTTTCCCCCGAAGGGGACTCAGGGCTTCTCACAACTCAAACCAGGGAAGGGGGATACAGACAAAAAGCTTAAAAAACAAAGCATAACAATGCATAATTTAAAACACACAACAGTCATACCATTCGAGACGGGGGCAACAGCTTTTTAGCCCCAGGCCTGTCGGAACAGCCAGGTTTTAAGGGCTGTGCGGAAGGCCTGGAGGGGGGTGAGGGTTCAAATCTCCACGGGGAGTTCATTCACTTGAGAGACCGCCTTCTGCCGATTACCTCCCTCCGACCAATAAGATCGCACAGACTGGGCCTCCTCCGAATCCCATCCGCCAGTCAATGTCGACTGGCGACTACACGGAGGAGAGCCTTTTCTGTTGCAGCTCCAACCCTGTGGAACGATCTCCCCGTCGAGATACGCACCCTCACCACCGTCCAGGCCTTCCGCGCAGCCCTTAAGACCTGGCTATCCCAACAGGCCTGGGGATAAGTCTCTAATTTGCCCCACCCAAGTGTTGAATGTTGAATGCAAGTTGTGTTTTTATTACTTTATTTATTTTGTTCACATATTGTTTGTTTTGAATTGCACCCCCTCCCTAATGATTGTAAGCCGCCCTGAGTCCCCTCAGGGAAAAGGGCGGCCTATAAATCCAAATAAAATACTAAATACTAAATACTAAATTCCAGAGGGTCGGAGCAGCCACAGAGAAGGGTCTCCTCCGGGTAGTCGCCAGTCAACACTGGCCGGCGGATGGAATTCGGAGGAGGCCTAATCTGTGGGATCTAATCGGTCTAATGGAGGTAATTGGCAGCAGGCGGTCTCTCAAGTACCAAGGTCCAATACCATGAAGGGCTTTATAAGTGACGATCAGGAGTTTGAAAAGTAATTTTTTTCTTGCCACTGTATTTTTATGCCACAAACTCAAAATCTCTTAAAGATAAGTAATTATCACAACACCTCCTCTTTGTAATATTATCCAATAAAGATTCCATAGAAGTTTAATGCTTCCCTCATCTACCATCAAATCCCCATTTCCAATTGTTGATACAATTAAGGAACACAGTAAAGCACACTTACGATCTTTTCGCTCTGTCTGGAAAAAAAAAACACAATTATGGCCCAGTTTGTATATACAGCCACACTTAGCCATTTTTCTTGTTATTAAATTTGGAGTTGAACAGTGCTTCGGTGAGTTACAACCTCCTCTAAGCGAGGCAGGATTTTAGCTTTGTCTGCTAAGGGAGAAGAAGTCTGTAATATATGATGTACATTAAAAAAAAGTTTTTTGTATCTTTCCTAGTGTCCCCATTTGATGCTACTATACATGACCACTACCAATGGAGAACACCCTGAAAATGGAGAGTAATTCCAATTACCAAACAAGGTAACATCTGCAAGCAAATAATCCAAAGCTCTGAGAGCACCAAAGAGACCACAATTCAATCCTGAACTACATATATATTTTTCCTTCTGTATTTGACATTTGGATTTATGGCAGATAAAACTGTTATTAAATGCCCAGAGGTTGAAATGGTGCTGTAGGAACCCATCCCTCTCCCAGAAAAATGAAATATTCTAGGAATTTTAAAAAGGCAGATACGTTGTCCATGGGGTCACGATAGGTCGGACATGACTTCACGACTAACAGCAACAACAATTGGGGACAGCAGACCTTTATCACCAGTGATGGGTTCTGGATCCCGTTGCAACCAGTACGGTGCAATGGGGCCCGGCGTCCACCACATGAATGTGTGCAGCGCACATGCGTCCTTACCTCCTGCGACGTCTCTGTGATGCCTCCGTGAGCCTCTGTGATGCTCCAGCTGCTCGGCAGAGCATCGTATAGATGACATACGTGCCGTGCACGGAAGCAACAAAGACCACAAATACAAGTAAAGAGGACGGGCGGGCCCTCTGGAACGGTATCCGTTACTCCCGGCAGGCACTGGTATGCCCATACTGGGGCGTACCACCTGCAACCCACCACTGTTTATCAGTAACGGCTCAACTAAGTGGTTGACTTTATTTCTTGCACTGTTGTCTCAGTGGTTGGGCTGAAAAGCTGGACCTGGTTCACCTACTGTGAATCTTTATTGCGGCAAATAAACGGCAATGAAAACAAAACAGAAGCTGCCAGACAGAAAGAGGAGTTTGATCAGATTTTATTATTCCACGCATTCACCCGTCTCCTTTCTTTCTTCTTTTTCTTCCACGACTGTTGCTCTTGAAGGCTAGAACAAATATGGTAGGGCATTTCAAAGCCTATTCAAATCATGCGGCTAAGCCAGCATTTCTTAACCTCAGCAGCTCCAAAATGTGAGGACTTCAGATCCTAGAACTCCCCAGCCAATTTGGTAAGTTGAGTTCCAGGCATCTCAAAATTGCCAAGGTTGTGAAATACTGAGCTAAGCACTTGGGGGTCTCTTGGGGGTAACATGGGGATAATAAGCTAGGAAAGGTTTCTCCCACCCATGGAAAACTTGACTAAAAATAAGAAATTGCATGAATTTGAACTTGAACGGGACATGAATAGAAATACTGCAAAGGGTAAAAATGATTTCGTTTACATATTTGTGCCCTGAACACATTGCTTCTACTGTAGAGTGCAACGGAAAACATTCAAGGTGATTCTGATTTATTCCAGAAACAGTAAAAGAATCTAAAGATTAGCTAGTTTTTTAAACACACAAACTTTCAAGGCTTAAAAGTCTCCTAAAACCATAAGCATTGATGCGATAATAAATTTGTTAGATTTAAAGATGACACAAGCTACTTCATTATTGATTCCAGCCTCCATCTGATTTATTTTAGTGAATGGGGCTTCCAACTATTGCTAGCTAATCACAATGATGCAGAAATTAAATATGGCCTGTTTTTTAAGTGGATTAGATATTTTACTTTGCATTTTAAACTACCCAACTTTTGCACGACATTGTTTGGGGGTTGCTAGTTGCAGTGGTCAACCTATTCCTCAGATGAGTGCACAATGCAGAAAAGAGCAACAAGAATGATTAGGGAGCTGGAGGCTATGAAGAATGGTTACAGGAATTGGGTATGTCTAGTCTTATGCAGCTCCCACACACTCACACACAAGCATAACTGTTCTGACCCCCCCACCTTGTCAGTTCAGAAACGAAAGCCAAACATTCAAAGGAATGTTTTTTATCAGCTCCTGCTCTTGCTGGCTGAGAGCCCAAAATAAACACAGATAAGCATGCTGGCAGTAAGTCTCACAAACCTAGGCAATGCAAATAGGCTTCCCACTTCTCCAAGTTGGTTTAAATTAATTCATGAACGTGAACGGGAACGTTGACTTCTGCAACCAGGGCGTGGCACCAGCAGTCTCTTTATACTCAAGCGAGGAGCCCAATGAGCAACAGCTGCTCGCAATCATCTCCTTTGTCCTTTACGCTGAGTAGACCTAAGCCTGCTTGCATCCTGAAACAACTCCCAAATACTTTCAGGAACATTCCCTTTGATCCAATGCTCTGCTGCCACCTGGTGACCAACCAGTCTCTCCTCGCCCTGCTCAGCGTCGACACCCTGTCCAGGGTCCTCTACCTCCTCCAAGGCCAACTCATAAGACCCCTCGCTGTCGGAGTCTGGCGGCAGCTCTAATGGTTCCTGCCGGGCCACAACACATAACTGTGGTTTAGTGAGTTTATTAACCCAGAACTGTCCCAATTAAGTCCAGCCATGAGCAGACCAAGGTTTGTCCACAGAGCAATGGCCCGATAGTCCACAAAGCACTTGAAAGTCGCTCAAACAAAATAACTCCACCAGATATCTACCGAGGTTCTCAATCATGCAGTTGATGGTTGTCCCAAGGGTGCTTTTTTTAAAGAGGCAGCTGGACTTTCTGTTTTTTCTTTGAAGACGTTTCGCTTCTCATTCAAGAAGATTCTTCAGCTCTGACTGGACGGTGGGAAATGGAAAGATTTATACTCCTTGCAGACAGCTGGTCATTTACATCCTTTTAGCCGATCGTTAAGGTCGCCTGGGGATTTATTGAATTGAATTGAATTTATTGCACTTATATGCCGCCCTTTTCCCCGAAGGAGACTCAGGGCGGCTCACAATTCAAGTCAGGAAAGGGGGTACAGACAAGGGATAAAAAAGACGAACATAACAATACACAATTTAAAAGCACACAACAACCATACCATTCGAGGAGGGGGGCAAAAGCTCTTTAGCCCCAGGCCTGTCAGAACAGCCAGGTTTTAAGGGCTTTGCGGAAGGCCTGGAGGGTGGTGAGGGTTCGAATCTCCACGGGGAGCTCGTTCCAGAGGGTCGGAGCAGCCACAGAGAAGGCTCTCCTCCGGGTAGTCGCCAGTCAGCATTGGCCGGCGGATGGAATTCGGAGGAGGCCTAATCTGTGGGATCTGATCGGTCTATTGGAGGTAATTGGCAACAGGCGGTCTCTCAAGTACCCAGGTCCAATACCATGAAGGGCTTTATAAGTGACGACTAGCGCCTTGAAGCGTATCTGAAGACCAATAGGCAGCCAGTGCAGCTCGCGGAGGATAGGTGTTATCTGTGTCATTACTAATTTAATCTGTGTCATCAACACTAAGGCAGAAGCTTGTCCAAGGATAAAACACCCAGGCAGAAATTTAGCAACATGGCATATGCAGTACAATGCAGTGAGCCATGTGCAGATCTGGGGAAATTGGGGAAACAAAACAACCACTTCATAAACAGATGGCACAACATAGGAAAACAAAGCCATCAAAAACGGGCCTACTGGAAATGGAAATGGGCCAGTTTCCAGTCTCCAGAAGGCCTCTGGAGCCTGGGGAGGCTGTTTTCACCCTCCCGGAGGTTCAAGAAAAGCCTCCGGAGCCCAGGAAGAGCTAAAACACCCCCCACCATGGTGCATGAGGCCAACTAGGCCATGCCAACCATGGCCATGCCCACCCAGCAACCGGGCACAGAACCCCTTGCTAAAATTTTTGAAGCCCACCCCTGCTGAGGAATTCTAGTAGTTGAAGTCCACACTTATAAAGCCCTTCATGGTATTGGACCTGGGTACTTGAGAGACCGCCTGCTGCCAATTACCTCCACTAGACCAATTAGATCCCACAGATTAGGCCTCCTCCGGATTCCATCCGCCGGCCAGTGTCGACTGGCAACTACCCGGAGGAGAGCCTTCTCTGTGGCTGCTCCGACCCTCTGGAACGAACTCCCCGTGGAGATTCGAACCCTCACCACCCTCCAGGCCTTCCGCAAAGCCCTTAAAACCTGGCTGTTCCAACAGGCCTGGGGCTAAAGAGCTGTTGCCCCCGTCTCGAATGGTATGATTGTTGTGTGTTTTAAATTATGCATTGTTATGTGTCGTTTTTTAATTTTTTGTCTGTATCCCCCTTCCCTGGTTTGAGTTGTGAGCCGCCCTGAGTCCCCTTCGGGGGGAAAGGGCGGCATATAAATATAATAAACAAACAAACAAACAAACTTCTTAAAGTTGCCAAAATCAAGAGACCCTTGTGCCAATTGTGGTCAGCAAAAATATAGTTTTCTTAGGAACAATACTGCTAGCTTGCTAGTTCCAAACTTCTCAAAAGTTTAACCCTCAAACCTTGAAATTCACTGGTAGCTTCTTATCTAAGTCTGATTGGCTCCTTGTCTGATTTTTTTTTTTTCAAGATCAATCAAGTTCAGCAAGGTGCTGCTACCTATTGTGACATACCTTCAGGGAACTCTAGAGAAAATGAAAGAGGTCTATCTTCTTACTCTCCTTTTAATAGCCTTATATTTTCACAAGCTTTGCATCAGGTCCCCCGCTATATAGAGATAAAAGATCCAATTTTGCTTAATCTCTATTTTGCTGATAATCGCTTTGAGATCAGGCCACCCGACAAGAGTTAAGATTTGCCAAATTTGTGAAATCCCGAAGCCTCATTTGCAATGAGCTTTGGCATGATAACCTATGGATAAATAAACCACTGCCAGGGCTGAGATAGGATTACTCTTTCGTTGCAATTTCCTGCAATTTTGAAATCAGCTTTTTCAAAAGTCGCCGGGCAGTTCACAGTGGCATACCACTTCAGAGCCTAGAAGATAAATCAACATAAATGCTATCATCATTTATTTTAATAGCCACTTTATCTAGGAAGGTTTTGATTATGAACAAGGCTAAGTTGCAGCATCCAGCAAAATGAAGGACGGTGAGGGGGGGAAAGGAGGTAGTAGAAATATTGCTTTTTAAAATATGTGCATAGTCAACATTTCCCAAACTGTACTTAATCTCAAAGCACTTCATTTCTGCCTAGGAGGTCTCATGTATAGCGTGTCAGAGTTCCAAGTAACACCAACAACGAAAGAAGACTCCGAGGCTTGACGTTTCTCAAAGTTCCATTTTATTAGAGATGTCATATTGGCACATCTGGGAAACCCCAAATCTGAAAGCTTCCAGGTTTTCCCCACCCAAAAGAAAATTCAAGCACCTACCCAGCACCCACATGTCCATCACATGGTCTCAACAAGGCACTGTCCCAACTGGAGAGGCCTCCCAGTCATACCCCTCCAGGTGCAGGGCAGAATGTCCTTGACTCTCGGAGAAAGGAATGTTATTATGACTATATATGACTTTTCTTGATCCTTTAAAAATCAACTGCAGAAATATTCAATTGATAACTGTTAGTTTTCATTGTCTTTGAACATTTTGCTTAAATATTTAATTAATGCTGTAAGTTCAGGGTTGCCCCCAAGCAATCCAATTTGTTTATAAACTGCAGACTCAAGTTCTTCTAGTGTTTTCTGGGTATATTCAAAGGATCCCAGCTCCATACAATCCCCCCCACTCACAGCTTCCCACAGCACTAAATAGCAATAGCAATAGCAGCTAGACTTATATACCGCTTCATAGGGCTTTCAACCCTCTTTAAGCGGTTTACAGAGTCAGCATATTGCCCCCAACAGTCTGGGTGCTCATTTTACCCACCTCGGAAGGATGGAAGGCTGAGTTAACCTTGAGCCTGGTGAGATTTGAACCACCGAACTGCAGATAACAGTCAGCTGAAGTAGCCTGCAGTACTGCACTCTACCCACTGCGCCACCTTGGCTAAATGTGACAGGCCTGAAGATACAATGCTCAAGATGGTGTCCAGGCCTGACAGAGGGACACACAGTAACTATTGGAATCCCACTGAAACACTTACCATATTTTTCAGACTATAAGACGCACCAGTGTATAAGAACGCACCAAGATTTCAAAGAGTTAAGTAAGAAAAAAAGTGTTCGTCCTCCCGGGCCCACAGGAGCACTCTGCAGGCTTCAGCAGAGCTGGAGGGAGGCAAAAATGTCCCCATTTTTCACCGAAACGGGGACATTTTCCCCTTCCGCCAGCCCTGCTGAAGCCCCCAGAGTGCTTCCGGGGGGTTGGGCAAGGCAAAAACATGGGAATGCTGCAAAGGTTGTAACTGAGAAAAATAGTCAAAAGACACATTTTTCCATGCTGTTGTACCTTTGAATGGTCACTAAATGAACTGCTATAAGTTGAGGACTACCTATAATACTGTTTCCTTTATCCGTATCTTGGTATCAACCCTGGGAGTCTTGTTTTGTGTCCCTTCACATGCTGAGGAATGGCAAGTGATTAACTAGTACAGTGTTTTCAGTCTCTGAATATGGTCTGCCTCTGAGGGAAGCCCTCAGGCAAAAGTTGTTTTTATTCTCCAAGGCGATGGGCAGATTCGTTCTAAACATGTTAGCAACATTTTATGGGGTTTTTTTTCCTGGAAACTAGAGACTCTACAGAGTAGACCAGTGTTTCTCAACCTTGGCGACTTAAAGTCCTGTGGACTTCAACTCCCAGAATCCCCCAGCCAGCACAGCTTAAAGTCACCAAGGTTGAGAAACACAGGAGTAGACCAAAGGAGTGGGAAGCTCAACCTTGAGTCCCTATGACCAGGATGGTGAACCTATGACATGAGTGCCACAGGCGGCACGCAGAGCCCTCCCTGCAGGCACGCAAGCTGTCACCCAAGCTCAGTTCCACCGTGCTTCCCACCACCCAGCTGATTTTTGGGTCTCTGCTGTACATGCGTAGGGGTGGGGTGCTTGTGGGTGATGCATGCACATGCGCAAGGGGAGGTGCATGCCTGGGGGCCCTGGTGGGGCGGCACATTCCCCCATGGCCCATTTTCGCTCCCAGGAGGCTGCAGGGAGGCCCAGTAGGCCCAAAGTTGGTTGTGGGGGGTAGGGGTACCAGATGTGCATGCATAGGGGAGCATGTGTGTATGCACAGGGGGCAGAGCACGTGGTGGGGTCATGCATGCATTATATTATGGGTGCAGGCACTTTTGGCAGACAATGACAAAAAGGTTAGCCATCACTGCCCTAGGAGATGATATTATCACAATTCTGGATGAAGATTCTCAGGTGACCTCAGGAAGTTAAGCAAAAAAACAACAACACTTGAATATAATTCTGCATGCATATCAATACAAAGTTCAAAAGTATGGACAATTAAAGTCCAAAATAGAGCCCAATTTTCATTACAGTTAGTCTTTGACGTACGATCACAATTGAACCCACAATTTCTGTTGCTAAATGAGAAAGATCAGTGAGTTTTGCTCCCCTTCATGACCTTTCTTGCCGCTGTTGCTAAGTGAATCGCTGCCGTTGTTAAATTAGTAACAAGGTTGTTAACTGAATCTACCTTCCCGTTGCTTTTGCTTGTCTGAAAGTCACAAAAGGGATCAAGTTCCCCGAGGTCACTGCAGCCACCATAAGTATGAGCCAGTTTCCGAGTGTCCAAATTTTGATCACATGACCATGAGGATACTGCAATGGTCATAAGCATGAAACACAGTCATAAGTCACATTTTTTTACAGCTGTTGTAACTTTGAACAGTCACTAATGAACTGTTGTAAGGTGATAATTACCTGTATCTTATTTTCATTTTCGTTACCTTTATCATGCCAGCTGCCCAGAGTGATTTGGAATTGGGTGGCCTATAAATCTAAATTTAAGTAAGAGGAGAGAGACACGCATTATAAAACTGTTAAATAGAAAGAAAGACCCAGAAAAGCTGCAAATTAAGTTCTGGCAAGCAGTTTCTGCAGCATGAAATATGAGGAAAATCTTCAGAAATACGAACTGTTGTCTTCTATGACAAACACTCTCTTTTCTTTTTTTCTATTTATTCCCCAGCCCAGAAGGGGCCATTCAGCATCCACGTGTGCCTTGCTTTCCGAGTCGACTCCTTGTCCTCAGTTGTTCTCCTCTCCTAACAACTCTGTGCATACGTACATCTAAAACAGGCCCCAGCTGTTCTTCCTCCTCACTTATAGCAGCCTCCAAAGGCAGCTCCCTCTCAGGTGGCTGGGAAATGTTGGACGGCTCTGGCTCTTTGTATCTGACACTGAGCATGTAGAAGAGCCTTCTCCAGGCCCTAGAACTGACCCAAGTTCTTCCCCAACCTCCTCATTGTCTGAATCTGCCGCCAGCTCCACTGGCAGCTGGCAGGCCACAACAAAAAGTCCTGGAAAAGAGAAAGAGAAGATGAAAAAACAACACCACCAAACAGATGGTCAGGGAAAAGAAAGACCAGAAAATAGAAGCACAGTAGGTGCAGGCTGCAAAAGTGGAGAACAAGTTGTCCTAGCTATAAATGAAATAATATTTCTTATATGTCTAGGAATGACATATAAAAAAACCCCACTGGAAATACCTATTAGAAATAACACTCATTGTTACTGAAAATGCCACTTGCTGGATACTTCATTTCCTGAAAACAAAGAGAATGGAGTGAGTTTGAAAGTGATGATGACAAGGCTATGAATTACCAACATTGTAAAATCCAAAGCATTTATAGAATGGAATGAAAAAGGCTGCAGAGAACTAAAGGGCCAACTTTTCTAATGCACAGCAGCGCATGAAAAGTGACTCGGCTCTGACAGTACAAGGGCAGTGAAAACACATCGTTGCATTGGGGGGAATAAATTGGAGGAGATGATATGATCATGAATGAGGAATCCTAATGATGAATAAGAGATATGATTTCCAAAACTAGTTGAGCGTAACTCTTGGCATCAACATATTGGCTGGGAACCAGTGTGGTTTTTTACATAGGCTATTAGGAGGAAAAAACAACAGTCATGTTTCCTTTCCTTCCCCCTCTGGACCTTTCATGACCTCCAATGAAAGTCATTTCTTCCTTTTGATTATTTATTGAGCCGGCAAAGAAAGTGTTTCCATTGTTTCAATCTTGCCTTCAAGTTCCAGTTGGGTGAATGCTGGGAGTCAGAAGTACTTCTGGTTCTAATAATGTAGCCCTTTTCATCTGGGTGCATCATAATAAATTACTTGTACAAAAAAAATGAAGAGACCCCCAAGTCTGGCTGTCTTGCTAAATGGTCAATAGCATAACAACAACAACAACAACAACAAAAACAATCATCGCGAAATACCAGGACTTAAAAATCGAAATTCAACTATTATGGCACAAACCAGCAGTGGTAATTCCAGTGGCAATCGGCACACTGGGTGCTATTCCAAAAGCACTGGAAACAGTTAAAAATTGACGAAATCACCATCAGTCAAATGCAAAAAGCCGCACTGCTTGGATCTGCACACATATTACGAAAATACGTTACGACGTCCTAGGCCCCTGGGTGGGGCCCGACTAGTAATCAATGCCAAATCCGGCGAAACAACTGGCCGCTGTGATACAAATCTGTTGTTGTGATAATAATAATAAACCGGAATATTAAAACATCAAGCTGGCCATACCCACTCTGGCCACACACACACTGCCCCCAAGGTAAAATGCAACCCTGATGCAGCCCTCAATGAAATCGAGTTTGACACCCCTGCTTTAGCGGTTGGGGGGGGGAATGGTTTCACGTGCACAACCTAAATCAAATGAAGCTTCATGCACTCGCCTTACACTTCGGCAGTAGCAGTCCATAGCCCAGCTGTTGGGGACTCTTGCTGAAATGGGGAGGGGGGGTTGGCCAGAGGAATGCTGTCCTGCATTCGCTTATTTTCAGCGGTCAGAGGAGGCAGAAGGGATTGTTATTGCTAGTATAAAGAAATACGGGCCGCATCTTTCAAATCACTGTCGGATTAAGGCCTCCTTTTATAAACTGCGAGACACTCTCTATTTCTCAGGTGGGAGACAGTCATAAAGGCAGTTATGGCAAACCAAATTAACCAAGGCCTATAGGGCCAAAAAAAATATCATTTAGTGACATTTACAAACTAGACAATATCTGGTGAAATTGTGGTTGGCAGACGGTGGCTGGCGGGGAAGGCTATTTAACGTATTTATTTACCTTCATTGCTCCTAACGATGAGAGAGAGAGAGAGAGAAAGAGGGTGTCTTTTTGATGATGTTTGTTCCTTAAAGTGGTTTGGCTGTGTCGTTTGCAAACTTTATCAAAGCAATTGCTCACAAGTCGTTGGCAAAAGGAGAAACCCAGCAGCCTCCTCTGAGCACTGTTTGAGCACTTTGTCTCTGTTTATGACTGACAAGAGTTTCTGTCTTCCTAAAGAGCTGACAAAATGGAAAAAAGCAATCACCGTCTATTGTTTTGCTTTTGATTGCTTGGCTAAGCGGTTCCCTTGGTTGCAGGACACATTCTGTCTTTCCCCTCTTAAGGAAGAAGTGAAAATGGTGGTAAGCAGATGGATAGTGAGCGACGGCAGAGAGAGGAGGAAGAGGAGAACACAGATTGTGTGACCAAACAAGGCAAACACAGACTTCAACGGATAATTAGATCTGGAGAAAAAAACTAATTGTTAGCAACCTGCCTTCCATACGGCACAAGTCAAAAAGAGGGTTGTGAAAATATCTACTGACCCCTCGCATCCTGGACATAAATTGTTTCAACTCTTACCCTCAAAATGACGCTATAGGGGACTGCACACCAAGACAACTAGACACAAGGGCAATTTTTTCCCCCTAATGCCATCACTCTGCTAAACAACTAATTCTCACAACACTGTCAAATAATTTACTATTATTCTTCTCTCCCTTTTCTTCCGAGCCCAGAAAAAAAGGAGTGCAAGCAATCAAAATGGAAGACAAGCTGTTGGAAAGGATGTCTCTCTTTTTATTTCCAAAAATAATACAAGTAGTTTTGGATGACCAACATACCGGCATGATTTTTATAGGAATTTGAGACCTTTGTGAAGGAAATGTGAGCATGATGAACAATTTTATGAAGGGAGGAACTTAGAGGAAATATTTTGCTTGTTATCTGCTTTATCAGAAAAGAACTTCCTTATTACGCACATGGGTTTTGTCGCTGTCTTTTATTAGTGTGGGCATAGTCCAGTGGTGGGTTTCAAAAAATTTGGAACCTACTCTGTGGGTGTGGCCTCCTTTGTAGGAGTGGCTTGCCGGCCATGTGACCTGGTGGGAGTGGCTTGCCGGCCATGTGTTTTCTTTCTCTCTCTTTCTCTTTCTCTTTCTCTCTCTCTCTCTCTCTCTCTCTCTCTCTCTCCTTCCTTTTGTCTCTCTGTCCCTTTTTTCTTTTTTTTCTTTCATCTCTCTCTTTTTCTTTCTTTTTTCTTTTTTTATTTATTTATTTCTTCCTTTCTTTCTCTTTCTCTCTCTCTCTGTGTCAGTCTGTGGGGGGGGGCAGTGGTGGGTTTCAAAAATTTTTGGAACCTCTTCTGTAGGTGTGGCCTGCTTTCCGGGTCCACTGGTGGAACCTCTTCTAACCGGTTCGGTAGATTTTACAAACCGGTTCTACTGAATAGGTGCGAACTGGTAGGAACCCACCTCTGGCATAGTCAGTGGTGGGATTCAGCCAGTTCACACCAGAGGTGATATTCAGCAGGTTCTGACCAGTTCTGGAGAATGGGAAGCGGACATTTTGAGTTATTCGGAGAACCGGTAAATGCCACCTCTGACTGGCCCCACCCCCATCTATTCTCTGCCTCCCAAGTCCCAGCTGATCAGGAGGAAATGGGGATTTTGCAGTATCCTTCCCTTGGAGTGGAGAGGGAATGGAGATTTTACAATATCCTTCACCTGCCATGCCCACCAAGCCACACCACACCCACCAAGCTACGCCCACAGAACCGGTAGTAAAAAAATTTGAATCCCACCACTGATTTGCACCTATTCAGGAGAACTGGTTGTTAACTTTCTAAGCAGTTGGGAGAACCAGTTATTGGAAGAAATATCATTTTGTAAGGAAGGCAGGAAGGAAACATTCTGGTGTTGTTTGTAGCATAATCTCTATTGCCCTGCTTATAGAAACTGCCTCTCCAGTTAACCCTTATTACATTGTAACAGCTAAGGTGAGCACCCATCGACATGAGTGATGATGAGTTGGCCACGCCTACCCAGACACATGACCACCAAGCCACGCCTACCCAGCCGGTCATTAGGGCAGGGAGCTGGTTGTTAAATTATTTGAATCCCACCACTGGGCATAGGTGTTAAATTCCCATGCCTTTTAAATGTAGATCAGATATTGTACTGCATAATTTCAAACATATGAATGAGTCGTGGTAATTCAAGGGCTATATTATAAAAAACGATACAATGGAATGACCTTTACTTCACGTCAACAAATTATCCCTGGTAATTTCATTGATTTTTGTCCTAATTGGAATAGTTTGACAGGTTTTCAAATATATTATACTACATGTGGCAATCTTTAAGTCAAATTAAAAGTCCCTGTTGTGATGGATAAAGTTCCTGTTGTGATGGATATTTACTCATAGAAAAGCCATTTTTACTCTATTCTGAGTAATTTACCCCTGTGCCTTAACAGACATATTAACAGAGTTGGAAGGGACCTTATAGGTCATCTAGTCCAACCCCCCGCTCAAGCAGGAGACCCTACACCATTTCTGACAAATGGCAGTCCAATCTCTTCTTGAAAGTCTCAAGTGTTAAAGCTCCCACAAGTTCCAAAGGCAACTTCTGTTCCATGGGTTGATTATTCTCACTGTCAGAAAGTTCCTCCTTATTTCTAAGTTGAATCTCTCCTTGGTCAGTTTCCATCCATTATTCCTTGTGTGACCTTCAGGTGCTTTGGACAAAAGCTGGCTCCCTCAGCCTAGAAACAGAGGTGAGCAGCACCTCCTACAGTCGGACACAACTAAACAGAGGAAACCTTTACCTTTTTATTGTTCTTTTTATAATATAGAACACCCGAGGGAATTTATGATTTATGATTTTTTATGATTTTATGATTTTATTAATATTTGTATGCCGCCCTTTTCCCTGAGGGGACTCAGGGCGGCTCACACAAAATCAGGGGAAGGGAAAACAAACATTGACAAAGAAACGTACAATAAAATAATCAGCAACATACATTCATCATTCGGGAGGGGCAGCTATCCTTGTCCCCAGGCCTGACGGGCTAGCCAGTTCTTAAGGGCTGTGCGGAAGGCCTGGACGGTGGAGAGGGTACGAATCTCCACGGGGAGCTCGTTCCAAAGGGTCGGGGCTACTACTGAGAAGGCCCTCCTCCTTGTAGTTGCCAGCCGACACTGGCTGGCCGATGGAATACGGAGGAGGCCTAATCTATGTGATCTTATTGGTCGCAGGGAGGTAATACAACTCTTCTAAGAATATTTCTATTTGAAGGGGAATAGTAATAAGGATTGGTTTTAGTAGAAGCATTTGTTATCTGTAACGCACATTATATTATGCCTTGTGTTTGTAACGTATATGCTTGCATGCTATAAGTGCCTTCTCTTCTGTGCAACTGACTTCCTGTGGCCCTGTTGTTAGGGTCTGTAAAATATCTGGCAAATATCAAAACATGTGATCCTTGCCATTTGAACTCTTATCAATCTGCAATCTATGGGCATAGAATTTATCCCGGAATGGGTCTGTAAAGAGCTGTAAAACTGACACCTTTGATCTGTCTACCTTCTGCCTAAGAACGTATCTCACCTTTGATCTGTGCCCTTCACAACAGTGGGCCAAATGGCCAAGAATAGGAAAGAGATAAGGCTGATAAGGCTAGTGATGATGTTTCTGACTGTATAAAAAGAACTACACCTTCTCTGAAGGGTAGTTCTTCCCTGCATATCCTTGGGGGTATGTTGGGAACAACTGACCAACTGACCGTCTTTAAGCTTTGATCAAAAATTAAATGCTGATTGTTATTCCAGACTCCATTTAAGTCTCATGTTCGGCTCGTTGTGACTTGGATGTATTCTCAAACTTCTATGGGTCTCAATGTATTCTCAAACCTTACATACTGTTAAGGTAACATTGGCTTGATGAGAGGGGGGAGAGAGAAGAGAGAGAGAGAGGAGAAAGAGAGAGGAGAGAAAGAGAGAAAGATGAGAGAGAGATGAGAAAGAGAGAGAAGAGAGATGAGAGATGAGATGAGAGAGATGAGAGAAGGGGGAGAGAAAGAGAGAGAGAGGAGAGAGAAAGAGAGAAAGATAAGAGAGAGAGGAGAGAGAGGAGAGAGAGAGATGAGATGAGAGAGAGAGGAGAGAAAGAGAGAAAGATAAGAGAGAGGAGAGAGAGAGAGGAGAGAGGAAGATGAGATGAGAGAGGGAGAAGAAAAAGAGACAGAAAGAGAGAGGAGAGAGGGATGGAGGGAGAGAGCGAGAGAAGCTGGTGCTCTCAAAACACGTCATTTCCGCTCAAACTGAAGAGAGGTAGAGGTCTTAAACAAGACTTGTTGAAAATCTAAAGTATTATTCTGAATTTCTGAAGTTTCTCAAACAATAGCTATTTGGCCTGGCATTCGATCTCAAAAAGTCTCTAGGTAAATACTTCCTCCCGATGTCTCCTATTGGGATTAAATGGAAATGTGAGAAGCCAGGGAGGTTACAGATGACTGGCAAGATGACTATACAATGCAAACAACTGGAGGGTTGATTGATGAAACACAGGCGCAGGCAGCCTTTAAATCTCTCACAAGAATCTGCCCCTCCATCCATAAGCATTTCACCTCCATTCTTTTTTCCCCCTCTTTTGAGGAAGAACATCAAAAACCATTTGTTTTCCATCCAATTGAATGAGAATGCCACAAAAATTGATTTTTATCTGGCTAAGTGGATGCTGGAGAAAATGTATATATACATTCCAAAGGGGGAAAGTGCATAAAAGTTTTGTTCTCTGCAAATAAAAAAAAACTATAATATAAAAGCCAATGGTTTTTCTTGTTCTCTTTTTTTGTTAGTTCATTTTCCCTCGAGCATTATAAGTGAGCCAAGTGAGTCGGCTGAAAATCTTTTTCGTTCATATCAGATGTGATCTTCTGATTTTTGACCCCCCCCCCTCTGTTTATGTTTTGAAAACTCTACTCTTTAAAAAAGGAATGATCATAATTAAGAGATTTACTTCACCTGATTCAAGATTAATTGCAACAAAATAGGACTACAACAACTTAGGCAATCACACATTTTGGATAAAAAATAGAATTGCCTTGCCAACGATATCCTACCAACCCTTTGTGCCTGAATTCTAGGAAGATTGTTGACACTTGCAAGCATGATACATGCGTACCTCATTCTACAGCCCTTTCAAAATACCAATGATTCTGTCACAGTTTGCTGGGCATCCACAGTGTCGTGGAAGGGAGGAGGAGGAGGAGGAGGAGGAGGAGGAGGAGGAGGAGGAGGAGGAGGAGGAGGAGGAGGAGGAGGAGGAGGAGGAGGAGGAGGAGGAGGAGGAGCTCAAAGGTGCTTTTTCAAAAGACAACTAGACTTTGTTTTCCTTGAGGATAAAGAACAAAACATTTGGTTTCTCATCCAAGAAACTTCATCAGTTGTGATGGCAGTGGGGAGAGAAAGTAGGCCAGTGGTGGGTTTCAAAAATTGTTCGAACCTACTCTGTGGGTGTGGCCTCCTTTGTGGGAGTGGCTTGCTGCCCATGTGACCAGATGGGAGTGGCTTGCCGCCCATTTAACCGGATATGAAGATGCCAACGACACTTGTCAGAACCACCTTAAATTACCTCACACACAGCACTGGCATGCATAAGAATATGATGTAAACTTGTTTTTTAAAAGGCATCTTTGGTTTGCGTTAAAACAACTTCAACACATGCAATGTTCTGATTGCACCACAAACGCAGTAGTCATCCTTACCTTTCACAGAGGCACTGAGTTTTATAAATAGGAGCATGATAGTGTAGAATAATCATATCCAAGGACCAGTGGTGGGTTTCAAAAAATTTTGGAACCTGTTCTGTAGGTGTGGCCTGCTTTCCGGGTCCACTGGTGGAACCTCTTCTAACCGGTTCGGTAGATTTGACGAACTGGTTCTACCGAATAGGTGCGAACTGGTAGGAACCCACCTCTGAAGTAGGCAGTGGAGAGATAGATACTGACAGTTGAGGCTGGATGGTCTCTTTGAAACTAGTGATTGTGTCTATCCAAAATGTGGGTTTTTCTGTCTTCAAAAGAGTGACCTTTTTCAAATGCGGAAGGACCACTGAATCTTGCCCTGCTGGGTTTGATCTCCTGCGTTGCGCCATGTGCTTGTGAAGTGGTTGTTTTGTTTCACCCATGCACAGATCTGCACGTCTCACTGGATTGTACTGCACACGTCACATTGCTCAGTTTGTGTCAGGGTGTTTTATCCTTGGGGTAGACAAGCTTCTGCCTCAGTGCATTCTTGGGTTTAGAGTGCGCATGGATGTTGCGTTGCTCCACATTCTGGATAGAGAGGCTCATTGGGTTGAAAGAGGGGTAAAAGAGAGACCATTTATATGTTAACACTGAGCAGCTCTCTCTCAATAGAGGGGGAGGGATAAGAATAAGATACTACCTATCTCCAGTCTACAATGCAGCCCTTACAACAGTCCTAATAAGATTCCATAACCAATTGCACCATGATTGAGGTGACCCTGGGGGCACAGATAAACCCCTGTGTCCGAAAGAGTTCTCAGGGAGAATACTAACAACCAGAGGACTGTAAAGAAATACAATCCTTCCATCCCCCTCCCATCATCCAATCTGAAGGCTAGTTCTATCCCCCCACCAGGCAGTCTCAACACTATCTTTCCATCCCGCCGCTCCACCCCAGGGCTGTCTTAATTCATGGGCCTGATGGGCACTTGTCCCCGGGCCCCATGAGCATAGGGGGACCATACTAATCTGTGTATGTTTACCCTTCAACGCTCCTTGTATCATATAAATACAGCAACACAATTATTACTTTTTACTTCATTTTTAATTAATACTAACATGCAAATATGTGTTTAATTTTATCGACCATTTACATTTTTATTCCTGTGAGTAGCTGTCGTAGGAGCTCCCATATACTGCTTTGCCCGGGGTCCATAATGCTGTTAAGACGGCTCTGTTCTACCCCGCTCTCTCCAACTGATGAAGTTTCTTGATGGAAAATGAAACGTTTTATTATTCTTCCTCAAGAAAAAACAGTCTAGTTGCCTTTTGAAAAAGCATCTGTGAAACAACTGTGACCTGGATAACTGAGAATCTGCACTGACAGGAGGAAGATGGTGTCACTTGGTGGATGTGGATTGATGGGAGTGGATTGGTGGGCATGGCACAGGAAGGATACTGTAAAATCTCCATTCCCTCCCCTCTCCAGGGGAAGGATACTGCAAAATCCTTATTCCCTCCCCACTCCAGGGGAAGGATTCTGTAAAATCCCTATTCCCTCCCCACTCCAAGGGAAGGATACTGTAAAATCTCCATTCTCTCCCCACTCCAGGGGAAGGATACTGCAAAATCCTTATTCCTTCCCCGCTCCAGGGGAAAGATACTGTAAAATCCCTATTCCCTCCCCAAATCTCATTCCATCCACACTCCAAGGGAAGGATACTGTAAAATCTCCATTCACTCCCAACTCCAGGGGAAGGATACTGTAAAATCTCATTCCCTCCCCAAATCTCATTCCATCCACACTCCAAGGGAAGGATACTGTAAAATATCCATTCCTTCCCAACTCCAGGGGCAGGATACTGTAAAATCCCCATTTCCTCCCGATCAGCTTGGACTCAGAAGGCAGAGAATAGATGGGGCCAGTCAGAGGTGGTATTTACCGGTTTGCTGAACTACTCAAAACTTCCGCTATCGGTTCTCCAAAACTGGTCAGAACCTTCTGAATACCACCTCTGGCTTGGATCTGTTAATAACATGAACATTAGTTTGAAAAAGTTCCGGACAAATCTTCCAAAAACAACTACAATTTCAGCCTTACTTTTTGTGATGACACCAATAGATCCCCCAGCATATTTTCTGCAAGCCTCGGAGGCAGCATTTTAAGAAAAGGAGAAGAAAAATGCAGCCCCAGACAGAGAAAGAAGTTTCCTGCTTTATTGATTAGACAAAAATAAAGATTAGGAAGAGGGGGGAGTGCTTATACAGTATGGGTGTGGACGCAGGTGTAAAAATGAACTTCAGTTAACCTTTCCTTTGCACGCTTCCCATGGCTTTTATGAATGCCTACAAGCCTTTTTTTAAAAATATAGCACAAATTCTGTTGCCGCTGCACAAGTTCATTAAGTAGATTAGGAATAGCAATTTGGGCTTTGGGACACCCCATTCCAGAAGCAGCCCCGTTCGGTGTGCATTTTAACTATATTAGATGTATTCCCATAAACGAAGCTTCTCTGCTATTGAAGGCAACTTGATTATGTTAGGTGATTTTTATCGGTTCCCTTTAGGGTGAGGAACAAATGCTAATAGTTGTAATTTAATATGAGAGTTACTGAAGCAAGGACAATTGTGCCGAACGTCAAATGAAGCGTTACAGAAGGGATGTCTGTTTTCAAAGGATCAAATATAAAAAAATGAACATTGAGCACTTGGAGAGATTAGCAACAGGGAGATACATTCGAATCAGCCTGGAAGGGTTTCCATTGTTTTAATTTAATTCTTAAGTAAAAGGATCAGGAGCCCAGAAGTTCTGTATTAAAATACGCTGTTTTTCAACAAAGCATGGTTGATTTTGAGTTAATCAGAGATAAACCACAGAGAACCATGCAAGAATTCTATAAAATGTAGCTCTTTTTTTAAAGGCTACTTAGAAACTACAGTCTGCTGTAAAACTCTGTATTCTCCCATGAAATGTAATCATTGGAAGCATCTAAATGGAAGATAATTCAAATCAGAGCTGAGGACAATAGAATAGCAATAGCCGCAGTACTTAGACTTACCATATTTTTCAGAGTATAAGATGCACCCAGATTTTGAAGAGGCAATTTTTTAAAAAAGGTTTTGCACGCTGCAGCCCTCCCAAAAAGGCCCCGTTTTTTGTCAAAACAAAGGGGGCATGAATTGCCTTTAGGCAGCTTATAGAGTGCTCCTTGGGGCTGGGGGTGGCAAAAATGAGCAAAAAAATGGCCCATTTTTGCTCATTTCTGCCCTTCCCAGCCCCCAGGAGCTCTCTGAAAGCCTCCTACAGGCTCTGCATGGCCATTTTGGTGAAGGGGGCAGGATTTTGGGAGGCAAAAAATGCTGTATTCAGTGTATAAGATACACCCAGATTTTCACCCTCTTTTTTGAGGGAAAATGGTGCGTCTTATATTCTGAAAAATACGGTACATACCACTCCACAGTGCTTTACAGCACTCCCTGAGAGGTTTACAATGTCAGAATATTGCCCCCAACAATTTTACTGACTTCAGAAGAATGAATCAACCTTGAGCCAGGGGTGAAATGCTACCAGTTCGGACCGGTTCACCCAAACCAGTAGTAAAAAAAAAATGCTACCAGTTCAGGCAAACCGGTATTTCCGATGATCAGCTGTGATGCACAATGTATATTTGCTAGAAAGCATTTCCTGCTTTCTGGCTAACCTAAATTCCATGGCATAGTGGATTTTCCCCCTCCTCACTGTTCTACTTACCTTTGCAGGTGCCCTCAGTAGCAGGCTCTGCCCATCCACCCTAATATCATCACATCTGTTTTTGACGCTCTGCACATGTGTGGAACGTCCTGTGAAGGTGGCGCATGCAAGCAGAGTGAGCGCACGCGCACACTCACATTTGCGAACCGATTACGAAGGTAAGTAGATTTCACCCCTGCCTTGAGCCCCATCAGGATCAAACTCCAGGTTGTGGGCAGAGTTGGCTTGCAATACTGCATTACACCACAAGGGCTTTTATCATCAAGAGATGTTATGGGAGGAAGTCTAAGACAAAAAAATGGTGGAGTTTTAATGTGATGGTTTCTGAATAGAATATATATATTTTTTCTAACAGACCACATGTGTTCATCCAAGGTTTTTTAACTGCCTTCCCATTGTTATTAATAAACAGTACCATGGCTTTTCCAGAACACCACTGCCAAATTTCATAGTCAACCATTTGGAAGCAATTTCGAAATATCTGGAAGAACTTTGAATAGGAGTTTTCCTACCCTGATCACTTTTTGTGTATGACTCTTGGCACTCCCACGGAACTCAACACTGCTCTTGTGGAATGAGGAATAGTAATAATTACATTTTTAATGTAGTTTTCCCTTTTTTTTAATGCAACATCCAGAAAGTTACGCTCTTTTTTTTTCAGGTCCATTGTCCCTGAGCAAATAGTTTTTCTTTATTTGCTTTATTTATTGGATTTGGAAGGCCACCTAATCATCCCCCAACTCAGGGCAACATGCAAAGAGCGTTAAAAGCACAATATAACAGTAAAAGAAAAGCAAAAATGATAGACTTCTTCCTAGAGAATCCAAAAACCTTTGTTAAAGAAAACCATAAAATACCAGCAGACTCAAGATTAGTCTGATTTTTTTTTTAAAGCCTTCATGGAGAATAGGATGGTTGGGGCCATGCAGAGCTCAAGAGAAATGCTCTTCATGTTATTTTTCAGCTTTTCACCAGGAGAGAAGAGGTGTGGTGCTCAGTGACTTAATAACACTGGAGATGGTCTCAACTGCAGCGGTTCGAGCCCAAGCACTACCTAGCAGGGTGAGCTCTTGTTATTTGCTTCAACTTCTGTCCACCTAACAGTTTGAAAGCATGTTCTATGCAAGTAGATAGATAGGTACCACATTTAGTGGGGAGATGAGCTGGTGTTGTTTGCAGGCAGTCAGAGTTCTGAACCTTCCCGGTTGCACTGCTGGTATGCAAGGCAGCTCCAGAAAGGGAGGGGACCTTGGGTAATGCTGCAAGAAGAGCTTCTCATCTTCTTCTCTGGTGCAAGGTCAGATCGCCCTCCTGTGATGCACCTTGGGAAGCATGCAAGCATGTCCTATAACAGGGCTGGTACCTTGGCAAGCCAAACTACTACCCTGAAATAGCATTGGGATCTCCTAGCTACTGTAACAATGTCAGACACTAATAATAATACTAATAAAGGAGAATATTCGTTGTGCGCTCTGAGCTTGCTTGTTTTCTTGCAGATGTTTCATTACCCAAGTACTGTGATTGGCACTGATAATGTTACCTAGTATGGGTAATGAAATGTCTGCAAGAAAACAAGCAAGCTCAGAGAGCACCAAAGACCCCTCACTAATAATAATAATGACCAGGACAAAGTTGGTTACTAGTGGATTATCTCCATATTGCTCTTCATACAAAAACAGAGACTATTTCAGCAGATTACTTTTACATTCTTATCAAAAGCAGCCCTGGGAGATCAATCCGTAGCATAAACAAGGTAGGACTATTTAATATTTTGCTTTTTTGCTGTATCAGCCTGTAGTCAGAATCAGAAAAGAGGTGGAAGGGTTCTATGAGCCATAGTGGTGCGGTACTGTAGGCTACTTCTGCTGACTGCCAGCAATTTGGCAAATCTCATCAGGCTCCAGGTTGGCTCAGTCTTCCATCCTTCCGAGGTGGGTAAAAAGAGGAGCCAGATTGTTGGGGGCAATAGGCTGACTATAAACTGCTTAGAGAGGGTTGTAAAGCACTGTAAAGGGGTATATAAGTCTAAGTGCTATTGCTATCTTGGAGGTTTTCTAGTCCAGCCCCCTGCTCAAGCAGGCGATCCTATACCATTTCAGACAAATCTCTTCTTAAAAAACCCCAATGATGAAGTACCCACATCTGAAGGCAAGCTGGTCCACTGATTAATTGTTCTACCTGTCTGTTCTGTCCCAATATATATGGACGCAGACTTGGCTGTCTGCCACAACTAAGGAGGGAGATAAGCAACCCCTTGGCTGGGAGCCCAGAAAGCTATCTCTATGAAACAAGGCTTGAACTTACAAAAGTCTCCCAATGTTTCTCTATGGCTGAATCAGTAAATTGTTGTTTCCTGCAAAGTTCCCCTCCTGTCACCCCACCTATAAACTCTCTGGAAGGGGCCAATCAGTAGCCACCTGTTCCTATTCCCTTCTGTGAGCCTTTTCCCAAAGCTGCTCCCTCCTCCTCTCAGCCCTATGCATACATATGTCAGGGACAGCCTCCCTCTGTTCTTCCTCACTGCTCCCTGACTCAAATGCCACCTGGTGGCCACCAGGCCTCTCTAGTCCCTGCTCTGACTCCGAACACTCCCCAGAGTCTTCCTCAGCCTCTAGGGCAGTCCCATAGTGTTCATCACTGTCAGGTTCCACCAACAGCTCAGCCGGTCGCTGTTGGGCCACAACACTGTCAAGTAATTTCTTCCTAGTTCTAGGTTGCTTGATCCGTTTCCATTCATTGTTTCTGGTCCTGCCTTTTGGTGCTTTGGAAAATAAATTGACCTCCTGTTCTTTGTGGCAGCCTCTCAAATACTAGGATACTGCTATCATGTCCCCCCTGGTCCTTCTATTCTCTAGACTAGCCAAACCCAAATCCTGCAACCTTCATAATATCTCCACATCCACATGCTATCTTATACAGAGTACCTGCATTTATACTTTGTCCTTGCTTTTAAATCCACACTTACAGAGTGGTGGAGTTGCCATCCTATAAAACATCAAGGAAAATTATCTTTGTATCAGAACTTTATTTTTTAATATTGCTATAAATCAAATGGAAGCCAATTAGGTCTCATTGCTAATGAGCTTCACAAATCATGTTGATGGCAACAGTCTCATCTAGCATCCGCTTAGCCTAGAATCTACCATTCAGAAAGATGAAGCATGTTGACACCCTTGTGTTAGAAGCACTGCAGCTGCTTGCTGGGGTAATTAATTTTTACACATACTGTGGTGAAGGCAAACAAGACATCCAAAGTCCTCCGGCCAAATACAGGCTCTTTAGGGCAGAAAGAAAGTGAGCGAGAAAGAGAGAGAAAGAAATATAGATATATAGAATAGATATAGAATTATTTATTGGCCAGGTGGGATTGGACACACAAGGCATTTGTCTTTGGTGTATAAGTTCTCAGTGTACATAAAGAAAAATAAAATAGAATACATTCATCAAGAATCATAAGGTACAACACTTAGTGATAGTCATAGGTAACTAATAAGCAATCAAATCATACTAGGAAACAAATAAAACAATATAAAATTTAAAGATACAAACAACATGGTTATAGCCATAAGTGAGAGGAGATAGGTACTAGGAAAGAGGAGGAGAATAATAGTAATACAGTCTTAGTAGATAATTTGACAGTATTGTGGGAATTATTTGTTTAGCAGAGTGATGGCATTCGGGAGAAAAACTGTCCTTGTGTCTAGTTGTTCTGGTGTGCATAGCCCTATAGCGTCGTTTTGAAGGTAGAAGTTGAAACAATTTATGTCCAGGATGTGAGGGGTCTGTAGATATTTTCATGCCCCTCTTTTTAACTTGTGCAGTGTACAGGTCCTCAATAAAAGGCAGGTTGGTAGCGATTGTTTTTTCTGCAGTTCTAATTATCCGCTTGAAATTACAAGATTGAAATAAGTGACTTAAAATCACTTTTCACACTTAATGACCGTTGCAGTATCCCAAAGTTATGTGATCACGTTTTGGAACTGTAGGAAGTTAAAACCCACTCCTCTCCTAGAAAAATGAAATATCCTAGGAAATATTGAAAAGGCAGAATATTATATTTCCCTGAAAAGGGAGAAGGATGTTTTAAAGACAAAGTAACTTTCTGCAGCTTCTTGCCTACCCCACTTTTGTCAATGGGCTATTAAGATACCCAAGCCAGTCTATTTACATAACAAAAACCCCTCCCCTTCAGCTCCAGGTGATGGAATCAAGGCATTAGCCCTTTAGCCAACTCACCACATGGCATCTGAGAACTCAACCAAACTTGGGACTCAAAACACAGCCTAGTGAGTTGCCCTCGCATGGCCCCATGGGAGTCTGACACCCAATCAGAATACATTTCTTACACAGGAACGAGAAACAAAGAGGTGGGGCCGAACAGAGTATTAAAAAGCCGGCAAGCTCCTCCTCTTGCTCTCTTCTGTTTCTTCTTCTTCACCTAGAAGCATGTGATCACCTTTTCCCCCAGGACCTCAAGCCATGTGGTCCTGTTCACCATTAAACCATCTTTCTATACAGCCGCCATGTTTCCAGTGTCATTTTCCCACTTGGAGCCGAACCCAGAAGGACATTTCTTCCAACAGAACTTTCAGAAAATGGTGAAGGCAGATTCACTTATCAATGGTGTTACTAATTTAACAACTTCAGCAGTGGTGGGTTTCAAAAAATTTTGGAACCTCTTCTGTAGGTGCGGCCTCCATTCCGGGTCCACTGGTGGAACCTCTTTTAACCGGTTCGGTATATTTGACGAACCGGTTCTACCGAACTGGTGCGAACCGGTAGGAACCCACCTCTGAACTTCAGTGATTCACTTAATAAATGTGGCAAGAAAAGTCTTGGGGCAAAATTCACTTAACAAAATTCTCACTTTAACAACATAAATTTGGGGCTCAATTGTGGACATAACTTGAGGGCTACCTGTATTATATTTACAGGTAATATTTGACTTATCACCATAACCAGAATTTATGTTGCTAAATAAGGTGGTTATTAAATGAGTTACCATGGTACCTTAGTACTCAACTGCTTTGAAACTCATCGAATTTGGCACTCAAGGCATTTTACCTGAAACTTTTGTCCCAATACTCATCATTTGTTTGGTACTCAAGGCACAAGTTAGAAGTTGTCAGCTGCCTTGCGACTCATTACATTATACCTTATGGTAAAAAATTATTTGGTACCCAGCATTTTTGGTACTTATCAAGCACCCCAGAACCAATTAACAATGAATATGAAGGTACCCTTGTGAAATCTTTTTGGCTGCAGTTGTTGAATAAATCTGGCTTCTCTCACACACTTTGTTTTTTTGGAAATCAACTAGGAAAGTCACAAATAGAAATCCCATGAGACACACACACACACACACACACACACACACACACAGAGGATGCTGCAATCATCTTAAATACATACCAGTTGCCAAGCACAAGCACCCAAAATTTGATGTGTGACCATGGGAATGCTGTAACATATACTGTAAGTCTGAGGATGGGCTGTAAGTCACTTTTTCCAGTGGTATTGTACCTTTTAATGGTCAGTGGATTAATGATTATAATTCAAGGACAATCGGTAATTTTTATTTTATTTATTTACATCTCACCTTTATTATTTTTTTATAAATAACTGCAACGTACCTCAGATTCCTTCCTCATCCTCCTAGTTCGGCTAATCTCCTTCCGCCTACCCCTTCAGGATTCCAAGTCTTCTGAACTCACTTCTGAACTAGTTCAGAATATCATTTTCTTTATGGTAAATGATTAAGGCGAAGCGATGTGCGCCTCGTAGCAAGGCTGTGCATCCCACTGTGTTTTATTATTATTCTTGCAAGAGAAAGGGGTTACTTCGGCCTCACGAGGCAAATTTTGATGTGATAAGAGTTTTATAGAAGTAGCAGCATAAAAACTCTACATAGCAGTCAGGAGACAGACATGCTGTTTTGCAAGCCTGCTGCTAAGAGGATAATACAAGTATTAAAGGCAAGGAAGGGCTGGTTATTAAAATATGGCGTCCGCAGCATTTTGGAAAGAAGAGAGAGATGTCCTCAGTTCCTGGCAGTTCTTGCTCAGTGACATCCTTTTATATACACCATATTTTTTGGCTCATTTTGGGGGCTTTTTTCAGCCCATTTTCAAGGCTTTTTGGCTCATTTTTTAGGCTTTTTAGCCCATTTTTCTTCCAGAAAAAGAGTTGAAAAAAGCCTCAAAATGGGCCAAAAAAAGCCTAGAAAATGGGCTGAAAAAAGCCTCAAAAACAGGCCAAAAAAGCCTCAAAAAAGCCTCCTAAATTTAGGTGTGTCTTATAATAGGTGCATCTTAAAATCTGAAAAAGATGGTATATATAAAAAAATTTCTGGGCGACCCCATCTTTAAGACTCTCTCCCCCAGTTCAGCTCCTGGCAAATGAGCATATAGACTAGTTAACCCATTGCTCCAATCTCAGCAGTTGCTTTGATGTGGGGGGGGGGGGGGAGAGAAAGGATTTGCAAGTGAACAAAAAGAATAAATGCAACTGGGCAAAAGGGATGAGTTGAGAAGGAAGATAATGTTAACCCTGAGCATAAGAGGGAAAGGAGCAAACGGTTAAGGGGAACTTTATGAAAAGGTTCATTCATTCAGGCTAGAGCTTTGAGGTCTTCTAACCCAACCCCTTGCTCAAGCAGGAGACCCTATACCCGTGATGGCGAAGCTATGGCATGCGTGCCCAAAGTGGCATGCCGAGCCATGTCGCCTGGCACATGTGGCGTCACCCGTTCCTCTCCCAGGTTACTGGCGCACATGCGTGCACGATGATCAGCTAGCCTTCGTGCATGTAGCAGTGCCAGAAACTGGAAGAGCTGGTCTTCCATTTTCTGGCATGAACATGCATGCCAGTCAGCTGATTGTTGCACATGCATGTGTGCCAGTAACTGGAAGACTAGCTGGCTGCTGCGCATGTGCACACCGGAAACCAGAAGTTCATGTTCTGGCATGTGCATGCCTCCTCTTCTGGGTTGCAACCCAGATGCGTGCGAGCTCAAACACGCATGCTCCCTTTTCAGCACTCGGTGCCGAAAAGGTTTGCCATTGCTGCTGTATACCATTTCAGACAAGTGGCCATCCAGTCTATTCTTCAAAACCTTCATTGATGGAATATCCACAACTTCTGAAAGCAAGCTCTTCCACTGGTTATTTGTCTTCACTGTTAGGAAGCTTCTCCTTCGTTCCAGATTGCTCCTTGATTAGTTTCCATCCATTGTTTCTTGTCCTGGCCTGTAGTGCTTTGGAAAATAAGGCAACAAGCATACCTCCTCCTCCTTCTTCTTTGTGGTAGCCCCTCAAACACTGGAATACTGCTATCATGTTCTTCTTTCCCCTAGAGTAGGCATACCCAGTTCCTGCAATCATTCTTCATATGTTTTAGCCTCAAAACCACTCAGACCTACAGGTTTATTTAAACCACGCATCATCCCGGTATGGTTAGCCATCCAAATAACCATCCACTATTCACAAAGAAGTGTAAAAAGGTAAAGGTTTCTCTATACAGCCATGTCTGACTCAAGGGCATGCTGCTCATCTCCATTTCTTGTTCGAGGGAGCCAGAGTTGCCTGAAGACAATTTCCATGGTCACATGACCAGCATGGCTATATGCCAAAGGCACACAGAATGCCCATACCTTCCCACTGAAGTGGTATCTATTTATCTATTGTATTTTTCGGAGTATAAGATGCACTGGAGTATAAGACACACCAAGATTTGGAAGAGGCAAATTAAAAAAAAAGTTTTTGCACTCTGCAGACCTCCCAAAAATGGCCCATTTTTCACAAAATGGGCCTGGTTTTTTTTCCAAAAAAGGGCATGAATAGCCTTTAGGAGGCTTGTAGAGTGCTCCTTGGGGGTGGCCCCCCAAAAAACGAGCAAAAACCATCCCATTTTTCACAAAAATGGGCCCATTTTCTGTCAAAAAAGGGCATCCATAGCCTTTAGAAGGCTTATAGAGTGCTCCTGGGGGCTGGGGGGAGGCAAAATTGAACAAAAAATGGCCCTTTTTCACTCATTTCTGCCCTCCCCAGCCCCCAGGAGCACTCTGGAAGCCTCCTAAAGGCTATACACGGCCATTTTGGTGAAGGGGGCTCGGTTTCAGAAGGCAAAAAATGTGGTATTCAGTATATAAGATGCACCCAGATTTTCAGCCTCTTTTTTGAGGGGAAAAAGGTGTGTTTTATACTCTGAAAAATATGGTACTTGCATTTGCATACTTTCAAACTGCTAGGTAGGCAGAAGCTGGGGCAAATAACGGGAGATCACCCCGTTGCGTGGAGCTTGGGTCTCAAACCCAGACTGCTAGGTCTCCAATTGACAAGTTTGGCAGTTAAAGACCCTCAAGCCCCTTCTCATAGAAGTGTAGGGCAATCTATCCTTGAAACAGAGTCCCATGTCTGCAAACTAGATGCTTTAAAGTCAAGGAAAAATAAATACATTCTGCATGCATAGGAGTGTATTTCTTTATAACAGACCTGGAATTGTGACCCAAAGGAAGAGTCAGGAGTCCATAAGGAGTGAATAGGCAGTGAGTCAAAGTGAATATTCTGAATTGTTGTTTTTTTTTTACAGACCTGAACTGTGAAAGTTTGAAATGTTTGTAAGCAAAGTTAAAAGTGGAGAATCCCTGTTTCCTTTGAACAACATTCCTTTCCAGATATCTTGGGATTTCAGCTTCCAGAAGTCCCAGCCAGCTTAGGTACCAATGCTGAGAGTTTGATCTCTAATATATTCGGGCAGCATGACACTGGCAAAGACATCCTCGCTGTGGCAATACATCTGGAGAAATTATTCAAATGGGCCTAGCTTGACCAAAATTTGCAAGCCAACTGGCAAGCAAATCGGAATGCGCCCTAATTGCCAATTTCCCTCTTCTGAGCTTTTAGTGAGGTTACCGTTGATTAAACTCCAGGTACTCCTCAACATATACCAGTTGCTTAGCAACCATTTGAAGTTACGGACTACCCAAAACAAAGGTATTTACAGCCCAGATTTGAAATTGCAATGAGTGCCTCCTCGGCCACAGTCACAATATTGCACTTTGAGTGCTCAGCAACCTGGACAGTATTTACAATCATGTGGTTGTGGCGCACAATTCATTTTCTTTTGCAACTCTGCGATGTTTCCATTGCAGACAAAGGCACAACCGTTTTATTTGCTTAATTACCACCACAAAAAAAGGTTGTAAAATCAGGCCTGGTTACCAATGACCAGCTTTGACAAATTCTGGACTATATTTCAGTCATGAAGTGAGGACTCCCTGTAGCAGGGGTGGGTTCCAGCTGCTGCTACTGCAGGTTTGCTCGGGGATGCGCTGCTCGTGTGCTTGACGTGCACCACGCACGCATGCACAGTACTAAAAAAATGCTTCTGTGTATGCGCAGAAGCAAAAGGCAAGATGCCGTCGCCTATGGCGCTGCTGAGAGAATCAGTTCGGGGGCGTGGCAGGCCGAGTTACTACCTACTCAGTCCGAAACGAGTTACTACCTACTCAGCCGAACCGGTCCGAACTGGTAGGAACCCACCTCTGACCTTTAGTATAGAGCAGAAGTCTAGATCTGAGGAAAGTCACCTGTCATTCCTAAAGAGGAATAACATGACTTTCAGTGCTGAAAAATATAATATATATGTTACAGACGTAGTATTCAGCTGGTTCTGGCAAACCGGTAGCGGAAATTTTGAGTAGTTCAGAGAACCAGCAAGTACCACCTCTGGCTGGTTCCGCCCCCATCTATTTGCTGCCTCCTGAGTCCCGCTGATCGGCTGGATCTTCTTCTATTGCCCTGCACAGGAGAATGGAGCTAGAAAGCAGGTTAATGTGGTGGGGAGGGAATGGGGATTTTACAGTATCCTTTCCCTGCCAGGCCCACCAAGCCATCCCCACCAAACTACACCACGTCCACAGAACCAGTAGTAAAAAAAATTGAATCCCACCACTGATATGTTAACATAAACATGTAAAATTAGGCATTTTATGAAGCCCTTCTAAGGAGAAGGACACTGGATGCATGGATGGTAGCAGATTAGAGAAGGCTGACACAACCCAACGTATTGTCATACCTTCAAGCAAAACATTAGGACTATTTTCCTTTGGAGCAATTATGTGGTTGTTTGTGCAAGTATTTTCATTGGGGTTTTGGGGAGGGGGGTTCTTTGTGAATTTCCTTGGTTTAGTCTCTATGGAGATTCTCAATCATCCAGGTCATGGTTGTCCCAAAGGTTCTTTTCCAGAAGGCAACTGGACTTTCTGGGGTTTTTTTCCTTGAAAAACGTTTAGCTTCTCATCCAAGAAGCTTCTTTAGAACTGAAGAGCATCTTGGATGAGAAGCAAAACATTTTCAAGGGAAAAAAACTATTACCTTTTGCAAAAGCACTTTTGGGATTTCTTTGGTTTGTTTGATAACACAACAAGAAGAATTATTTTGTAAAAAAAAACACCAAATACTTACTCAACCTGACCGCAGCAAGAATGGTGCACAGAAATGGAAGAGTGGAAAGACCCCTTCAGAGGTTGAGATAATAAGGAAGATACTACTCTGTGCAGAAATGGATAGACTAGCATTAAAAATAAAAGACAAAGGAGAGACGGAATATTATGACACATGGAATAGATTCTGTCAATGGTTAGAAGCACGAGGTGGAAGTCAGAATATGAAAAAATTAGGGAGGGAGACCTGGAATGATATACTATCTATGCATCATGGTATTAGAATGAATTTGATGGTCAAATATAATTGTACAGCACTAGCACTGTTTAAGTAGTATATACCTGTTTTCCCCAAAATAAGAACTCCCTAGATAAGCCCAATCGGGCTTTTGAGCGCATACGCTAAAATAAGTCCTTCCACGAAAATAAGCCCTCCCCGAAAATATTTCAACACAGCAGCAGCCATGAGGTGACCACGCTTGCCACATCCTGCACCTCAAAAATAATAAGACCTTCCTGAAAATAAGGCCAAGTGCTTATTTTGGGGGTCAAAAGAAAATAAGACCCAGTCTTATTTTCGGGTAAATGCGGTATGTTATTTGTTTTCACTCTGGTTTTTATGGCAAGTGAAATGCCAGGACAATCACACTGTGTTCAATATACTTGTATGTAAATAATAAAAATATATATTTAAAAAAAGAAGAATTATTTTGGATTCAAACTCTATGAATAAGTGTTGCCGCCAATGGCACCAGAAGCTAGCCACAGAGGGCAACCCACAAACAGTCTACAAGTTGTGACCATCTTCAAAGCCAAGGCCGCGTGGAAGTACCCCACTGGTGGGTTTCAAACTTTTTAAGAACCTCTTCTGTAGGTGTAGCCTGCTTTGTGGGAGTGGCTTGCCGGTCACGTGACCAGGTGGGAGTGGCTTGCCAGCCATGTGACTGGGTGGGCATGGCCAACTTGTAAACTCACTTAACAATGCTCTTGCTTAGCAACCAAAATGTTGGCTCAGAAACTCTGGCATTTGAAGCACGCAAGTCTTAAAGCTGTCAAGTTACAAGACACTTGCACCCCTAACCCTTTAGAAAAAAAAGCCCCAGGGGTGTTCAAACTTGACAGCTTTAAGACTTGTGGACTTCAACTCCCAGAATTCCTCCTCTCGCTCTTCATCTTGATGATGTGCGGATGGGCAGGGGGAGGGAGCTGGAACCGGTTCTAAACGGCACTGTAGATATGTGGAACCTCTTCTACAGAAGAGGTTAGAACTGGCAGGAACCCACCCCTGAAGTACCCACAGGGCCCTGATGCAGCCAGCTTCAGCCACATGAATTGAACCTCAATAGGATTGTCTCTGTAGTCCGGATACCTTTCCTTTGCAGCTGAAATGGCTCATATTTCAGTGAGCCGCCCGCTTACTAGTAGGTGGGCTCAGTGGCATACTCATAAAAATCACTGGTGAGATACAGGAAATAATAATGTTTAATGTAGCAACAGATTATTAGCTCTCCTCAGCGTGCAGTTTAATAGCATTCCATGGCTTGTTTCAAGGAGGCTGGAAAGGCCTCGCAGGCATGTGGGAGACGGCAGGAGCGTTTCTTGCTTCCATTTTTAACTCCTCTCTTCACCGCTGGGAGACGTTAACCTCACTTCCTCCGACGCATTGGATATCTTTGCTAAGCCCATGACTGCTAAACCGACTCTTCGCATCTCTGCAATTTGATCATTTCCTCATGCTAATGAGCCAGTTTTCTCAGTAAGAAAAAGCCGTTTCCCATTATCCATCAAGCCCTTGGCAACGATAAAATGGCACATTGCCAGCATCTGCATAAACCATCAGGAGATCAGAAGCAGTTACGAACACTCCTTAACTAACAGTGTATCTGGATAGCAAGGAGAGTCTTAATAACCTAAGTTGTAGACAGGTTTTTAGAATAGAATAGAATAGAATAGAATAGAATAGAATAGAATAGAATAGAATAGAATAGAATAGAATAGAATAGAATAGAATAGAATAGAATAGAATAGAATAGAATTCTTTATTGGCCAAGTGTGATTGGACACACAAGGAATTTGTCTTTGGTGCATATGATCTCAGTGTACATAAAAAGACAATACATTCATCAAGAAGCATAAGATACAACATTTAATGATAGTCATAGGGTACAAATAAGCAATCAGAAAACAATCAATATCAATATAAATCATAAGGATACAAGCAACAAAGTCCTGCAGTCCTAAGTGGGAGGAGATGGGTGATAGGAACGATGAGGAGACTAATAGTAATAGTAATGCAGCCTTACTGAATGGTTTGACATTGATGTGTGAATTATTTGTTTAGCAGAGTTATGGCATTCGGGGGGAAATTGTTCTTGTGTCTAGTTGTCTTGGTGTTCAGGGCCCTATAGTGTCGTTTTGAGGGTAGGAGTTGAAACAATTTATGTCCAGGATACAAGGGGTCTGTAAATATTTTCACGGCCCTCTTTTTGACTCATGCAGTGTACAGGTCCTCAATGGAAGGCAGGTTGGAAGTAATTGTTTTTTCTGAAGTTCTGATTACCCTCCGAAGTCTGTGTCTGTCTTGTTGGGTTGCAGAAGCAAACCAGACAGTTATAGAGGTGCAGATGACAGACTCAATAACTCCTCTGTAGAACTGTATCAGCAGCTCCTTGGGCAGGTTGAGCTTCATTTCATTTGATTTCAGGAGCTGCAGATAGATACAGCCTGGGCATTTGGGCATGCTCCAAGGGGCATTTTAGTGTTCAAAACCTGAAGCACTGCATGGTTCACAGTCTCACAATTCACCCTGAAAGCCATTTTCTCCCTCTTGCTCTTGTAAAATGGGAGGTATTAAAACCAAACCATCAAACCAACAGCACAGTCGATCTAGCATAGAATGTGTGAAGTAGAATTCCTAATGTGGTAGTCTGGGCGACTTTTTGTATTATGTGCAGAGTACATGTAGCTCTTTCTAACCAAAGGCTCGATCTGATTTTTTTGCTCTGCGTTACAGTCACTTAAAAGGGATGTGATGGCTCAGCGGCTAAGATCAGAAAGGTCGGCAGCTCGGCGATTCGAATCCCTAGCGCTGTGTAACAGAGCGAGCTCCCGTTACTTGTCCCACCTTCTGCCAACCTAGCAGTTCGAAAGCAAATAAAAATGCAAGTAGACAAATAGGAACCACCTTTGGTGAGAAGGTAACAGTGTTCCGTGCACCTTCAGTGTTTAGTCATGGCGGCCACATGACCACGGAGACATCTTTGGACAGTGCTTGCTCTTCGGCTTTGAAACAGGGATTAAGCACCGCCCCCTAGAGTCGGGAACGACTAGCACATATGTGTGAGGGGAACCTTTACCTTTATAATCTTATAAAAGGATGAGTACATCAAGGCACATTACAAATGTCACAGGAGGTGTCAAAATATAGAGTTATTATTCTTCGTTAGCACATACGATCGTTCTACACAAGCACCCAAGAGTTAATCTCATTCCCTAAATATTGTTTTGTGAAACAAAATTTCAATTAAGCACTACATTTCATACTTCTGTGAGGATAATATTCTTACAATTCCTTGCTTGGATTAGTATTGTTTTAAAAACAAAGGAACAAACTGTAATGCCATGTGCAGTTTTCCTGATCAAAGTGTTTCAGTCATAATCCTTCCTTCCCGCCAATCATTTTTCTGGTACTCGTGATTGTATCTTGCACAGTGATTGGATTAATCGCTTCAAACAGGCTCCTGCAGTAAAATAAGTCTCTAAGAGCGAAAGATGAATTGTTGTAGAGCCTAAGAGTTTAGATTTGAGTTCCTATGGCAACCTCAGTTCTGCCCCTCTCAACTGCGCTCCTACCTGAGGCCTCCTTCAGAGGCACCAGTTATCACAGCAACCTTAATAATAAGTCACCACCAGCCAGGAAGATGCTGAGTTACAGACTGGGCCATCTGCATTATCAAAGCCAACATTTCAATGAAGCCTTGAAGAAATTCATTCACTGCTTAAAAGAAATTGAATCTCAATCAGCAACAAAGCAAGCATGAATCCTTGTCAGATGAAGGGACCCGAGAGAAGCTTGAAACTAGGGGTGGGCTTCAAAAATTTCAGCAACAGGTTCTCTGCTCGGTTGCTGGGTGAGCGTGGCCATGGTGGGCATGGCCAGGTCATCTTCCTGCCTTCCCCAGGCTCAGGAGGCCAGAAACCTCCTCAAACCTCTGGGACGGCGAAAGCGTCCCCTCCCGGGCTCTGGAGGCCAGAAACATTTCTGGCCTTCTGGAAGGCTGGTTTTCCTCCCTCTTCATGCAGGCCCTGAACTTACAAAACATCGAAAATGGGCCACGTGGAGACTCCTGGGAGGGAAGGGGGTGATAGGGGCAGGGTGGGGTGGGCAGGGCCAGCCAGGGGTGGGATTTGGAGGTTCTCCAAACCGGCTATAATGTTAGCTATGGGTTCTTCCAAACCTGGGCAAACCCATAGAGCCCACCCCTGCTTGAAACTGTTTACTGTATAAAAGATAATCATCCTAGCGTTGTTTTACATGCCATTTTTCCTCCTTGAAAAAACAAAAAGCCAAAATCACTGCTTTTTTTCCATTGGTGAAATCAAATCTAGAAAGGGAACCATGACTCAGCTGAGGAAGTCTCCTGAAATCGAAGAATCATAGCATTGGAAAGGACTTTGGAGATTTTCTAGTCCAACCACCTACCAATCTGTCCTTGAAGACCTCCAATTCCGGGAGGCAAGCTGTTTCCTTAATTGTTCTCACTATCAGGAAATTTCTCCTAAATTCCAGATTGAATCTCTCTTCCACCCGTTCATTGCTTCTTGTCCTGATCTCAGATGCTGCGGAGAATAAGTTGCCCCCCCTCCTCCCTGTGACTGCCCCTCAAGTACCAGATGACAGCTATCATGTCACCCCTGATCCTTCTCTTTGTTAGGCTAGACATATTTAGTTCCTTTAACCCAGGGGTGTCAAACTCAAGATTCGTGAACCAGATCTGGCCTGCAATGTAATTGGATTCAGCCCATGGGGCCGTCCTGATCTACCCAATGCAAAGAGGAAAGATCAGGCCAGTGTAGCTTTGGCCAGTCTACCCAATGCAAGCAGGAAACATGCCAGCAGTTTGGGGAATGGCGTCAAGCTGGCCACACCCACCCAGCTGCTCGCCCCCCCAAGGTCAACCACAGCCCTGATGCATCCCTCATTGAAACTGAGTTTGACACCCCTGTCTTAACCATTCATCATCTTTCAAAGCATTGTTTTTTCTAAGGCCGCAAATCAGTGGTGGGTTGCCATTTTTTTTACTACCGGTTCGGGCTCAGTCGCGCTCACACACAACACTTCTGAGCATGTGCAGAAGTGTCCGAGCGGGTGGGTGGAGCCTCTCGCCTCTGCTACTATCAGTTCACCCGATCTGGGCCAAACCAGGAGCAACCCACCTCTGCTGCAAATGGGGTCAAATCACCTTGTGTAAGAATAAGCCCTTGCAAAATTGCAACAAGGAACATTATGCTGTAAACATCCTGAGAGAAAATAGACTGGCTCCTAAAGAAGGAGAATTACAAGAGCTGAATGACCATTGCCAAAAGATCCACAAAAGAAGGAAAATCCAATAAGTAAACCCAAGAGCTTATTCAACAATCCCCAAAAATCCATACAGAATTCAATGCTACAGAAGAGACAGTTAAAGATTACCATTTTATCACCTAAACATTTATTATATGTCAGCAGCTTCCTGCTACACCGGATAATACGGAGAATTCATAGCAATATCTAAATTTTCTCGGGGTGGCATCCAAAAGATTAGAGAAGGACAGAGTTTACAAAAAAATAAATAAAGCAGCAGAACAACAGTCCAGATATCACAAGGCATAGACACAAAAGAAAAGAACTACATTATTATAATTACCGCATTGCTAGTGTCCAAAAAGAAATGTCCACTCCATATACAGTGTATACATATTAGAAATGATAATGTTAATGATGTGAGCATTCAGATCAGTGGTGGGTTTCAGCCAGTTCGCACCTATTCGGGAGAACCGGTTCTTAACTTTCTAAGAGGTTCAGAGAACCGGTTGTTGAAAGAAATCTTTTTTTTTTCCGTTTTACAGGGCTAATCCTGTAAGGAAGGCAGGAAGGAAACATTCTGGTGTTGTTTCTAGTTTAATCTTTATTGCCCTGCTTACAGAAACTGCCTCTCCGGTTAACCCTTATTACATTGTAACAGCTAAGGCAAAGTGCCCATTGACTTGAGTAATGTTGAGTTGGCCATGCCCACACGGTCACATGACCACTAAGCCCCGCCTACCCACCTGGTCATTAGGACAGAGAACCGGTTGTTAAATTATTTGAATCCCACCACTGATTCAGATAGTCCTCAACTTAAGACTGTTCATTCACCAGGCACAATGAGCCAACAATTCACACAGAACTGAGGAAAGTGAAATTCAAATATTTTATTTCTGTGCAGAGAAGCAAAGGGCACCTCAGCTGACAATTTCAGCAAACTTCAGAAAAAAGAGGCATATCATGTCAGCTTTACATCAAGTCTTTTTTTTTTTTACAAAGAAGAGCAAAGTTGCAATCTTATTCACTGGTTATTTACTACTCAATCTTAATCACTAGCTTTTTACTACTTCCTGGGCATGATGGTTGCACACACTATCTCATGTAGTATGATCCCCTCCAGAACATTCTTAGCATGATTAGCATGATCTCTAAATGGCTCGTTTATATACTTAGGGGTTGAGTTTTTAGTATGCTGATGATGAACTTCTGTCCACTTTGCCTGGATTTTTGCCCATAGATCAGAGGTGGTATTCAGCCGGTTCTGACAGGTTCTGAAGAACCATTAGTGGAAAATTTGAGTAGTTCGGAGAACTGGCAAACAGGCTGGCCCCACCCCTACTGCCTCCCAGCTGATCTTCTTTTGTTGCCCTGCACAGGAGAAGAGAGCTGGAAAGCAGGTTAGTGGGGTGGGAAGGAAATGGGGATTTTGCAGTAACCTTCCCCCAGGAATGTGGAGGGAATGGGGATTTTGCAGTGGCCTTCCCCTGCCACACCCACAAAGCCACGCCACAGGAACAAAGCCACATCCACAGAACTGGTAGTAAAAAAAATTGAATCCCACCACTGCCATAGATGTACAGTAAACTAAATACTTAACATGTTAGTGACAGGTCTTTTGCAACACTTCATCTTTCCATCAAACCTAACACCTCTCCTGTCTATGATCTAGCGACAAAGCCAAATCTTATCCATGGTTTAGCACCAGCTGGCAAGCTTCTGTTTATCTTATCTAGGTATAATTCACTTTAGTGAATCATTACAAAAAGCTTCTGTTTAAGTAGCACTTAAATCTTTATGAAGCAACTTAAAGCATAATTCTAGTTGACGCTCTTTTATAAATTACCGGTAATATAAAAGTAGGAACGTGGCGGCTCAGTGGCTAAGACGCTGAGCTTGTCGATCAGAAAGATTGGCAGTTGGGCGGTTCGAATCCCTAGCGCCATGTAACAGAGTGAGCTCCCATTACTTGTCCCAGTTTCTGTCAACCTAGCAGTTCGAAAGCATGTAAAAATGCAAGTAGAAAAATAGGAACCACCTTTGGTGGGAAGATAACAGCGTTCAGTGTGCCTTCAACATTTAGTCATGCTGGCCACATGACCACGGAGATGTCTTTGAAATGGAGATGAGGACCGCCCCCTTGTGTCAGGAATGACCAGCACATATGTGTGAGGGGAACCTTTACCTTTACCTTTAACTTAATATTAAAGTACCTGGCCTTCACTGACCAGCTTTTCACTGGACCAAGTTTAAAATACTAGGCCTTCACACCAATGAAGTTAATGGTGGTGTAGGGAAGACACACACATACACCCCAAGGAGCCTTGAGTTTGACACCCCTGCCAATGGGTGGGTTCCTGCCAGTTCTAACCTCTTCTATAGAAGAGGTTCCACAAATCTACAGTGCCGTTTAGAACCGATTCCAGCTCCCTCTCCCCACCCGTCCGCATATCATCAAGATGAAGAGCGAGAGGAGAAATTCTGGGAGTTGAAGTCCACAAGTCTTAAAGCTGTCAAGTTTGATAGGGTTTTTTTTCTAAAGGTTTAAAGGTGCAAGGGTCTTGTAACTTGACAGCTGTAAGACTTGTGTGCTTCAAATGCCAGAGTTTCTGAGGCAACATTTTGGTTGCTAAGCAAGAGCATTGTTAAGTGAGTTTCGTCACATTTTACAAGTTGGCCACGCCCACCCGGTCACATGGCTGGCAAGCCACTCCCACCCGGTCACATGGCCGGAAAGCCACTCCCACCCGGTCACATGGCCAGCAAGCCACTCCCACCCAGTTGCATGGCCGGCAAGCCACTCCCACAAAGCAGGCCACACCTACAGAAGAGGTTCTTAAAAATTTTTGAAACCCACCACTGCCCCTGGCTTAATGAGTACTTGATTCCCTTAACAACTGCAGTGATTTACTTAACAAAAAAAAGGTTGAAAAATGGGGCAAAACTCACAACAACTGACTTGCTTGGCAATGGAAATTTTGTGCTCGGTTGTGGTTGTATGTCAAGGACTATCTACTGTATACTTAACCAATTCCCAGAAAAGAACATCCCAAAAGCATCTGATGATGGAAAGCTAGTCCACCGAGTTTAGAGTTGTGAAAACAAGCTTTCCGTATCCCGTCATAGATCCCTTCAAGTTGCGTTTCACCTAAATTGTAGATGATAAAGCAGCCCTCCTTTTTAAGCAATAACCAGTTAACCCTTCATCCTTTCATTTCCATTTACAGCAGTTGATATAGTTTGCCATCCAACAACTGAAAAATCCCTTAAATCATTCGCGCGCGCACAGACAATTTACTTCCTTTTTTGATATCATTCTGCCATTATTGGTTTCTCGGGCTAAAATGTAATCATCCTCGTTGTCTCCAAGCTTACTGTTTGTTTATTTGTTTTTTTTCTTCACCTTCTATTTCAAATAAACTTCTGACATTGGTGCTACCTAGGCAAGATTAATATGACTTTCCTACTTAATATAAATCAGTATGGAGTGCTTTGCAGAAATGTTTCTAACTGCAAAGGACAATGCAGTTTATCATTTCGTTCTGAAAGCAAGTCACCCCGATCTGGCTATTTATGCTTCCTTGAATTCTGAAACGATGAAATATAAATGTGTTCCCATCAAGAAAAAAGCATGAATTAAATTTATAATCTTTGTATTATACCTGAGACATCTTTCAGGGTTGCTTGTTTATTTATTTCTAAGTTGCTAGGTGTTTTTTTATTCCTTTTCAAAAAAAGAAGAGAAGGAAAATCTAAGAAGGTTTTAAGCAAAATACATAAGCCAGGTTAAATTAAAATGCATTCACTTGCTTGTTTTTATTTTAAAATGTATCTGCTACTCACTCATAAGGTAGTCTAGGTGGCTTCCATATGTTTATATATAAGGTATCAAAACATAGATTAAAAGTCTGGGAAACCAATTGTGGAAAGGCTTGATAATTAATTTTCTATTCAATCATATCCAATTTTCAGAGACTGCTTGGAGAAATCCCTCCAGCTTTCTTGGCAAGTGTCTATGGAGATTATCAGTCATCCAGGTCATGGTTGTCCCAAAGGTTCTTTTTCAAGAGGCCACCTGTACTTTCTGGTTTTTCTCTGAAGACATTTAGCTTCTCATCCAAGAAGCTTCAAGTTCAGCTGAAGAAGCTTCTTGGATGAGAAGCGAATCACCTTCAAAGAAAAAACAATAAGTCCAGTTGCCTCTTGAAAAAACACTTTTGGGTTTTCTTGACAAGGTTTTTCAGAAATGGTTTCCCATTGCCTCCTTCCAAGGGCTGAGAGAAAGTGACAGGCTCAAATCACCCAACTGGCTTTCATGCCCAAGATGGAACTAGTACTCATGGTGTCTTGGTTTCTAGCCTGATGTCTTAACCACTATACCAAACTGGTTCTCCTTTGGTAAATAAAATTATCTCAATTAGCCTGGAATTAGCCTTTCCACGTTCCAATTCCAAATTGTTGTAAATTCTAAATCTTACTATGGAAAAGACAAAATTAGGTGTCAATGTAGCCTGCAGCCATGGGGGCACATTTATAAAAGATACCCAACTGAAAGTGGGCTGAACAAATTCCAGGGTCCTTGCACAGGATCTCGATCCAAGCTAGGTGAAGCCTAATGTTACAGAGGCAGGATTCAGCTGGTTTGGACCTGTTTGGGTCAACTGTTTATCAAAATTCTGTTCAGTTTGGCAAACTGGCTAATCCCACCACTGGCTGGCCCCACTCCTGCCCATTTTTGGGGATGTTTTTGGCCAGTTTTTGATCATTTCTCAGCCATTTTGGATGTCCAGTAATAGTAAATAAATAGAGAGGGAAATTGTACTTTGTTGAGGCCTTTAGCAATAGCAATAGCAGTTTAACTTATATACCGCTTCAGCCCTCTCTAAGCGGTTTACAGAGTTAGCATATTGCCCCCAACAATCCGGGTCCTCATTTTACCCACCTCGGAAGGATGGAAGGCTGAGTCAACCTTGAGCCGGTGAGATTTGAACAGCCGAACTGCAGAACTGCAGTCAGTTGAAATAGCCTGCAGTGCTGCACTCTAACCACTGCGCCACCTCAACTTTGGTGAGTGGCCAGGAGGCGGGGCTGGCTGTGATGAATAACGTTGAGTTGGCCATGCCCACCCAGTCACATGACCACCGGCCATGCCTACCCAGCCAATCATTAGGGCAGAGAACCGGTTGTCAATTATTTGAATCCCACCACTGCAGAAAATGCACCTTGAATTTGAACCCAGAAAGCAAGCACTCAGCATTCAGCTATTTCAACAGGAGGATTAATGTGAATGCAGAAACTAAATTCATCTTGAAATTAAGGAGATTTCAGCAGAAACTCCTACTGGTTAAACTTTCAGCCGTTGATGGCACAGTGGTGAGAATGCAGTATTGCAGGCTGACTCTGCTCATTGCCAGGAGTTCAATCCTCACCGGCTCAAGGTTGACTCAGCCCTACATCCTTCCAAGGTCGATAAAATGAGGAGCCAAATTGTTGGGGGCAATAGGCTGACTCTGAAAACTGCTTAGAGAGGGCTATAAAAACCCTATGAAGCGATGTATAAGTCGAAGTTCTATTGCTATTCATATCTGAATCCTAAGCAGGTGAATGAGGTAAGACACATTTTGTGCATCCAATATATTTTGCGCCACTCTTGTTCTTTCGCCCTCTAACTTGCTTACTTGAGAGAAAAACAAAACAAAACTCAGCTCATCGATTCCATGAAAGTTTCTTATTTTTGGATGGCTGGGATGTAAAATTAAGACTTCCTCAAATGTCTGCTCAATTTATTTGAGCAACAGAGCAAAAATAATTTGGTACATCATCAAGCATTACAGGTGCATCCTACCGGGGGGGGAAGCACGGCAGCCCACAGATAACCTGTCAGGTTCCAAAGGGATAATGAAATCAGCCAAACACAGAAACGATTTGAAATGGAATTTGTATTCTTCCTTCGGCACGAACTGACCAACAAAGCACTAAGGCAATGAATAAATTGTCAGAGCTGCTACCCTGTGCTTCCCACCATCTTTTATAGCTACATTGGTAATTAAGATAAGCCGCACCCCACGCTGGCGCACACCCATCACCTTGTGACCCAGAGCAAAACCACCCGGCAATTAATCATGGATTGTTAGCATGAATTCCTTCCGTTTGTATAGGTGGGACGGTGAGTCTTAGCAGCTGGCCCAGTCTTCTTCCCTGAATGGCAGCTTCAGACCTCAGAGCTGTCACAACCAGCCAAATGCACCTTAGAAAAATCATGGGTCTATCCGATGGATTTCTTTTGGTTCTGCTCCTGTTTACAGCAGGAGCTACTGAATCTTGAGAGAGTGCTTGCAGCCACTTGAAGGAGCCGTTTTCTCTCCTCAGTCTGTCTGTTTTATCTTTCTCTTCCCGCCATTTCCTCCTGATGTTGCTGCCACGAGCACCCGCCGTGGAACTAATGCCTTGCCAAGATGGTGAGCAGAGGCTTTTGAAAAACGGGGAGCGCTATTAAATTATGCAAGAGCCTCTCCTCGCCCTCGAGAATTTGATGGAAAACTTATTACCTGGAGAGCCTGAGAATAGAATGGGCAAGGAAGAAACACTGAACAGAGAAAGAACTGCGCGAATTTATAGAACAGCTGCAGGCAATGGCTGAAATTCTTCTTAATTGTTTGCAGTGTTGGCCTCCTGTCTTTGCTCCTCTTTTGTGGTGATCGTATAAAAGGCTACAGTGTACTATCTTCAGGAGTTTTAATATATGGGGTCAATTCCCTGGCTTTATATCATTACTAGCTGAATACCCATCCTCCATTACGAAACTATGTGATTGGGCTTGATAAATTGACACTTACAGCTTGAAAATTAATGAGTAGTTATGCCCCTTCTCTCTACAGGCTTGTCCCACAGAAGCCTCTGCTCTCCCCTTCTCTCCCTCAGGCTTGCCCCATAGAAGCCTCTCCTTTCCTATCCCCCTTCTCTCCCTCAGACTGGCCCCATTGATCCTCTCATATCCCCTTCTTTCCCTCATGATCTCCACACAGAGGCCTCTCCTATGTTACCCCCTTCTCTCCCTCAGGCTCCTCTCCAAACTCCCTGCCCACAGGCCGGATGAGTCACATGCTGGCCATGTCCAAGTGGCAGTTGGAACAGAGTTATTGTGGTGGTGGGAGGTGGAGTAGAACGCCTAACTCCTTAGCATCAGAGTGTATTAATAATAATATACTAATGATCTGATGGTCATTTTGAAAAATCCTTTCAACACTTAGAAGCCTAAAACACTTAGAAGCCAAAAGGAACGTATGTGCCAAATTTCAAGTGTGTAGGCTTTACAGTTCTGGAGATTTTGTGATGTTGTGTGTGTGGCATTTCTATATATATAGAGCCGAAGGACAGAGAATGGAAGTAGTGATCTTCCTCCCATATTTGGGCATACCGGGGGTTGTAATTATCTAATAGATACCTTTCACCCTGGCTTCGCTGATAACAGATAAGAGCTTGTGGCTAATGGCTAAGATGTTTGCCTAGTATGTAATATAGCCCAGGTTCAAATCCCAGTAAGGGTATGGCTAGCTGATGAGAGCTAAATAGCTTGAAATAGATCTATACTAGTCTCCCTTTATTTATTTATCAGCACAAATACAACTCTATATATATAGAGAGTGGAAGTGTGACCTTCCTCCCATACTTGGGCATACCAGGGGTTGTGACTTTAAGTATATACCTCCCACCCTGGCTGGCTGATAAGGAGTCATTCTCTGTAGCTCAAATGGTTAACTCCCTGCCTGGGAGGCAATGGAGCACAGGTTCGATTCCCAAACTTGGGTATGGCTAGCTGATGAGAGCTAAATAGCTTGAAATAGATCTATACTAGTCTCCCTTTATTTATTTATCAGCATAAATATAACAAATGTAACAAAAAGGCAACAGTAAAAAATATTTGGTTTCTGTCTGGATGGTCTCTTGTGACGAGCCGAAGGACAGAGAGTGGAAGTGTGACCTTCCTCCCATACTTGGGCATACCAGGGGTTGTGACTTTAAGTATATATATATATATATATATATATATATATATATATATATATATATATGTATGTATGTATGTATGTATGTATGTATGTATGTATGTATGTTATATTTATGCTGATAAATAAATAAAGGGAGACTAGTATAGATCTATTTCAAGCTATTTAGCTCTCATCAGCTAGCCATACCCAAGTTTTTGGGAATCGAACCTGTGCTCTATTGCCTCCCAGGCAGGGAGTTAACCATTTGAGCTACAGAGAGCGACTCCTTTATCAGCCAGCCAGGGTGGGAGGTATATACTTAAAGTATATATATATATACACACACACACACACACACACACACACACACACACATACACATATGTGTGTGTGTGTGTTGCATTTGTGCTGATAAATAAATAAAGGGAGACTAGTATAGATCTATTTCAAGCTATTTAGCTCTCATCAGCTAGCCATACCCTTACTGGGAATAGAACCAGGGCTGTATTACATATCAGGCAGTTATATTAGCCACTAAGCCACAGGCTCTCTTCCTTTATCAGCTGTAGCACAAATGCAACACAAATAGAGAGGGCTGTAAAAGCACTGTGAAGCGGTATATAAGTCTAAGTGCTATTGCTATTATTGGGCATTGGATTGAACTAGAGGTACTCTAAGGTCCCTCCCAATCCTATTATTCTATGTTCTATGTAAGATCCCTCTCCAAAAAAAAAAAAAAAAAAAACCCGTAATGTCGCCTCTGAGTCAAGCTTTGCTCCTGGTAATCTCATCAACTTTTTCATGAGATTTCTTGAGAACAGTAAGTGATATCCATCGTCCCTTCCTCCCTCCCTCTCTCTCTCTCTCTCCCTCTCTCTACCCCCCTCTCCCCTATGAGATCATCGTAGAAAGAATTGGAATAGAACCAGTCTTAAACGACCTACAAAAACAGAAAATAAGGCTCATCAAGACAACATTGTGGCATTCCATACCACCCAAGGCGTAGACAAAAAGAGGAGAAGGTCAACGGACACAAGGCAGACCCAGAAGAAGATGGAGAGACAACACCAAAGTCACACCCAACAATATCAATTAACAATGGTTGAGACGGCCAGAAGAACAAAAGGCAGAACTTTATATCTCCCTTGGCACCTGAAGCAGTGAAATGGAAGGAGGGAAGCAGAAGCAGCAGAAACTGAAGCAGAAGAAGCAGAAGTAAAAAAGCAGAAGCAGAAGAAGTATAAAAGGAGAAGCAGAAGTAAAAAAGTATAAGCAAAAGAAGTAAAAAAAGAAAAGGCAGAAGAAGCAAAAGTAAAAAAAGCAGAAGCAGAAGAAACAAAAAAGCAGAAGTAAAAAGCAGAAGTTAAAAAGCAGAAGCAGTAAAAAAAAGCAGAAACAGAAGTATAAAAGGAGAAGCAGAAGTAAAAAAGCAGAAGTAAAAAAGCAGAAGTAGAAAAGCAGAAGCAAAAGAAATAAAAAAAGAAAAGGCAGAAGCAGAAGTAAAAAAAAAAAAAAAGCTGGAGCTGACCGTACCCAAATTAAAAACTATAGGCCCATTTCACTTTTGAATGTGGATTATAAAATCTTTGCAGCTATACTGGCAGATAGACTTAAATTCTTCCTTAGCAAATTTATACATCCTGATCAGAACGGCTTCCTGCAGTCAAGGCATTTGAAAGATAATGTTAGAATTATTTGGGATGCCTTAGAATATTATGAAGCCCAGCCGGACAAACAAATGGCCTTTATGTTTCTCGATGCACAAAAGGCATTTGATCGGGTAAATTGAAAGTTTATGTTGTCACAATTAGAATATATGAAGTTTGGAGAAAACTTCTTAAACACAGTTCGGGCAATTTATGTACGACAAACTGCGACGTTATTGGTAAATGGAGAAGAGATGGGTGATATTGAGATTGGTAAAGGCACAAGACCAGGATGCCTGTTATCCCCCTACTGTTTATCCTTAAATTAGAACCCCTTCTTAGAATAGTGAGGAGTGATATACAAATTAAAGGGTTACGAGCTAAAGCTCAAGAATTTAAGGTCCAGGCTTTTGCCGACGACCTTGTTTTTATTTTGGAGGATCCTATGGCTTCTGGGATACAGCTTTTACGTAAAATAGAGGAGTACGGTATGATAGCGGGGTTACGTATAAATAAAGAGAAGACAAAACTGTTAATTAAGAATATGACTTTGAACCAGAAAAGGGAAGTACAAAGCCTGTTAGGGATTAACATGGCCCATAAAGTACAATACTTATGAATTTGGCTTACGGAGAGATGTTCCTCTATCAAGGTAGATAATTATATGAAATTATTACAACAGGTATCTAAGGATATGATTAATTGGAGTGGTAAACAACTGTCTGTGATGGGCAGGATTGCGACAGTTAAGACACATGAACTACCGAAATTTTTGTTTTTGTTTCAAACGGCACCAACTAAATTGGACAATTTTTTTTTTAAATCCTTGGAGACAATAGTGGCTCGATTTATATGGCAAGGCAAGAAAGCACGAATTAAAGCCCAAACGTTGCAAAAACAAAGAACTGGGAGGCTTCGGAGTACCCAACTGGGAAGCATATTATAATGCAGCAATTATGACATGGGTGAAGGATTGGGTGACGTTGAGTAGAAGGCACCTATTGGCTATAGAGGGACGTGACCTTCCACAGCAATAGCAATAGCAATAGCAGTTAGACTTATATACCGTTTCATAGGGCTTTCAGCCCTCTCTAAGCGGTTTACAGAGTCAGCATATTGCCCCCAACAACAATCTGGGTCCTCATTTTACCGACCTCGGAAGGATGGAAGGCTGAGTCAACCTTGAGCTGGTGAGATTTGAACAGCCGAACTGCAGAACTGCAGTCAGCTGAAGTAGCCTGCAGTGCTGCATTTAACCACTGCGCCACCTTGGCTCTGGGATGGCATGCCTCCCTCTGGCAAGAAAGAGATACCCCCCATAGGTACTTCATGGGACATTATATTCGGAATTTGATGGGGGTGTGGGGAAAAAAGTACTATCTTAGGGTTCCAAGATGGTTGGCACCGTTGGAGGCCTTAACACATCCCAGTGTATTTAATTGGACAAGAAACATAATATATAAAGACATTATGACAGAAGATGGCAACATGAAAACAAAGATGGAATTAGAGCAGCAGGGCAGGAATCTGGAATGGTGGGAATATTTACAGATTAGAAATAGGTTTAAAAGTGATAAGGTACGGTTTGGGATCTACCCAAACCCTCAGGGGTTAGATAAGATTTTGTTTGGTGAAGATAAGAAGATGTTGTCGAAGATTTATCAATTTTTGACTTGTCAAGATGCTAAAGAAGAGATGGATAAAAGCCTTCTAATAGCATGGGAAAGAAATTTTGGCTATGAGATTGAAATGGGCAAATGGTAGGATCTATGGAGTAAGACTATTAAACTTACAATATCTACAGCATTTAAAGAAAACATATACAAGATGGTTTATAGGTGGCACTTCCCCCCAACGAGGTTAGCCAAAATGTTTCCTGGGTTATCTCCACTGTGTTGGAAATGTGAAAGAAGGGATGGCACATTCTACCATATTTGGTGGTCCTGTACTGAGGCCACGAAATACTGGAGAAGGATTCAAAACTGGCTAAAAGAGATTACCGGGGCAAGTATGGAATGGAAACCCGAGACTTTTTTACTAAGCATAAAACCAGAAAACATGAGTAAATCTATATGGCATTTGAGCCTACATATAATTGTGGCCGCAAGAATAACCTATGCGCAATTTTGGAAATCTACTACCATACCATCGGAAGATGCCATAATTAAAAAGATTTATGAGTGTGCAGAAATGGACGGAATGACGGGTAGGCTGAGGGAGAAAGGAGAAACGGAACATTATCTTAGCTGGAACCTATGGTATATGTGGGCGACAAGAGAACAGCAGGGACTTAAAACAGGGAAAGTTAAATAGCAGTTGTTAACAATGGGAACTAAAAGTGAACATGGGTATTGTTATAGATCCCTGAATTTTGTAACGAGAAGATGCTGGTTAGAGACTAAACAATGAGGAAGAAAAAAAATGTTGGGCTGTGAATGACTGTCACCGCGGGGGGGGGGGAGGGTTTGTATGTTTAAAGTTGTATTTGTATGTCTTATTTTTAAAAAAATGTATAACCAATAAAGATTATTTTTTTAAAAAAGAAGTAAAAAAAGCAGAAGCAGAAGTATAAAAGGAGAAGCAGAAGTAAAAAAGCAGAAGCAGAAGCAGAAGTAAAAAAAGAGAAGCAGAAGTTCAAAGAAGAAGTAAAAAAAGCAGAAGTTTAAAAAAGCAGAAGCAGAAGTAAAAAGAAACAGAAGTAGAAAAAGCAGCAGAAGCAGAAGTAAAAAAAGCAGAAGCAGAAGAAATAAAAAGAAGCAGGAGCAGCAGGAGCAGCAGGAGCAGAAGAAATAAAAAAAACAGCAGAAGTAAAAAAGCAGAAGAAGCAGAAGTAGTTAAAAAGAAGCAGAAGTTAAAAAAAGCAGCAGCAGCAGAAGAAGAAGAACAGAACAGAACAGAATAGAATAGAATAGAACAGAACTATTCTATAAGTCCATACATGTTAAAGTTGCCAAAGATTGAGCAGAATCTTCTGGGAGTTGGAGTCCACACACACCTTAAAAGTGAAGACTTAAAAGATGAATTCTGGAAGTTTAAATCTATCATCTTAAAGTTGCAAAGATTGGGAACCCTTGTCCTAGAGAATAATGTCCATCAAACTCACCCTAACCTAATCTTGTCTGCACCAAAATGGCATATTTTACTTAGTAACAAGAGCAGCAATGAAAAGGTGAGTTTTGTATTCCTCAAATATAAGACTCAAATGCCACCTACTGGGAAATCAGAGAATTGTTCCTAACACTATTAATCCTGACATGTCTGTGTGTGTGTGTGTGCGCGCATACACACACACACACAGAGAGAGAGAGAGAGAGAGAGAGAGAGAGAGGCTCACATTTGCTTCCCATTAGGGCCTGTGAAAATAAAGTTGTGATATTTTTCCTAAATTTTCCAGCTCTCTGGAGAATAGCAATAGCAATAGTAGTTAGACTTAAATACCGCTTCATAGGGCTTTCAGCCCTCTCTAAGCAGTTTACAGAGTCAGCATATCGCCCCCACAGTCTGGGTCCTCATTTCACCCACCCCGAAAGGGTGGAAGGGTGAGTCAACCTTGAGCCGGTGAGATTAGAACCGCTGAACTGCAGATAACAGTCAGCTGAAGTGGCCTGCAGTACTGCACCCTAACCACTGCGCCTTTAATGCTGGGGAATGAAAGAGCAGAAGAGTATGACAAACAGCAAGATGGGTGGATTTTGTTGGAATAGCAATGATTGCACTGGTAGAACACTTGAAAGACCAAGTTGGGAATATACGTTGCCGTTGAAAAATTGCATCTATGTGGTTGCTAAGACTTGACATTGAGTTGATGTCCCAAAGATGCTTTTTCAGGTGGCAACTGGACGTTGTTGTTGTTTTTTTCTTTTCAAGAGGTTTTGCTTCTCATCCAAGAAGCTTCTTCAGCTCTGACAGGATAGTGGGGAATGGAAGGATTTATGTTCCTTGCAGACAGCTGGTCATTTGCATCCTTTTAAAGGGTTGTTGAAGCACTTGGAGATTTATCTGTGTCCTCAGGGTCACCTGAGTAATCCTCCTGGTTCCTGTAGTCTGCATTTTTTCTCTGGAAATCCATCCCTATTCCCAAACCACTCAAAAAGTGTCCATCCCAAATTGTATAGCTAAAAATCTGTAGAGATTCTCAGTCATCCAGGTCATGGTTGTCCCAGGTTGTCTCAGAGCGGGATGACTGAGCATCTCCACAGACATTGAGTTGATGGTAGGTACACAATCCATCAATCAAGGTCACACTCCCTTGAAATTCCTCCTGGATCACAAATTAAGTCCCCCAAGAGGAACGTGGTCAGAATGACATGAGTAGTAGTATAGCATCAGAAGCAACACCCCTTTTCTATCTGCATTGCACGCACACCCCAAAAAGACAGAACTTTTACTGCAACATCACAATGCTGTCATTCTCTTAAAAGCAGCAAATGCTTGTGGCTGACACTTGGTTTCCGATCCCAGGGTTTTTATTGTTGTTGTTTTTGTTGTTGAGGTTAAAACTGAACTATATTATAGACCAGTGTTTCTCAACCTTAGAGAAGAGCATGGACTTCAACTCCCAGAATTCCCCAGCCTGTATGGTGTCTGCAGGCTGATTGGAGAATTCTAGGAATTCAAATTCTTTACGACATACAATGGCCAAGGTTGAGAAACAACCACTGTTCTAGAGGTTTCTTATATGGAAGCTGTTTTGGATGTTTGATGCTTTGCCATATCCAATTTTATAAATTCCTTTTTCTGGGTTGAGAATTCCAATACAGGTAGTCCTTGGCTTACAAGAGTTCCCTTAGTGACCATTCGAAGTTATAACAGCATTGAAAAAGGGACTTATGGCCATTTTTCACACTTATGACCACTGCTGCATCTCCATGGTCACGTGATTTAATTCAGGTGCTTGACAACTGATTCACAGTTACAAAACCAGATTCACTTAACAACAATATTACTAATTTAACAACTGCAGTGATTCACTTAACAAATGTGGCAAGAAAAGTCATAAAATGGGACAAACTCATTAATAAATGTTTCACTTAGAAATAAATTCAGTTGTGGTCCTAATTTGAGGACTACCTGTATTCCAAAATATTGGATATTTATACAGCATAACAGAGTTGGAAGGGACCTTAGAGGTCTTCTAGTCCAACCCCCTGCTCAAGTAGGAAATACCTATATACCATTCTGGACAAATGGCTGTCCAATCTCTTCTTTAAAACCTCCAGTGATTTCTATGGGTTGCTTTAAGGCAGGGGTGTTAAACTCCCATCATCATGGCAGCGTCACGTGATGTATCACAACTTTTTCCTCCTTCACTAAACCGGGCATGGGCATGACCAGCACATGATGCATCCGGCCCGCGAGCCGCAAGTTTGATGGCCCTGCGTTAAGGTGTTGGCGGCTTTCTTTCTTTTCCAATTCCATTTTTAAAACCCTGCAACCCAGAAGGACTTTGCCCAAGCTTCTTAAGCTATTTGTAAGCTGAATTCACATGTTTCCAATTCAGAGCATCAGCCTACAAGAGGAGTAAAGAATTCCAGAAAGTATTCCGTTATTAAGATGGACCCATTTTGGCCATTTTAATATCCTTCTCTCCCCCCCCCCCTCCCTGCTCATTCTCTCTGCACTTAAGAGCAGTCCAACTTCTGGACTTGAACTCCCAGTATTCCCCAGCATCCTGCTAGTGAATTCTGGGAGTGGAAATCCATAGGTCTTAAAAGTTGCTCAGATTGTGCAACGTCGATTTAGAAAGATCCTAACAAGAGTCAGTTATCTTTAGTTTTGCAAGTTTTAACGTTGCCCTGAAAACTGGCAGGGTTCCAAGTAACACACACACACACACCCCAACGAAAGAAGACTCCCAGGCTTGTGTTCCCTCAAAGTTCCATTTTATTAGAGATGTCATATTGGCACATCTGGGAAAACCCAAATCTGAAAGTTTCCAGGTTTTCCCCACCCAAAAGAAAGTTCAAGTCCCTGCCCAGCACCCACATGTCCATCACACAGTCCAATCAAGCAGCGTCCCAATTGGAGATGCCTCCCAGTCACACCACTCCATGTGCAGGGCAAGATGTCCTTGACTCTCTGAGGAAGGAATATTATTTTGACTATATCTGTTTGTTGTTGTTAGTTGCGAAGTTGTGTCCGACCCATCGCGACCCCATGGACAACCTTCCTCCAGGCCTTCCTGTCCTCTACCATCCTCTGGAGTCCATTCGAGCTCAAGTGGCTATATCTACCCCACTCCATATAATCCCCCCTCCCAGTTTCCCACAGCAATAAATGTGGCAGGCCAAAAGATGGCTTAAAGGCCTGACAAAAACTGTCTTAACCATCTCTTTTCTCCTGCGTTTATCCTTGTCTCTTGGTGCATTCAGCTGCATGAACTTGCTGTTTTAAATTCATCCCCACCCCTTTAATAAAATATCACCCCCATACTAATAATCAAAGTATGAAGTCTTTTTTTTTTTCAGAACATTGAACATTGTTTCCAGAACAGTAGGTGGGCCATTGCTTATGAAACAATATTTTTTATGAAGGCAGAAAGTTGGGAAGCATGGGAAACAGGTGGACAATAGTGCCATCGTGTGGGGAAAAAACTGCACGGAGAGTTGGACAGAAAATCGACATTCCTCACCATGCAAAGCAGTTAAGGAGAATCCATTGAAGTGAAAGACCAGTAGAGATAGGCACATTATAGAGGAATAAATTAATTGTAGTCACATGCGCCTCTTGTGGGTCCAGTGAGCAAAATGAAGACAAAATCATATTCTGTCTATTTCTGTCCAACTCAGGAAGCTCAACCTGCCCAAGGAGCTGCTGATTCAGTTCTACAGAGGTATTATTGAGTCTGTCATCTGCACCTCTATAACTGTCTGGTTTGGCTCTGCAACCCAACAAGACAGACACAGACTTCAGAGTGTAATCAGCACTGCAGAAAAAACAGTTCCTGCCAACCTGTCTTCCATTAAGTACCTGTACAGTGCAGGAGTCAAAAAGAGGCCTGTGAAAATATTTACGGACCCCTCACATCCTGGACATAAATTATTTCAACTCCTACCCTCAAAATAACATTATAGGGCCCTGAAGACCAAGACAACTAGACACAAGAACAGTTTTTCCCCGAATGCCATAACTCTGCTAAACAAATAATTCACATATCAATGTCAAACCATTCAGTAAGGCTGCATTACTATTACTATTAGTCTTCTCATCGTTCCTATCACCCATCTCCTTCCACTTAGGACTGCAGGACTTTGTTGCTTGTATCCTTATGATTTATATTGATATCGATTGTTTTCTGATTGCTTATTTGTACCCGATGACTATTATTAAGTGTTGTACCTTATGATTCTTCATGAATGTACCTTGAGAGCATATTGTACCAAAGACAAATTCCTTGTGTGTCCAATCACACTTGGCCAATAAAGATTTCTATTCTATTCTATTCTGTCTATTTAGAGGATGAACAATTTGATTTTTATGTCAAAGGGAATTAAAATGAAAGCTTGATGACAATTTGCAACAGCCTTGAAATGCAGAAAACTCAAGTAAAAGGGTGGTTAAAGATTGAACTAAGACTTGTTTCGATTTCCCAACTACGGTAATAATATAACTCCTTTAATGAAATAAACATTGTGATGATCCCCAGCCCCATCTACAGGTAGTCCTCGACTTACAACTGTTCATTTAGCAATTCAAAGTTACAATGGCATTCGAAAAAATGACTTCTGACCATTTTTCACACTTACAACCCTGGAGCAGCCCCGTGATTATGTGATCAAAATTCGGATGCTTGGCAACTGGTTCATACTTATGACCGTTGATGTGTCCCAAGGTCATGCGATCAGCTTTTGCGACCTTTTCCCAAGCTAAATCAATGGGGGAGCTGGATTCACTTAACAACCAGGTTACTAACTTAACAATTGTGGCAAGGAAGGTCGTAAAATGGGACAAAACTCACTTAATCAATGTCTCACTTCACAACAGAAATTTTGGGCTCAATTGTGGTCGTTAAGTTGAGGACTACCTGTATTTTGATATTATTTTTATCTACAATGCATCCCCATTTGCATCTACAGTGCCCTTTATCTAAGAAATGAACCACAGGAACATATTGCTCCACTGTTTCTCCTGTAACAATGGCCAAACTTTGAATTTGCCCAGCTGAATGCTGAGTTAGTTTTCCCCTGGAACGAAATAGCCAACTATAGGTGGTCCTTGACTTACGACCCCAATTGAGCTCACAATTTCTGTTGCTAAGTGAGTTTTGCCCCATTTTATGACTTTGCTTGCCACGTTTGTCAAGCGATTCCATGCAATTGTTAAGTTAGTAACACAGTTGTTCAGTGAAACGGACTTCCCCATTGACTTTGCTTATCAGAAAAGTGACTGTGTGACCCTGGGACACTGTAACCATCATAAATATGAATTTATGCCAAGCATCCGAATTTTGGCCACGTGAGCGTGGGAATGCGGCAACAGTCGTAAGTGTGAATCACTGTTTTCAGTACTGCTGTAATTTTGAACGATGACTAAATTAATGGTCATAAGTCAAGGGCAACATGTATTTCACAAGGTGGGAAATTGCAACTTGTTTATTCTGTACAGTGCAAAGAGGTGTATTCTCGGGACCTACATCCCTCAGAGAGCCGAGGTGGCGCAGTGGTTAAATGCAGCACTGCAGGCTACTTCAGCTGACTGCAGTTCTGCAGTTCGGCTGTTCAAATCTCACCGGCTCAGGGTTGACTCAGCCTTCCATCCTTCCGAGGTGGGTAAAATGAGGACCTGGATTGTTATTGGGGGCAATATGCTGACTGTAAAACCGCTTGGAGAGGGCTGAAAGTCCTATGAAGCGGTATATAAGTCTAACTGGTATTGCTATTGCTATTGCTACGTCACAAATTCAGACACACACCCCATACACAAACTGGCATAACGTGTATACGCTTTTGGGAAATCAAGGCATATATGATCAACAGGCACAAAGCAGGCCATAGGAAACAAGCAATAAAATACTCGCATCCCTGGAGAAGGTGACCTTCCCAGAAAGCGGATCCATCACAGCCCTTACCCCTCTGTCCCCAACTGTTATGGTTGATAATTAAGTCTGCAAAACTTTCTAGCTAATTTGTCTGCAACAGGAAAGGGAAGTTAGGCCTGGATCAACTGGACTTGGACTTGGACTTAATCTTCGTAAATGTCAACGTCCATAAGGCAGTGACCGTTGCATTGTGAAGGCCAGGGGCAGAACGTCACGGATTACAGCACGCCATTGATCCCGATTTAGGGCGGCTTGTTGGGCATCGGTTATCGAGAAATGGAGTGGTTGAAGATCGTGAGCCACTTGGGATATCCATGTTTTCTTGGGGGCATTTCGTGCGATTTTCCACCCATCCGGTCGCAGCGAGTTAATCGATCGGTAAGGTAATCGGCTATTGTCGTTACGGCAAACGTGTCCAAACCATCTAAGTCGTTGTCTTCTTAGGTAAAGTTTGATTGTAGTTTGGTTTTTACACAGCTGCAATACCGTTTCGTTTTTCCACCGGTCCCGTAGAGTTATGAGCAGAATGTTGCGCATGCATCTTAGCTGGAATCGCTCTAATAGGTTCAGGTCGCTTTTAAGTAAAGTCCATGATTCCGAGCCGTACAGTAAGATTGTGCGGATGGAAGCATTAAATATCCTCAACTGGAGGTCTGCTTTGAGTCCCTTGCTTGATAAGGCTATCAGGAATGTCCAGGAATTTTAGGGCAAGGATGTAAGGCCAAGAATGAACAAAACATCTGAAAATAAAATTAGTGGGTGGGGTGTTTCCCAACAAAATGGAGCTTCTCTGGCTATAACTAGCTGAACCAGTCCTAGAGTAGGTTTCCAAAACTCAAACTGTCTCCATCAACCTTCCCTAACTGCTTTGTGTCCAAATATCTTGGAATACAATCCCACCATTTCCAGTTAGAAAGCCCATTTGAAAGAGAAAGGAAGTTATATATTATATGGGACTCTCCCTTACGGGTGCAATCAGTTGGTCATATTTCTAATGGATGGTGCACAAATGTTTAAACAAGGTATCCAGCATCCTAACTTTCATTTTTGTTACTCTGTTTATTTATCTGATGCTAGATTTGACATTTTGAAGGGGCTTCATAAGCAGGGAGAAAGAGACATCTTTGTATTATTTTTCTCCAGTGTGATTTTTAAGGACTGTTCTACTGCCAATTCAAGAGGGTTTTCTCAACCTTAGCAACTTTAAGACATCAGGACTTCAATTCCCAGAATTCCTCAACCAGACTACTGGTAGCATACAGTAACAAGAGTTGGAAAGGACCTTGGAGGTCATCAAGTCCCTCTCAAGCAGGAGACCTATACTATTTCAGACAAGTGACTGTCCAGTCTCTTCTTAATACCCTCCAGTGATGAAGCATCCACAGCTTCCAAAGGCAACAGTTCCACTGGTTGATTGTTCTTAGTAAGCCCTAATAAAATCACACCTAGAATACTGCATCCAGTTTTGGTCGCTACATTATAAAAAAAAAAGATGTTGAGACTCTAGAAAGAGTGCAGAGAAGAGCAACGAAGATGATTAGGGGACTGGAGACTAAAACATATGAAGAACAGTTACAGGAATTGGGCATGGCTAATCCAGTGAAGAGAAGGACCAGGGGAGACATGATAGCAGTCTTCCAATATTTTAGGAGCTGCCACAGAGAAGGGGGGTCAAGCTATTTTCCAAAGCACCTGAAGGCCAGAGAAGGAATAATGGATGGAAACTGACCAAGGAGAGATTCAACCTAGAAATAATGAGAAATTTTCTGACAGTGAGAACAATCAACCAATGGAACAGAAGTTGCTGGAGCTTCATCACTGGAAGCTTTCTTTAAATTTATCATTTTTATTTTATTATATAAAATACAAAGAATAAGAAAAATAGGAAACTGAGAAGGGAGCAAGGAAAGGGAGGTGAGATATGAGGGGAAAGAGAAAGAGAAAGAAAAAGAGACATTGACTTCCAACTCTTCATAGCACAATACAAGATAAACACCCTCCAACTTTGCTTTTACACATTAATATACATTCCCATAACACCAAATCTTTCTAATCAACTGTAGAAAGTCGGCACTCTCCTAGAAGAATGAAATGTTTTAGGAAATATTAAAAAGGCAGAATATTATATTTTCCCTAAAGGAGAAACATGTTTCTAAAGACAGAAATGCCGAGCCTCAGCTCTCTTTCGCAAGTAGAAACTAAGGGGCACAACTTTTAAAAATGCAGATTTGGTCATCCAAGGAAGTCAGCATCTAGGATTAATCACATTGGTTAAACAAGATTTTAAAAAACCTAACTCATTGCCAGCCTTCCTGGGACAAACTAATTACAATCAAATAAAATACACAAAACAAGCCTCTAAATTACAAAATGCTGTAGAACAAACTATAAAAATTCATGTATTCATCACACCAGGTCAGAGGTGGGTTCCTACTAGTTCGCACCTATTCGGTAGAACCGGTTCGTCAAATCTACCGAACCGGTTAGAAGAGGTTCCACCAGTGGACCCGGAAAGCAGGCCACACCTACAGAAGAGGTTCCAAAAAATTTTGAAACCCACCACTGGTCCTTGGATATGATTATTCTACACTATCATGCTCATATTTATAAAACTCAGTGCCTCTGTGAAAGGTAAGGATGACTACTGCGTTTGTGGCGCAATCAGAACATTGCATGTATTGAAGTTGTTTTAAGGCAAACCAAAGATGCCTTTTGAAAAACAAGTTTACATCATATTCTGATGCATGGCAGTGCTGTGTGTGAGGTAATTTAAGGTGGTTCTGACAAGTGTCGTCGGCATCTTCATATCCGGTCACATGGGCGGCAAGCCACTCCCACAAAGGAGGCCACACCCACAGAGTAGGTTCGAACAATTTTTGAAACCCACCACTGCACCAGGTGGTCAGCTACCCAGAATCACGCGTGCTTGGTGGTTCTGCTTCATCATTAAACCATCTTCCCAATCAGCCTCCATGTTTCCAGTGTCTTTCTCCCCGCTTGGAACTGAACCCATTTCTTCCAACACAACAAAGCAAAGGTCAAAGTTTCTTTTTTTCCCCCTTCACAATCACAAATTCCAGCAGTGATACCCAAATAAGAACATACTTTCCTCTTTGAATGAAATAATCAATTTAACAATTCCTGCTTTATCTTCCTTGCTATGGAAATAATATGCATTTCTATTTGCACCTAGTAATCTTTGTAAAATGTCACCATTTTTATTTACAAAATTGGTTGTATTCTTTCGAATTCTCTGACCTTACTGAAAGAAAAGGGGAGGGAGACCCCTGTTTTTCACCCTTTTTCTCCTTCAAAATATTAAACTTTAAAAAACACTTAAAAATAAAATACAACTTTTTCTTTGACTACTTAACATGCAAGCTTTAAACTTCAGTATTGCATTTACATCCCTCTCACCAAACTACCCTTTTTAGAATATATTTTTTTCCTTTCATTAACCCCTTTTTTAACATAGAATTTTTCTTTAAGCTGGTACATCCTTTTCTTTAACTTTCTCATAATACAGGTACTCTCAAATACATTTTCAATAGCATTTGCCTACTTTAAGAATTTAGATGATAGATGATAGATAGATAGATAGATAGATAGATAGATAGATAGATAGATAGATAGATAGATAGATGATAGATAGATAGATAGATAGATAGATAGATAGATAGATAGATAGATAGATAGATAGATAGATAGATCAGCGTTTCTCAACCTTGGCAACTTGAAGATGCCTGGACTTCAACTCCCAGAATTCCCCAGCCAGCTGGCTGGGGAATTCTGGGAGTTGAAGTCCAGGCATCTTCAAGTTGCCAAGGTTGAAAAACACTGAGATAGATAGATAGATAGATAGATAGATAGATAGATAGATAGATAGATAGATAGATAGATGATAGATAGATAGATAGATAGATAGATAGATAGATAGATACAGATACACACACACACACACAAACACACACCTAAAAAATAGCTTTCAAGAAGAGTCTGGAGGAGATCCGATGACCTACAAGGTCCCTTCCAATTCTGTTATTCTGCTTCCCTCCTCCATTAGTTTCCATGCATCGTTTCTTGTCTTACCTTCGGGTGCTTTGGTAAATAAGTTGACCCAGGTGAGGTCCAGCTATCTCAAAGTGGCCAAAACTTCATGCTTATTTATTCATTTATTTTATTTATTAGAATACTGTTCGCAACCTTTAAACAATACCACCACAATCTAATTAAAGCTAATTCACCACAGATTGGTGTCAATTAAAAGTCCTTTTTGACCACCGTATCCAGGAAGGCAGCGCGGACACCACGGAACGCCCCGCCCTTCCCCCGGACAGCTTGTCCGGCCGCCTAAATAAAATGTCAGGGCGGAGGTGAACGTAGTGGAAAGGCTCAGCTAATGACAGCCGGGAGAAAGAAAAGCGGGCGCAACAAAACGAAAGTTTTGTTGTGAAAGTTAGTTTGGCTGCGTCTTCCGCTCGCTTGACAGTCGTTTCTGGGAAGCGCTTTTCGGAGACTCAGGTGAGCCTCGCTGCCGGCGTCCGTCTTAATCTCGCATTTCAAGGGAGGGTTGCCTGGATCTGGAAAGGATTCCCCCGCCACCGTGAATCCCATCATGCCCACCCCGCACCCGATTGCCCAAGGTCCTGCCAGCTTCCGATCGCAGTAGTTTCGCTCTCGTTTCTCTAGTTTTCGGAAGCGGTCGAGTTTTCTTCTAAGTTTTGTTTTGGCAGATTGGAGTGACAGAAAGGCGAGGTATAATTTATACTTGTCGGGCAGCCTTCCGCCGGCTTGTTCTTTCCCGGGGCCTAGGACTCCAGATCCCATAGTCCCCGGCTGTCACCTTCGGCTACCTACTGGGATTCCATCGCTCATTGCAGCCGAGAAGCAACTTAGAACTAAGAAGAAATTTCCTGACAGGTAAAAAAATTAAGCAGTGGAACTACTTGTCTCCAGAAATTATGGATGCTCCATCATTGGAAGTTTTAAAGAATTGATTGGACAACCATTTGTCTGAAATGGTGCAGGGTTTCCTGCCTAAGCACGGGGTTAGACTAGAAGACCCCCAAGGTCCCTTCTAACTTTGCTATTCTGTTAACAGCAGGCAAACTATCACGTTTCGCTTGATCTTTGCAAAGATCTCCTTTGAAGAGCACTTCTCTCCTTGATTAGTTTCCACCCATTGCTTCTTGTTCTACCCTCAGATGCTTTGGGGAATAGCTTGATTCCCTCTTCTTTGTGGCAACCCCTGAGATATTGGAACATTGCTATCATGTCACCCTAGTCCTTGTTTTCATCAAACGAAACATACCCAATTCCAGCATTCTTTATATGTTTTAGTCTCCAGTCCTCTAATCATCTTTGTTGCTCTTCTCTGCAATCTTTCTAGAATCATCATCTGTTGTTTCTTACTCTTCTCTTCCTCTTTTACCACTTGGGGTGTCCAGAAAGATCTAAAATTTTGGTTGTTACACTTCTGGCAGCCTCAACCATTGTTATTTGACGCTGTTGTAGTGTGTCTTGGATGTTTTCTCCAAGACACATGACAAAAGCATCAAACAACTATGTTGTTATTTGTTACTACTTGTTAGCTGTTGCTACTTGATGTATTTTGTGTTCTTTAGAAAATAATATTGAATAATATTTTTATTTTTTTAAGTGCTTTTAATCAATATCAGTTTCTGAAAAGTCCCTATTCTCTGATGGTGAACTTCTACTTTTACATTTACAGACTTCAAGAGGAGTTTGAAGTGTGATATAAACCAAGAATCAGTTTGAGCTAGGGGTTAAGGAATCAGCTAGAAACCAAGAAAAGGTGAGTTCAAATCACGTCTTAATCATGAAACCCAAAGGTTGTGTTTGGGGGGATAAAGAGGAGGAAGAATTATTAAGTATGTTTCTAAAAATAATAAAGGTGGGTTAAAAATAAAACAGAAGCAAACATTTTTCTTTTTTAAAAAAAAATCATTTTCATTCAGCATTTTTAAACATTAAAATCACCATTACACTTTTACAGTTTTCCACTATTGGTATTCTTTTTTCTAATTTCTAATTTTCCAATCTACAGCCTATTGTTTCATATACCTCCTTGTTTCATGATTATTATTTTTGTTATATATATATATATATATATATATATATATATATATATATATATATATATATATATATATATATATAAATAAATAAAACATATGTACAACATTTATATATCTATTGGTTTCTGAATATATGTCATCTCCTTTTGTTATATTTTCTGTGTAAAAATATAGTGAACTTGGAACAGAATTTTTCTTCTTCTTCTTCGTCTTCTCCTTCTTCTTTAGTAAATTCTTATGGAATCTAATCCTGCAAGTCATGGTGAAGGTGGGAGCAATGCAGATTTTCAGAAAGGTTCAAGCAATGCCTCCTCTGAGGATCTGGAAGCAGAAAACATCTCCTTTAAAAAGAAGAGACGTTGGAGGGTTGTCATATATGACAGTGATGAAAGCAGTGACAGCAACATTCCTAGGAAAGTGATTGCTAAAGACAGGAGAGTAATTAGTGAAGACGACTTATCTGTTGGTGAGGAGTCACCCGCATCCCCAGAAAACAAAGCAGCCAATAGAAAACAAGGAAGACAACAAAAGATACCAGAATTCTTTGACCAGCAATCTGGAAAAGCTGGCAAAGTCAATCAACATGATGAGGTACATTTCCAATGTATTTCAAACGTATATTTTCACACTTGCCGCTAGACCACATATGGATTTCACCATTCTATGAGTCTCGGTGGTGCAGTGATTAGAGTATGGTATTGCAGGCTACTTCTGCTGGCCGCTGGCTGCCTGCAATTTGGCAGTTCAAATCTCACCAGGCTTAAGGTTGACTCAGCCTTCTGTCCTTCTAAAATGGGTAAAGTGAGGACCCAGGTTGTTGGAGGCAATATGCTGACTCTGTAAACTGCTTAGAGAGGGCTGTAAAGCACTGTGAAGTGCTACATAAGTCTAAGTGCTATTGCTACTCCACGTAAATTTTAGAAGCACCTTTTTATGTTTACCTTGTGATCCCAACAGAGGTGAGTTCCTACTGGGACCGGTTCAGCTGAACGAGTAGTGGTATGCCATCGTGGGTCACAGAAGGGGCAGTGACCCAGGCTGGCCATACCCCCAAACTGGTTTCCTGGTTGCCCCCACAGCCATCTTTCTTTTTTTTGGAGTTCTGTGCATGTGAGCAAATAGAAACCACCCCCAGATCCCAACACTGTGAAAATAGCAATAAATAATTAGCTTGTGAGTGTCGTCATTTGATTATGTGCCATCAAGTACATAATTGTTTTATTTAGTTTCCTAGTATATTTTTATTGTTTGTTTAGTAACCTATGACTACCACTAAATATTGTATCATATGATTCATGATGAATGTATTTATGATGACTATGATCATGATTTATACTTATATCTTTTATGCACACTGAGAGCTTATGCACAGAAGGCAAATTCCTTGTGTGTCAAATCATACTTGGCCAATAAAGAATTCTATTCTATTCCATTCCATTCCGTTTCATTCCATTCTATTCTTCTTTTTCTGCTTCTTCTGCTTCTGCTTTTTTTACTTCTTCTGCTTCTGCTCCTTTTGCTTCTTCTGCTTCTGCTTCTGCTTTTTTAATTTCTTGTTTTTTCTGTTTCTGCTTTTTTTTACTTCTGTTTCTGCTTCTTTTGCTTCTGCTTTTTTTACTTCTGCTTCTTTTGCTTCTGCTTTTTTATTTCTCCTGCTTCTGCTTCTACCTTTTTTTTTACTTCTGCTTCTTTTGCTTCTGCCTCTTCTGCTTCTGCATTTTTTTCCTTCTGCTTCTTTTTACTTCATCTGCTTCTTCTGCTTCTTCCACTTCTGCTTTTTTTTTTACTTCTGCTTCCCCTGCTTCAGTAGAATCAGTGGCCAAATTTCGCGTTGAGTGGAGTTGAACTAAAAGCTATCTATTTTCTGAAATCAGGATGACGACGACAAAATTACAACCGCCTCTTCCTCCTCGTCATCCTCATCCTCAGAAAAAAATCCCAAGTCCACTTCAAAAGAAGATGGAAAAGAAGAAGAGACCTCCCTACTTAGGAAAAGTCATGGTGAAGCGATCGCTAAAGGCAGGAGCGTAATTAGCGAAGACCCAGAAAAGAAAGCAGCCAATAGAAAACGAGAAAGACAACGAAAGCTGCAAGAACTCTCTGACCGGCGATCTGGAAAAGCTGGCAAAGTCAATCATCATGATGAGGTACATTTCCAATTCATTTCAAAGGTATATTTTCACACTTGCTTTTTCACACTTGCCGCTAGGCCACATATGGATTTCACCATACTATGAGTCTCGGTGGTGCAGTGGTTAGAGTGAAGTACTGCAGGCTATTTCTGCTGGCAGCCCGCTGCCTGCAATTTGGCAGTTCGAATCTCACCAGGCCAATAGTGGGTTTCAAAAAATTTTGGAACCTCGTCTGTAGGTGTGGCCTGCTTTCCAGGTCCACTGATGGAACCTCTTCTAACCGGTTCGGTAGATTTGACAAACCAGTTCTATCGAACCGGTGCGAACCATTAGGAACCCACCTCTGCACCAGGCTCAAGGTTGACTCAGCCTTCCGTCCTTCTAAAGTGGGTAAAGTGAGGCCCAAATTGTTTGGGGCAATATGCTGACTCTGTAAACCGCTTAGAGAGGGCTGTAAAGCACTGTGAAGCGGTACATAAGTCTAAGTGTTATTGCTATTGCTACTCCATGTGAATTTTAGAAGCACCTTTTTACATTTACCTTGTGAACCCAACAGAGGCGGGTTCTTACCGGTTCGGGCGAAGTGGTAGTGGTATGTTCTATTCTATACCATTCCATTCTATTCTATTCTTCCGTTCCATTCTATCCCATCCCATCCCATTCTATTCTATTCTTCTGTTCTTTTGTGTTCTGTTCTGTTCTACTCCATTCCATTCCATTCTGTTCTATTTTTCTTTGACTGTTAATCAACTCTTAGTGACCACGTGGGTAGATTTTTTTTTCATGACAGTCTGTCCATAACCTGGTCTTTCACCTCTTCCAACAATGTGTGTACATTGCTATTGTAACTGACTCCCTCCATTTCGCTGTCAGTCATCTTTTCCCCCCACCTTTCTTAGCATTAGAGCCCTCTCTGGGGAGCTGGGTCTTCACATAATGTCTCCAAAGTTGGATAATATGAATCTGATCATTTGTGCCTCCATTGGAAACTCTGGATTGATCTGTACAATGACCTGTTTGTTTTCTTGGCTGTCCACAGTATTCTCAGGAGTTTTCAAAAGCATCAATGTTCTTCCTGTCCTGCTTCTTTAAAGCCCAAGTTTCACTTTGATAGAGCATCACACGGAATACCATTGTTTGCACAGCTCTGATCTTTGTAGATATGGTACATTATAAGACCATTATTGTCTTATATGGCCACTCAACTCAAACTTTGCAATAACCAGTGGCCAAACATAAAACATATTGGTACTGTATTCTCCATGTACACAGTGACACTACTTTAACACGAATGAATACTAATCCCATTCATGAAACCCCAAAGTATTCAACTAAAATATTCTATTAATACTGTGTCTTTTTTAACATCACCAGGGAAGTGCGGATGATCCCTTGATTCAACATGATGGTCACTCACCCCTTCCACAAGAGGAAATAGGTGTTATATCTAATGAAGATGGTGATGAAGGAGGAAGAGGGGGAGGTGAAGAAGGAGAAGGGGGAGATGAAGAAGGAGAAGAAGGAGGAGTGGGAGGAGAAGAAGAGGAGGAAGAGGAAGAAGAAGAGGAGGAAGAAGAAGAGGAGGAGGAAGAAGAAGAGGAAGAGGAAGAAGAAGTGGAGGAGAGAGATCATGTGGTCAGTAACTTATTGAAGAAACACGTTCCATTCGGTAAGGTCACAACAAATAAGAAGTATTGTAACTTATATATCCTTTTTGATAGTATTTATTAACAGCTAGTTGTTTATTCATATGGGTTGTACTGACACATATTTGTGTTGTTTTTTAAACAGTGTCTGAGTCCGATCGTTATGCACACTTTCAAAGAGTTGTAAAAGCCTTTCTCATCAATGCAATCGATGATACATTTCTGAGCTCCTTATATGGTAAGCAAGCATCCCTTCCTAAGAGGCTGTTTGTTATTCTCTTTCCATTCCGCCCCCCTCAGAGCAATAAATAAATGTATTAGAGATAATCCTTAACAACCATTAATTTAGCAACTGTGGCATTGAAAAAAGTGACTTACAATGGTTTGTTGTACTTAAAAGAGCATTCCCACAGTCAGGTAATCAAAATTCAGGTAAGTGGCATGTATTTTCCATGATTGAATTGCCTTGGGATTACATGATCGTTACTCCCAGTCGGCCTCCAACAAGCTAAGTCAATGGGGAAAGCTGAATGCTCTCAGCAACTGTGTGATTCATTTGAGATTGAGATTGAGAGTTTATTTATATGCCGCCCTTTTCCCTGGGGGGACTCAGGGCGGAGTTAACAACCGTGGCAAAAAGGGGCGAATTAATGGGGCACAACCAGTGGTGGGATTCACTTACCTTCACAACTGGTTCGCAAATGTGAATGTGCTCACATACTCACGCGCTCGCTATGCTTGCACACACCACATTCTGCTCATGTGCAGAAGGTTGCGCATTATGTTGGGGTGGGTGGGTGGAGCCACCAGCAGCTACTGCTACCGGTTCGAACCTAGTAAGAACCAGCAGAATACCACCACAAGGCGCAATTCACTTAACTCCTTGATTGTTTTATAAAATGGTGGTGTTAATAACAAGGCCTATTTTTTCTTTTTTTCCAAAGAAAAAAGAAGAGAAAAGAAATATGCGCGGGAAATGCTAAATTCCCTCTATCATTTTGATGAACGCTTTATTCAACCTTATCTTGAAAGTGTAGTTTCACAACATTTCTGCAAAGAACCATATAAGGTACTGAATTTTCTTCTTAATCTTTTAACTACCATATTTTTCAGACTATAAGATGCACCGGTGTATAAGATGCACCAAGATTTCAAAAAGGTAAGTGAGAAAAAAAAGTGTTTGCCTTCCCTCAGCCCCCAGCAGCACTCTGCAGGCTTCAGCAGGGCTGGGGCAAGGCAAAAAAGCCTCAGTTTTTGTGAAAGATGGCCCGTTTTTCACAAAAACGGGGGCATTTTTGCCTTCTCCCAGCCCTGCTGCAGCCTGCAGAGGGCTGCTGGGGGCTGAGGAATGGCAAAGCAAGGCCTCCGTTTTTGTGGAAAACAGTCCTTTTTTGCAAAAATGGGGTGCGGGGGTGGGGTTTTGGGAGGCAAAAATGGTTGTATTCGGTGTATAAGACGCACCAACATTTCCACCCTCTTATACTCAGAAAAATAAGGTAAATTGCTTAGTTGATTTGGCTCGGGCATACGGATCCATGCAGTGTGTTGTTTTTCTTAGTACAGTATACAACAATGGAAAAGAGTAACACATACAGGCAGCTCTTAAAAAACAATTTACGTACCATGTTTCCCCTAAAATAAGACAGGGTCTTATTTTCTTTTCACCCCTGAAATAAGCACTTGGCCTTATTTTCGGGGAGGTCTTGTTATTTTTGAGGTGCAGGAGGCGGCAAGCATGGTCACCTCATGGCTGTTGCTGTGTTGCAATATTTTTAGAGAGGGCTTACTTTAGCGCATACGCTCAAAAGCCCGAGTGGGCTTATTCTCTGGGGAGGTCTTATTTTCAGGGAGACAGGGCAGTAACCTTTCAAAGTTACAACAGCACTGGAAAAAAGTGACTTAGCACCATTTTTCACACTTATGACTGTTGAAGCATCCCCAAGGTCACCTGGTCAGAATTCAGATGACTGGCAATTTGTTCATATTTATGAGGGTTGCAGGGTTCCCAAGGTCATGTGATCTCCTTTTGCAACTTTCTGACCAGCAAAGCTAACGGGAAAGCCAGATAGACATAACAATCAGGTTACCAACTTAATAACTGCAATGATTCACTTAACCATTGTGGCAAGAAAGGTCGTAAAATGGGGCAAAATTCCCTTGACAAATGTCTCACTTAGCAACAGAAATTTGGGGCTCAATTGTGATCCTAAGTCAAGGACACAACCTGTATATTTGTAATACTTTAATGCATTCTGAGTTAGTACTTTTCTCATTTGCCTTCAAGAAACATGAACTCCATGTATCAAAATATTCACGACTGGCAGAGACACGGTAACAAGGTCACCCAATGAATAGGCATAGCGACTACCATATTTTTCAGAGTATAAGATGCACCTGTTTCCTTCAAAAAAGGGGCTGAAAATCTGGGTGCATCTTATACACTGAATACAGCATTTTTTACCTCCTGAAGCCCCACGCCTTCACAAAATGGCCGTGCAGAGCCTGTAGGAGGCTTTCAGAGAGCTCCTTGGGGCTGGGGAGGGAAGAAATGAGAAAAAGATGGGCCGTTTTTGCTCAATTTTGCCCCCCCCCAACCCCAAGAAGTACTCTATAAGCCTCCTAAAAGCTATGCGTGCAATTTTTTTGACAAAAAAACAGGCCCTTTTTTTGCTCATTTGGGTGGGTGCTCCACACACCCCCAGGAGCACTTTGCAAGCCTCCTAAAGGCTATTTATGTCTTTTGGGGGGCAAATGGGCCCATTTTCACAAAAAACGGGCTGTTTTTGGGAGGTTTGCAGAGTGCAAAACCTTTTTTTTTATTTGCCTTTTCAAAACCTTGGTGTGTTTTATACTCTGGTGCATTGTATACTCCAAAAAATATGGTAAGTCAGCCAATGGGGGCTGTTTAGAAACTGAAACAGTATTTTCTGGAGACAGCTAGGCATGGGCATGGCTTAGTTTAACTGCCCTGTATAGAGGAAGTTCTCTTTGTCTATATTAAGCTCTGAAATGAAACAAAACTAGCCTGGACTTGTCTATTGACTGAACTGAAACCAATATCTCCTCTATCACGTTGGAAGAATCTGTTGTTGGTATTGTACATTTATTCATGTTTTTATGTATATAAAGAAGTTAATGAATCCTGCTGAATCTGTCACCTGTGTGTGCTTTCTGGGTTTGATTATTTCGGCAACAAGTTCTGACAGAATTTTTGAAGATTATCTAAATTTTGTTTCTATATGAATGTGTAATATCTCCAAAATGTGATAACTAAGTCCCTGGAGCCATTAACAGCAGAACTCTAATCAATTGTATTTTTTTTAGAACCAATTAGACAATTACTCTGATATCTGCATAATTTCGCATGACATTGAGAGGCGTATTTGTCAAGCCTGTAAGCTAATGAGAGACTGTCGGTTCGTAGTGACTTTTTCTGGAAAACAGTACTGTCCTAGAACACTGAAAGTGGATGATTTCCTGAAAGATAACACACAGGTGTGTTTTCTGTTTTTATATTCAGTAACTTGTTAAAAAATTCCTTTGCAATTCATGTAACAGTTGAACAAGATATTCCTTGTGACTTAATGGTAATAAATGTGTGCAACAAAGAAGTATGGTAAGTTCTTACTAAGTTAAGGTGACCAGACATCCCGCTTTTGAACAATTTGTCCCATGTCCCGCAGCGTTTTTAAAAAGTCCCAATTTTTTTTTTTAAGCACGAAAGGAAAAAACTGCAAAAAGTCACGGGGAGCCCTGGGGATTGTTCCTCGCAAAGCATCATGGTCGCATAGAATGCAAATGAAGGTGCTTATCTCCCCGCCCGGCTCCATGTGCTCATATTCAAATCGGAGTCACGCTGAGTCCCATTCAGAGGGCGGAGGGATGCTGTCCTTTTTTTTGTTTTACCTGTGTTCTCACAACCATGCAAAGGTGGGTTTTGTGCTACAAGGATCTTTCTTTCTTTCCCTGTCTGTGGTTCCGATTGCAGTCATCCTTTGCTTTGGATTAAAGCACCATTTCTCATTCCTTGCAAAACTGGGGAAACGGCAGGGCCGCCTCCCTCCCCCCTTTCCTTGCAGCACCATCGGTTGCAAAATGTTCCCCTGATTTGGTTTATAAGTTCGCAGCAATGCGATCCAACAAATAGGAAAGTTTTAATAAGATCTTCTGACTTTATTTGGTCTTTACTGCCCGACCCCATTAGCCCTTGGGTTTTGTCCCCTCCCAAGAAGAGAGTGGGAAGGAGAGGAAGGAAGGAGGGAGGGGGGAAGGAAAAGAAGAAGGGAGAGGGGAAGAAGATGGAAGGAGAAAAGATGGAAAGAAGGAGAAAGAATAGAAGGAAGAAGGAGGAAGGAGAAAGGAGAAAGGAGGAAGATGGAAGAAGAAAGGAAGGAAGAAAAAGAGGAAGGGAGGGAGAAAAGAAGGAAGGAGGTAGGAAGAGAAGGGGAAGAGAGGGAAAGAGCAGAAAGACAAAGAGGATGAAGTTAATAGGCAAGAGGAAGGAGGAAGGAAGAAAGAAAGAAAAAGGGAGGGAGGGAGGAAAGAAGAAAAGATGGAACTAGAAAGGAAAGAAGGGAGGGAGGGAGGAAAGGGGAAGACAGGGAAAGAGCAGAAAGACAGAGAAGGTGAAGGTAGATAGGCAGAAGGAAGGAAGAAGGAAGAAATAGGAAGGAGGGAAGGTGAAAGGATGGAAGGAGGAAGGAATAGAAGTGAAGGTGAAGAGAGAGGTGGAAAGAGCAGAAAGACAGAGAAGGTAGATAGGCAAAAGGAAGGAAGCTGAAAGAATGGAAGGAGGAAGGAAGAGAAAAGGAGGAAGGGAGTAAGTGAGGAAAGAAGAGAGGATGGAAGGAGAAAGGAAGGAAGAGAGGGAAAGAGCAGAAGACAGATAAGGTGAAGATAGATAAGCAAGAGGAATGAATGAAGGAAGAAGGAAGGATGGAAGGAGGAAGAAAAAAGAAGGGAGGGAGGAAAGAAGAAAATAATGGAAAAAGAAAGGAAGAGAAGGGGGAGAACAGAAAAATAAAGAAGAAAGGGAGGAAGGAGGAAAGGTGAAAGGATGGAAGGAGGAAGGAAGGGAAGGGGAAGAGAGATCTAAAGAGCAGAAAGACAGAAGGTAGATAGGCAAGAGGAAGGAAGGAAGGAGAAAGAATGGATAGGGAGGAAGGCTAGAAGGAAGAAAGAGGGAGGGAGGGAAGGAAGGAAGGTGAAAGGAGGAAGGAAGGAGGGGGTACTTCCACTTGTAGGCCTGGGACTGAATGCAGGAGGAGTCTCTCCATAGGATCAGCTGCTCCTCTGATCATGGTCTATGAAAATGCCTGCCTGATGCAAATTTAGACAGACGGTGCTTTGGGCTGCCCCTCAAATCCCCCACTTTACTCCTCCCCCTGTAGAATTCAGCCCCCTGAGTTTTGCCTTTGAGGGGCATCTAAATTAAGGTGATCAGATGTCCCGCTTTTGCCGGGACAGTCCCGCTTTTGAACAATTTGTCCCGCGTCCCGCAGCGTTTTAAAAAAGTCTCGATTTTTTAAAATTTTTAATCAAGAACACACACACACCCCACTGTCAATGGTGTCCCTCTTTACCAATGTTAAAATCTGGTCACCTTATACTAAGTCTTATATAAAACTTACATAAATGTATATAGATAGTCTTTTTTCCCATGGGCATTTTGGTTTTCTGAATGCAAAATCCAAAGACTGCCTAAAATGAAAATGCTGGAGACTGGCTTAATTAAAATAACTTATTATTTTTTCCCATATTTACGTGCAAATAAAGTAACTTTAGATAGCTGGGTAATTAAGTAAACAGGAGAAATGAATTGGTTCATTTAGAAGCTGTGATGATTTTATTATGTGAGAAATATGCACTTTGAAACAACATGTTATACAATTCCTTTCATGTGCTAACAGCATCTGCTGCGCATATGTACAGCTTTAAGTTACTAAATATTTGCTAGGCTCCTAATTCTCTGTTCCCAAACTTTCTAATATGAAGCGGCTACTTAGATTTTTGCTAGGGTGATTGTTCTACTATGTAATCTGAGGGTTTTCTGGGTTTTTTTTTCAGTAAGTCATTAAAAAGAATCCTTTGCAATTCATGTAATGTTTGAACAAGATATTCCTTGTGACTTAATGGTAATAAATGTATGCAACAAAGAAGTAATCTTCTTTTATTTATACTTTCAAATGTCAGCCAACTACATTGGTGCCAAATTTTAACTGGTTAAAAAAAAGTACCATATTTTTCATAGTATAAGATGCACCTTTTTGCCTCAAAAAAGATGCTGAAAATCTGGGTGCATCTTATACACTGAATACACCATTTTTTGCCTCCTGAAACCCCACCCCCTTCACCCAAATGACTGTACATAGCTTTTAGGAGGCTTTCAGAAAACTCCTGGGGGCTGGGGAGGGCAGAAATGAGCTAAAAATGGTCTATTTTTTGCTCAATTCCCCTCCCTTCGAGCACTCTGCCAGCCTCCTAAAGGCTATTCATGCCCTTTTTTTGAAAAAAAATGGGGCCATTTTCACAAAAAACGGGTCATTTTTGGGAGGTTTGCAGAGTGGAAAAACTGTTTTTTTTTATTTCCCTCTTCAAAACCTTGCTGCATCTTATACTCCAGTGTGTCTTATACTCTGAAAAATACGGTAATTGCTTGTTCCTTTTCTTGAACAAAATGAAAAAGTTGGACTCAATCGACATCACCATTGCCTTCATTAAAATGGGTGCAGGAGTGGCTTTCTAACTAGATTTCATGATTGTATAGTAATAAGAGTCTTGTCTGTGTTGAATTCTCTTCTTTCATAGGATATTCATTCTTGTTTAAGGAATTGCAGTGTTCAATATATCCACTAAAAGAACTTATGTTTCTGCAGAGGTTTGAGGTTGGAATTGTATGTCAAAGGCGTACCAAGGTTTACCATGAACTGAAGCATTATAAATATAAGTTGTATCAGAAATGCTGTAGAGCTATACAAGAACAATATCTTCAGGATGAAAATGGAGATGAAAATCTTCAAGATGAGCCAGTCAAAGATTTAGTGAAACGAGTTTTTGGAAAACTGGAGGAAGAGGGCTGGATACATACGGTAAGTCACTTTGTTAGGAATGCATTGCTTATAGATTAATTGACCAAAGGGCTTCATATACCATATTTTTTGGAGTATACTGTAAGAAGCACCTTTTTCCCTCAAAAAAGAGGATGAAAATCTGGGTGCGTTTTATACACTAAATACAGCATTTTTTGCCTCCTGAAACCCTGCCTCTTCACCAAAATGGCCATGCATAGCTTTTAAAAGGCTTTCAGAGAGCTCCTGGAGGCTGGGGAGAACAGAAATGAGCAAAAAACGGGTGGTTTTTTGTTCAGTTTTACCCCCTCCCCTAGCCCTCAGGAGCACTCTTTAAGCCTCCTAAAGGCTATCCATGCCTTTTTTTAAATGAAAAAAAATGGGCCATTTTTTGCTAATTTTTCCCCACCCCCCAGGAGTACTCTACAAGCTTCCTAAAGGCTATTCATGCCCTTTTTTGGGGGGAAAAAATGGGCTCGCTTTTGCAAAAAACGGGCCGTTTTTGGGAGGTTTGCAGAGTGCAAAAACTTTTAACTTGTCTCTTCAAAACCTTGGTGTATCTTATACTCCAGTGCTTATTATACTCTGAAAAATACGGTAATATCTAATTAGGATTATAGGAAGTCCTTGATTTACAACCACAATTGAGCAAAAAAATTACGGTATTTTTTCAGATTATAAGACTCACCAAGATTTTGAAGAGGTAAACAAGAAAAAAACATTTCTGTCCTCCCCAGCCCCCAGGATCACTCTGCAGGCCTCCCAAATCCTCTACATGTCCTGTTTTTCACCAAAATGGGGCATGCAGTTGATTTGGGAGGCCTGCAGAGTGATCCTAGGGGCTGGGGAGGGCAAAAATGTGATGTGTGGAAGGTTTCAGAGGCCAAAAACAGGGCATGCAGAAGGTTTGGGAGGCCTGCAGAGTGCTCCTAAGGGCTGGGGAGGGCAAAAATGCCCCATTTTTCACCTCCCACCCCCCACGCATCGCGTTTTTGCCCTCCCCAGCCCCTAGGAGCATTCTACAGGCCTCCCAAACCCTCTGCATGCCCCATTTTGGCAAAAAACAAGCCTGTTTTTGGCAAAAATGGGATGTGTGGGGCGGGGTTTCTAGAGGACAAAATGGGCTATATTCAGTGTATAAGACCCACCAACATTTGCATCCTCTTTTAGGAGGGAAAAAGTGTGTCTTATACTCTGAAAAGTATGGTATGTTGCTAAGTGAGTTCATTTAACATTGTCTCACTTAACAATATAAATGTTGTGTTTACTTGTGGTCATAGTTGTGAGAGGATGACCTGTACTTAAAATTTTATATACTTACACTTAGAATTTGAGATGATTCACAGTAGTGTTTTTCTTCCCCCATTTTTGCAGCAATATTCTGAACTTGAAAGATGTCACAATGAAGTAGAAAATTTCCATACATTTTTGAAAAACTTTAAAGAGAATATATGTTCATTTGAGCAATATTACTGATCCGTTTTTACTTCTATATCATATTTCTGATATTATTCTTTTTTATTTACGGTTCACTGTAGCATGCAAATATATGTGCTACATTTCTTTTTTTCCTATTTTATTTTAATTATCAAAATAATCTTCCAAATCAAAATTTTTATAAAAGAAAACCCTTGAGGACTGGATCACTCATCGAACTATTCTCAAATCAAACTGCACCTTTATTCAAGAAATGAATTTTTCTGCGCTGTGTTACACAAGCACTTTCTTCAAAGACAACATTTTCTGTGTTGCTTTTTGACGCTTTTGGTAGCATATTTTCTACAAACTCTATCAATATTTAGTTTAATATTTTTCAAACAATCTTCCTAAAACTTGCACTTTTGTGCTCCCTGCAGATATAGGATTCAAGGATTTTATTGCCAGTGGCATAACTGTCAGAGGAAGAAACTTAGGAAGGAACTGCCCTAATTTTTCAGGCAGTTAAAAGTGAAGGCAGGAAATTTGTACCTTCAGACTTGCACAATATCTGTTAATGTAGCCTTACAATAAAGTAGATTTAGCTGAACTAATCGTGTTTCTTGTCTGGTTTTACTGCTGAGGGCAGACACCTATCCACATTTTCTAGTCTCAAATATTAACTAAGATTTATCCCTTATAAATTATAGATTAATTACATAATTAACCAGGGAAGTGATCTGTCATTGTTCCCCTCTCTTCATACTTCCATTGTGACCATGTGAAAAAGCATAGCTGACCATGTGAAAAAGCATGTATCCCTGGCATCTAAGAGCCGAGGTGGCGCAGTGGTTAAATGCAGCACTGCAGGCTACTTCGGCTGACTGCAGTTCTGCAGTTCGGCGGTTCAAATCTCACCGGCTCAGGGTTGACTCAGCCTTCCATCCTTCCGAGGTGGGTAAAATGAGGACCCGGATTGTTGTTGGGGGCAATATGCTGACTCTGTAAACCGCTTAGAGAGGGCTGAAAGCCCTATGAAGTGGTATATAAGTCTAACTGCTATTGCTATTGCTATTGCTATCTCACTAGGGCAGGAAAAGATCCATATGAAAGCTCCTTTTGGACATCTGTGCATTGAATTGTCATGCCCAAAACTATCTTCATGCAAGGAAAGTTTAGAAAACTGGGTTGCGATTTCTCCGCAGGTCGCCCATGAGGCCAATGATGAAGGAAGACTTGGACACAGGTCTTTCTCGGGATGAGATGACCCAGAGCATAGTCTGAAGGCCTCTTTTATTGAGCATACACAGAGAAAGGGTGGAGTTGCAAGGTCTATGTGGACCAATCATGGTTGTACAAGTCTATGGTATATGGTAACTCATTTACTTCCATGTAGACCTCTGAACCTAGAGAATGCCCATAGTCAGCAAATAAATCTTTTACTAGCATGCAAACTTTTGACCCCTACTTAATACTTCAGAGTCAGCAGGTGGTAACCTCTACCCTACTTAGTGCTGAGAGTTAACAAGTTGTGACCTCTGCCCTACTTAATGCTTCAGAGTCAGCAGTTTGTATTACTGACCTTATGGTAAATGATTACTGCTGAGCATAGTGTTTCAGCATACCTATGCATGCGTATACTTATGCTACAACATCTCCTCCTTTGTTTTAAATTTTGAGGAGTCAGAAAGGAGTATCATCTTCCTCTGGTCCTTCATTGGAGAAGGCTGTTAGCAGGGCGTTGTGTTGCGAATCAAAGGTTGCTGTGTTAATGTTTTTGTTCTGTGTCATACTTTCTACTGTGGACTGAATGATGCTTCAAAGCACTGGGATTAAGCAGGGCAAAAGGAGAAACCCTAGGAGCGCCCTGCCTGCCATGAAGGCGGCTTGCTTCCAATTGTGAAAAATTCCTCCCAGGAAACCTGCATCATCCATTAAACCTGTCCACTTTTGCACGGATACGTGTACCAATTTCCACAAGTCCGCGGTGAGATCAGCCACCACCTTGCCAGTTTCATCAATTTGAAGACAACAATTTGTAAGATTAAATTTCCCACATATCCCCCCCCCCTTTTTTTTCAAAACATGTGAGTGGAATGCACATGTTTTGACAAATGATTAAAATTGGTCAGATCAGGGAGATTTAATTCTTCTGATGAAAAAGCATTGAGAGAGACAGTAGAGGATCTCTTCAGTGGCTCCCAGATAGCTTTCAACCATGAAGGTCTAGCAACCAGGGCACAAATTTCTGGAAAGAAATTTACAGTATCCAATTTTCCATGCCAATTAGTATCAGATATCACTTTCTGTGAGCTTTCAGACAGGTTTTAAACAAGCAGAAATCCCAAAAATTATTCAGAGCCTTGCTTTCCCTTTAAGTTACAGGCTGCCAATTTTAAAAGGGATGGTTCTTCAACCTGCCCTGGCTCTTATTTTAGTGAGGCCAAATTGAGTTTAGCTGGTGTGCAATCCAGGTTTTTGTGCTTGGGGCAAAAATCAACCTAGGAAAAACTGTGTGTGGAGGAGATAGTTTCAATCTAATTCTGAATAGGCTCTTCTCTCTCTCTCTATCTCTCCCTCCCTCCCTCTCTCTCTTTCTTGGTCTGTGTGTTTGTGTGTGTAGCTGCTTCTACAATACAGAAAATACAGACATTTTGGACAAACTTTCCCTCCCACCAGACATAAATCCAAGGTGTTCAGAATTGCTGTGCTAGCCATTCACAAATACAATTCTTACATGAATACATTAAACTGATTACAATATAAATGAGACAAGAAAGAAACCTTACAATGAATTTCTGTGAAGGAAGCAAAGAAAGAAAACTTTAGGATCAATTTTCACCCTCCCCTATAGTCTTTACAGCTGTCTTCTGGGGATAGAAGAAAGTCTTCTGGTCTTTACTTGTCTATCTCAGAGTCCATTCTTTCATATCTGCTGGATGGCATTAGGCTTAGCTTGCTGATAAGAGTGGTGAGTCAGGTAGAGTCTGTCCCAGGCTTGGCTAAGTTTTTTTTCTTTCCTCATGTCAGATTTTATCAGGATGCAATCACCAGCAGCCAATTCAAGAGTTAATGTTTGAGCTAGCAGTCCTTTGTTTCTGAGGTGAAGAAAAAGAGAGGCCAAGTATAAAGTTCTTTACAGGCATATCTTTAGTCTCATGTTGTGGAATCTCACCCATTCTGTCCAAGTGGAAATCCAAACATTATTCCAGAAGGCAGACGATGTAATTTCATGGAACATGACATTCCCACTGCTTCTATGATTGAAACACTTTTGCAGTAAGATGAGTAAATTTTCAAAAGGGACAACAACTTGTGTTGCAAACAAACAAACAAAATATCATAGGGTAGAGCACCTTGACTCACAAGCTTTTAAAAATGCACTCAGGTGTAAAAGAGAAAGGGAAGAAAAATAGCTTTTTGTTAAAAAAAATGCAATTAAAAAAAGAGGTACTTTGAGTCAATGCTCCAAAATATTAGATTCCATTCAGATGGAAGCAAATTCTCATCAAGTATGTTAAAACATTTACAAATGTAAGCAAAATATCTCAAAATCATTTCTGTTTATAGGTTTAATTAAGCATTTTAAACCTCAAAAATTTCCAGAAGGAAAAGAGAAAAAATCAAAATTGTATTCAGAGCAGAAAAGGAAATGTAATTGCATAACTTTTATAGATGAAAAGATAACAGTGAAAGGTAAGGGTGAAGGAGCAGGTCACCCATTTGCTCCAAATTTCTCAGAAGAGAGAGGGAAAAAATGGTTAAAGTGAGCAGAAAACTTCAGCCCCCCCTTCAATGACCCAAAAGGAAGGAGGGAAAGAAGGGGGGGAATGCACAGAGGCATTCACAGGTATCTCTGGGGGCATTCGATACACACGTTCACTGTAAAAATGAGCAGACACATACTCTCCCCACCTCTCCTGCTTCCCTCCAAAGAATGACCCAGAGGGAAAAGGGGGGGGGGGGTTTCACGCAGGCAATCACAGGTCTTTGGATCTCTTCAGTTATCAGTTTCTGGGGCATTGGGGACATATACATTCATACTGCAATCAGAGCTCATGCTTGCTCATGCCAACCAATCATTATAACTATTTCAGGAAGCTTTTTCACAAGCCACCAAGCTTCATTTTATTTATTAGAGGATCTCACCCTCCCTTCAGGTTTGGAAATGATAACCCACAAGCATACACACACATACCATTAAACAACCTTGCAACTTACTGTTTCTTTATATGAAAGGAATTAAAGTACATTCATACCAACTTTTACCATCGACATACATTTGCACTGCAATCAGACTGCTTGTGTAAATTAATTTCACATACAAAAATATCCCATTTCATTCTTCTTTCATACAAAGCAATTATTACAGTTATTTCAGGGAGCTGTACATAAACCAATGAGCTCCATTTTCTATTATTAAGGGATCTCAACTTCCCTCCAGGTCTGAAAATGATTACACACACACATGCACACATATATGCACACATACCATGAAACAACACTTTCAGGCCAGGGGGAGGTTCTGTCACTTTAAATCTTCAAATTTCTTTCCTTGGGGAACTTGTGGCTCATTCTCCAAGCAGTGGGGAAACTCAGAGAGCAGCTTAAATTCTAACTACTCTCCCCTCCCTCACAGCTTCAACGGGGAGCCAGTCAACAGACTTCTAACTAAACCCCTGGTGTACAGGGATTGCACGCCATACAGAGAAGCAGCGTTTTTAATTTCCTTAATGGTTTTAAAAGGAATGGCCCTCCTCGTGAATTTGGAGGCATTTGATAAGCAAACGCCATGTTGTTAAAAGGCCCGGAGGGGCTCAGGGTTCCTCATGGAAGTAGGTGCCCAATTTTATCCATAAGGAGAGCTTTAAAGACCCCTTTTCCGGGTATATTGGACAGTGATTTTTGACATAAGTCAATAAGTCAATTAAACGCTTTCGGGGGGGAACGGGAAGCGACTTGCCCGTCGCTTGAATAATTACACTAGAAGATTTACAGATATCCCGAAGTTCATGAAGGTGTGCTACCTGTTCCTTCGAGAAACCCGACCCCATACTCACGAAATGAGAGGGTGCTCCGTTCGCCAACAGCCGTCCCTGGGTGCAAGGCTTCTCCCAGCCTGGGGGTGAGATGAGGTAGGCAACACGGATCACGTCGGGGTCACCAGATGCGATTTCTCCGCGGGTCGCCCATGAGGCCAATGATGAAGGAAGACTCGGACACAGGTCTTTCTCAGGATGAGACGACCCAGAGCATAGTCTGAAGGCCTCTTTTATTGAGCATACACAGAGAAAGGGTGGAGTTGCAAGGTCTATGTGGACCAATCATGGTTGTACAAGTCTATGGTATATGGTAACTCATTTACTTCCATGTAGACCTCTGAACCTAGAGAATGCCCATAGTCAGCAAATAAATCTTTTACTAGCATGCAAACTTTTGACCCCTACTTAATACTTCAGAGTCAGCAGGTGGTAACCTCTGCCCTACTTAGTGCTGAGAGTTAACAAGTTGTGACCACTTAATGCTTCAGAGTCAGCAGTTTGTATTACTGACCTTATGGTAAATGATTACTGCTGAGCATAGTGTTTCAGCATACCTATGCATGCCTATATTTATGCTACAACACTGGGTAGCAGTTAACATTCACAATACTGAACAATATGAAACAGGTGTAACCAGTGATGTGATCCTCTGAAGTCTACCGGTTTGGTGAGTCTGCTACCGAGCGTGCGCTTTGCGTGCATGCATGCCTGAACCGCGCCCACGCAGCGCTTAAAAAGGAACATTTTGAAGCCTTCTGAATCTGTAAAGATAAGTAGAACAGCGAGGAGGGGGGAATCTACTGTGCCACGTGATTTAGATTAGCTAGAAAGCAGGAAATCCGATGGTTGTAGCTAATATAAATAACATGTCATAGCTGATAGTTGTCCAGCTGATCATCGGAAATTCCAGTTCACCCAAACTGGCAGCATTTTTTACTATTGGTTCGGGGTGAACTGGTCCGAACTGGTAGCATTTCAGCCCTGGGTGTAACTTATAAAAAGAAACGTGTGTGACAACAGTTCTCAACCACCCTTTTGATGAGTGGACTTCAACTCCCAGAATTCCCCAGCCACGTGTGCTGGCTGTGGAATTCTGGAAGTTGAAGTCCACCCACCTTAACGTTGCTGAGATTGAGAAACACTGCCTTATAGGAATATAAATACTTGTTACATTTCTGTGACTGGGTTGTGAGGGAAAGGGAAGGGATCAAATGAAACTCCAGGAGCAACGATGGAAGGATGGGCAAATGGTTTCATATTTGGCTTGTGGACTTAACTGGAACTATCTTCTTGGAAATCAGATCAATGACCATGATGCAGCTACAGTCCAATTAAGCATTTGATGTTTAATAGAGCATTTAATAGAAATAGAGCATTTAATAGAAAGAAGGACTAGGGGAGACATGATAGCAGTGTTCCAATATCTCAGGAGCTGCCACAAAGAAGAGGGAGTCAAACTATTCTCCAAAGCACCACAGGGAAGGAGAAGAAGCAATGGGTGGAAACTAATCCATGAGAGAAGCAACTTAGAACTAAGGAGAAATTTCCTGACATTTAGAACAATTAATCAGTGGAACCGCTTGCCTCCAGAAGTTGTAAATGCCCCAACACTGGAAGTCTTTGAGAAGATGTTGGATAGCCATTTGTCTGAAACGGTATAGGGTTTCCTGCCTAGGCAGGGGGTTGGACTAGAAGACCTCCAAGGTCCCTTCTAACTCTGCTGTTGTGTTGTGTTGTGTTCTGTTGTATTCTGTTGTGTTGTGTTGTGTTGTGTTGTATTGTATTGTATTGTATTGTATTGTATGTATTATTTCAGACTGTACTCAGCAACCAGGTTTAGGCTCGCTTGTTGCTACTTTACAATAAAGTGGTGTTAGTGAAGGATATGGAGGGCCAGGATAGAAGATAATGGAATAATTGGGAAAAGCGAGCACGCACATAAAGACACGGCATACATTATCTATTACAATGATGGCTAAACTTTTCCGGACTCAATGCACCTGCACATGCAAATGTGTGTGTGTGCACACAACCCCCCCCCCAAATGCAATGCACGTGCAGGCCCTCACACATGCAGCCTACCCATGTGCCCTGCCCTGTGAATGTGCATGCCCCCTGCATGTGTGCACCCCTGCATGTGCCCTGCCTCCATCCCCCCACTCATACGCAGCCGAAACCTGAAGACTACCTGGCAGGCAGGAGGTGCTTGCGCATATGTGGCGGAAGTGAGCTGGGACGACGGCTCGTGTGCCCACAGAGAGGGTGCTGCCCCCCACCTCTGGCACGTGTGCCATAGGTTTGCCACCACTGATCTATTATGTTCAGATGTCAAATAAAAGCCCTTGTAAATAATGAGTGTACAACTCCTTAAGATGGAAATTGCAACACGGGACTTTCCTTGTATTAAATTACATCACAAATGTGTTTTGACTACTTCTCATTTGTGTTATGTCCTCATTGTGTTACCCTCATGGTGTGTGTGTGTGTGTGTCTGTGTGTGTGTAAGCCTATGCCTGAGCTAGCCCTAAATCATTCTTAACTCATGCTGGTATTCAAGCAACATTTTCACGCTTATAGCATGAACTTACAACGTCTAAAATGTTACACATTTTGCCACTGGTTGTAACAGAGACAAAGTTAGGTCATCTGTAAATAGGATTTGCACCCCGACGACAAGACACTGGTGTGGGTGGGCGTTCTTCTGGTTTGAGGGTCAGCTTTGTTTGCTGCCCTCTTCTGTTGTCAGCACAAGACGTTGGACACAGTGACCTTGAAAACCTTAATAGCCTGGGCTTGAAATGTGACCCTGAAATAGCTATCTTCCTATCACCTCCTGAACAGACCACGCAGGAATCTGATTGCCTCTATGCAGAAAAGAAGAGGTGAGAACTTTTAAATCGAAGTCCTTCTTGTGACATGGGATCAGGGGTGAAACCCAGCAGGTTCTGGCCGGTTCTGGAGAACCGGTAGCGGAAATTTTGAGTAGTTCGGAGAATCGGCAAATACCACCTGACTGGCCCCAGAGTGGGGAGGCTGAAAAAAGAGGCTGAAAATCTGGGTTCATCTTATACACTGAATACAGCACTTTTTGCCTCCCCAAACCCCGCCCACTTCACCAAAATGGCCATGCAGAGCCTTTAGGAGGCTTATAGGGTGCTCCTGGGGGCTGGGGAGGGCAGAGATGAGCGAAAAATGGGCCGTTTTGCCCCCCAGCCCGCAGGAGCACTCTGTAAGCCTCCTAAAGGCTATCCATGCCCTTTTTGGACAAAAATGGGCCCGTTTTTGTGAAAAACGGGTCATTTTTGGGAGGTCTGCAGAGTGCAAAAACTTTTTTTTTTTAATTTGTCTCTTCAAAACCTTGCTGCATCTTATACTCCGGTGCGTCTTATACTCCACAAAATATGGAAATTCACTGTGTGACTCCAAATTATTGTTTCTGAACGTCAGTCAATTCAAATGGTGGGTAGGATACCGAGCCCAAGAAGGAGCGTAGGGATGACAAAACGGTCATCAGCCAGAGCCATCGCATTCGTACTGGAGGACGGTGGTTGGCAGATGTTTCTCCCACTGGAAAACGGAAGGAAGCGAAGCCAGAGCAATTGACAAATGCTTTCCTCGTCATGCCCCGTGCACGCAAGATCAGACAGCCTCCCCTCCGCAGTGGGTTGGATCAGAGGCAATAGAGGCAGGACAGGGATTAGCTGCAAGGACAGAAAATTTCACGCTGGCATAGTTTCCTGCTGATTCAAGGCAGGGTGGAGAGCTTTTAATTCAACCACCGGGAATGACCCTCCGTTCTGCGGGTGACTTTTTTTTTTTAAAGTTAGATGTTAGATACACTGACAAATCTCGTTGATATCAGAGGGGTGGGAGTCTCACACAATGAAAAATTGCAGACCGATTTGCACTATTTCAAAGGTCCATTTTTTTTTATGTTTAAACTACTTCCCTAAAGAAATAGAATAGAAGAATAGAATTCTTTATTGGCCAAGTGTGATTGGACACACAAGGAATTTGTCTTTGGTGCAAATGCTCCCAGTGTACATAAAAAAAATGATACATTCATCACATTCATCACTTGGGAGTCCTCCTGGACCCACAGCTGACTTTTGATCATCATTTGTCAGCTGTGACCAGGGGGGCATTTGCCCAGTTTCGCCTGGTGCACCAGTTGCGCCCCTACCTGAACCGGGAGGCTCTCACAACAGTCACTCGTGCCCTTGTGACCTCTAGGCTGGAGTACTGCAACGTGCTCTACATGGGGCTGCCCTTGAAGAGTATTCGGCGACTTCAGCTGGTCCAGAATGCGGCCGCGCGAGTGATCGTGGGTGCACCACGTTTCACCCACGTAACACCTATCCTCCGCGAGCTGCACTGGCTGCCTGTTGGTCTCCGGGTACGCTTCAAGGCGCTGGTTGTCACCTATAAAGCCCTTCATGGTATTGGATCTGGGTACTTGAGAGACCACCTACTGCCAATTACCTCCACTAGACCGATAAGATCGCATAGATTAGGCCTCCTCCGAATTCCATCAGCCAGCCAATGCCGGCTGGCAACTACCCGGAGGAGAGCCTTCTCGGTGGCTGCTCCGACCCTCTGGAACGAACTCCCCGTGGAGATTCGTACCCTCACCACCCTTCAGACCTTATGCACCGCCCTTAAAATCTGGCTGTCCCAGCAGGCCTGGGGCTAAAGACCCCAACCCCGCCCGAATGGTATGACTGTTGTGCTTTCTTTTAATAATGTATTGTCTTATGTCTATAACTTGTTTGTTATCCCCTCCCCCCTGAATTGTGAGCCGCCCTGAGTCCCCTCAGGGAAAAGGGCGGCATACAAATAAACTAATTCCAATTCCAATTCCAAATCATAAGGTACAACACTTAATGATAATAAGAGGACAGTGGTGGGATTCAAATTATTTTACTACCAGTTCTGTGGGCATGGCTTGGTGGGCGTGGCATGGCTTGGTGGGCGTGGCTTCGTGGGCATGGCAAGGGAAGTATACTGTAAAATCTCCATTCCCTCTCCACTCCAGGGGAAGGTTACTGCAAAATTCCCATTTCCTCCCGATCACCTGGGACTTGGGAGGCAGAAAATAAATGGGGGCAGGGGCAGTCAGAGGTCGTATTTACTGGTTCTCCGAACTACTCAAAATTTCTGCTACCGGTTCTCCAAAAATGGTCAGAATCTGCTGAATGCCACCTCTGGTCATGGTTCCACCACAAAACCGCGGTAGACAAAAGCGCGCTCGACGAAAGCGCGTACGTGACGTCATCACAGCGCGACGAAAACATCGCGCTGTGAGCGGTAAATTTAAAATTAAAGCGAAAACCTTACCCTAACCCCCCTAAACCTAACCTTAACCTAACGCTAACCCTTAACCTAACGCTAAACCTAACCCTAACGCTTAACGTAACCCTAAACCTAACCCTAACCCTTAACCTAACCCTAACCCTAACCCTTATCTTTATGTGAATCGGCTTGCTTTAATTTTATTTTAATTTCAATTTAATTTATTTTTAATTTTTTTCGTCACGCTGCTGATGACGTCAGGTACGCGCTTTCGTCAAGCGCGCTTTAGTGGACCGCGGTTTTGACGGGTCACGCTGGTCATATGGTACATATAAGCAATCAAATCATACTAGGAAACAATCAATATCAATTGTAAGGATACAAGCAACAAAGTTACAGTCCTGCAGTCATAAGTGGGAGGAGATGGGTGATAGGAACGATGAGAAGACTAATATCAATAGTAATGCAGCCTTAGTGAATGGTTTGACAGTGGTGGGGGAATTATTTGTTTAGCAGTGATGACATTCAGGAAAAAACTCCTTGTGTCTAGTTGTTCTGGTGTGCAGTGCTCTATAGCGTCTTTTTGAGGGTAGGAGTTGAAACAATTTATGTCCAGGATGTGAGGGGTCTGTAGATATTTTCAGAGTCCTCTTTTTGACTTGTGCAGTATACAGGTCCTCAATGGAAGGCGCGTTGCTGGCAATTGTACAATGGTTTGTAGCTGTTTTTGCTTTTTCCACCTTCCGTGGCAACAATTACGGGCTTCAGGCACTAATAAAGGAGAATATTTGTAGAGTTGAAATGAGTTGCTCTCTGAACTTGGTTGCTTTCTTGCAGACGTTTCATTACCAAACTAGGTAACATCATCAGTGCTAGTACGTTTGGGTAATGAAACATTTGCAAAGCAAAACAAGCAAGCTCAAGAGAGCCCCAAGGACCCCCTCCTCACTTTAAGCATCTTTTTAGAAAGCCGCAGGCACATGGCACCAGGAGAGCTCAAGAGTGGGAAATGGGCATTGTAAAGGTAAAAGTTCCCCTCCTACATATGTGCTAGTCGTTCCTGACTCAAGGGGGTGGTGATCATCTCCATGTCAAAGTTGAAGAGCCAGCGCTGTCCGAAGACGCCTCCGTGGTCATGTGGCCGGCATGACTAAATGCCGAAGGCCCACGGAACGCCGCTACCTTCCCACCAAAGGTGGTCCCTATTTTCTACTTGCATTCTTTATGTGCTTTTGAACTGCTAGGTTTGCAGAAGCTGGGACAGCTTACGCAGTTACGCAGCGCTAGGGATTCGAACCGCCGAACTGCCGGTCTTTCTGATCGACAAGCTCAGCGTCTTAGCCACTGAGCCACCTTGTCCCTGGTGAGTTTAGGATTTGTATTTACTTCACTTTATGACGGTCTTTCACCCAAGATTAGGATCTGTTCTTAAAGTTGCTCAGTCTTTCTCCCTTACTTATAGCCTTCTGCCAGCTGCACGGCCAGTTCATTTTTGACCTGGTGCTCCCTGACTTTTGGCATGGCCCCACCGCCCGTCCAGAGGTCGCTGAAGGAAGTCCCAGCGTCGCTCATGCTGGGCGCTGCAAACGGCATCAGGAACGGCCGGCGGAGGAAATGGGCAAACTCTCTTGCAACGACGCTGCTCCGGCGCTAGGGGTCTCCCTACACCTGGTTTCCAGAATGGGGGGATTTTTCTGGTGCAATACCGCCAGCTCCCCACTAGGGCTCCCTTCCTCTTCAATATCTCTCTCTCTCTCTTTCTCTACCCCCCCCCCCCGCTTCCCTCCCCGGTGAGTCTCACGTTTGCTGCCGCTGCGCTTCTTTTCTACGCGAGCACAATGAAATCTTGTGCCGCTGTAAGCCCAGCGCCGCGCAATCCTCGCAGCCCGGCGGCGGCGGCGGTGGAGGCTTAAAACCGGAGACGGGCGCCAGCCAAGGGGAAAAGAGCAAGAGCCGCGGCGGGATTGCAGAGAGGAGAAGGAGGGGGGCGGCGTCGAGCCCCCACCGCCTGGAAACTAGTGCCAAAAAATCCGGAAAGAAAGAGAGGGAAGATCACTCCCGCGATCCTCGATCCGAGAAGGGGGGGTGGGTGGGATGAAATCTCCCAGGGTCGCTCCGTTTTGGAGGCAAAAAGCCGGGGACAGTTTGTAAGTTTCAGGATCGCTTTGGTGGGGGGGAAAGAAAATCGCTTTCCCCAGAGACGGAGCGAGGAGGGATGTCTCTATTCACCCCACAGCTTCGGGCCAGGGGGCCGCGGTAAGCGCCGGGCTGCAGAAGCCCGAAAGATTTTTCATTGAATTTTAATTTTCCTCTCTCCCTTTCACTTTTTTTTTCCCACCGAGAAGCAAAAAACGGCTTTTATTTTTCTATAATTTTTTTTTTTGAAAACTTCGGATTTCTGTTTTTTGGGGGCGCTTATTTTTTTTTAACCCCCTTTATGGTGTTTTGATTACCTCCCCCCCCCCCATTGGATTCGGGGATCGAGGGAGATCGGGGCGACAGGCGGGGTGGAGAAAGCCAGCGGAGTAGTTGCAACCGCTCTACCAAGGATATCTCCCCCCCCCCCAACTCCTTCCCGCTCGACCCTTCTGACTTACGGATCCCGCGATCAACTTTCTTCCACCTCGTGTCCTGACTTTTTTTTTTCCTTTTCATTTTTCCGCGTTCCCTTCTTCTTAGGGGGGGACGACGCCGCCGCCTGTCGCCAGGCTTCTGCACCCGATCCTGGTTTGCTACGATCCCCAATAACTTTCTCTCCTTTTCGGAAAAGCATCTTCTCAACTTCTTTTTTTGGGGGGGGGATTGATTGAAAGAAAACGCCCCCCAAGATTCGCTGCTTCTTGGAAAGTATTGCTCCGTGTTATTAATAATCAAGGAGGAGCAGAGAGAATGTATTAATTTTTTTTTAATGGATTCCTTTTTTTAAAAGGGATTCCTACAGCTCGGGGCGGATTTTTTTTGGGGGGGAAGGAATCGACTCCCCCTAAAAATATTCTGTGGTCAATTGCCTTCCTCGGATTTTCAATGTCTCGGGCAGTTCTGCACCGCTGGAATGGATCGTGATCAATTTCTTTCCTTCTTAATTTTTGGGGCACGCGAGGGGAGTTGCGCTCCCGGGCTAACAGATCTCCCGAAAAGGATTCCGATGGCTTGTCTGTAGTTTTTTTGGTGTGTGTGTTTTTTTTTTTGCGCGACCCCCCAAAACAAAAAGAATAATAAATCTGTCAAGCTGTCAGGAAGGATCGCCGCTCCTAAAAGGGGAGGGGGCTGACTTCGGGTTGTCCTACGGAGGAAAGGAAGGAAGGAAAGAAAGAAAGAAAGAAAGAAAGAAAGAAAGAAAGAAAGAAAGAAAGAAAGAAAGAAAGAAAGAAAAGAAAAAAAACCGAGTCCGATCTGGAGCTAAGCGAGTGGATTCCCCACCCACCCACCCACCCCCTTCGTTCATGTGAGCAGCGTGAGAAAGGAGCGCGATCTCCGGTTGGGAAAGAACAGCGGAGCGCCGGCAGGAGTCCGGCCCGTCGGGATGGGGGATACGGCGCCCCCTCAAGCCCTGGGTCTCCTCGGAGGAGGAGGATCGATGGCGGCGGCGGCGGCAGCCCCGCGGGTTCACAGCGCGATCGTGGAGAGGCTCCGGGCGCGCATCGCCGTCTGCCGCCAGCACCACTTGACCTGCGAGGGCCGCTACGAGCGGGGCAGAGCCGAGAGCTCGGATCGCGAACGGGAGAGCACCTTGCAGCTACTCAACCTGGTGCAACACGGGCAGGCGGCCCGGAAGGGAAGCAAGCACGGTAAAGCGGCCGGGGCGGCCGGAGGCAGCGGCTCAGCCGCGCCTTCTGCTAACGCCGCAGCGCCCCCTGCGACGGACTACTATCCCCCGCAGCTGATCAGCAACGGGAGCGCTGGTGTCAGGAGTGGGATCAACGGGGAGCAGCCCAGCGCCGCGGCTGGAGGCGACGGCAGGAATCCGGCCCTGATTGCGGTGAGTGGCGCGTTAGTTCTCCGGTCGTTTCCTTACTGTTTAATGCTCCTTCTATGCAGCCTAAGCGAAAGATTTGGTGTATGTCAGAGAGTCAGCAACCCTGGCTCTGGAGCCGCATGTGGCTCTTTCATTCCTCTGTTGCGGCTCCCTCTTGCTCAAAATAAATGTCCCAATTACCAATGTGTGATACCTGCCGGCACACAATTTATTGACCTCTTCAAACACCACCACCTCCTTTAAGCCAATCATGGATTAAATCCAAGATAAGGGAAAGTTTCAGAAGAAAACAGAACTTTAACTACATATGCTAGTTTTGTGGGCATGGGAAGGGTTTTGTGGCTCTCAGTGTTCTCTTTTCTGTGGGAAATGGGGCCAAATGGCTATTTGAGTGATATATTGATATCGAGTCTGGCAGCCCATCTCCAAATTTATTTCACAGATAGTCCTCGACTTACAAAGATTCATTTACTGACCGAAGTTGCAACAGCGCTGAAAAAAAGAGAGTGGTGACCGTTTTTTTCAGACTTAATGACTATGGCGGCATCCCCGCAGTCACGTGATTTACATCCGAATGCTTGGCAACCGGCTCGTATTTATGATGGTTGCAGGGTCCCTGGATCATGGGATCCCCGTTTTGCAATCGTCTGACGAGCCAAGTCAACGGGGAAGTAGGATTCACTTAACAACCAGGTTACTCATTTAACAACTTTGGTGAATTTGCTGAACAGATGTGGCGGGAAAAGTCATAAAACGGGGCAAAACTCACTTAACACATTTCTCGCTTAGTAACATAAATTTTGGGCTCAGTTGTGGTCGTACGATGAGGACTAATTGTATTTATGTGCACCCTGCCTTTATTGTAACTGTGAGAGGGATCTTGGAGTCCTAGTGGACAACCATTTAAATATGAGCCAGCAGTGTGCAGCAGCTGCCAAAAAAGCCAACACAGTTCTAGGCTGCATAAACAGAGGAATAGAATCAAGATCTCTTGAATGGTTAATACCACTTTATAATGCCTTGGTAAGGCCACACTTGGAATACTGCATCCAGTTTTGGTCGCCACAATGTAAAAAAGATGTTGAGACTCTAGAAAGAGGGCAGAGAAGAGCAACAAAGATGATTAGGGGACTGGAGGCTAAAAGATATAAAGGAATTGCATATGTCAGTTTAATGAAAAGAAGGACTAGGGATGGCATGATAGCAGTGTCCCAATATCTAAGGGGCTTCCACAAAGCACCCGAGGGCAGGAAAAGAAGCAATGGGTGGAAACTAATCAAGGAGAGAAGCAACTTAGAACTAAGGAGAAATTTCCTGACAGTAAGAACAATTAATCTGTGGAACAACTTGCCTCCAGAAGTTGTGAATGTTCCAACACTGGAAGTTTTTTAAGAAGAGATTTGATAGGGTTTCTTACCTGAGCAGGGGGATGAACTATAAGACCTCTAAGGTTCCTTCTGTTATTCTGTTATATCCAACACATCTGCCTCCTCCTATTTTCCCCATAACAACCACCCAGCTGAGCTTCAAATAATGCAACTAATCAATCACAGGTTTCCAAACCAAGGTTTGTTGAGCCAAATTGAGCCCTTTTGTAGCTTCAGCTGGCTTTTTGCCCTGAATAGTCCCCATCCTCCACTTCCACTGGGATTGTCGGAATCTGGAACAAAGTTGGGGGACTTGGGGTGGGGGCAGTACTAGGCCTAAACTCCTGCCTAAGGAAAATTCTCCCCTCCAGGTCTTTTCTTTGAAGATCTCTTCCTGTCTGCTCCCCTCACCCCAACATATACACAACTTGGAACCACATAACACTTGAGAAACTGACCCACCTTGGAGGCTGGGAGGGACTGGGTGGGACAGAAGAGGCCCAGCAATGACTGTTATCCAGTTATCATCTGGAGCAGGGTGAACTGCAACCACAAGAGCGGCTTGTGTCACACACACACACCCAGGCACACACACAGAGGGGGGGGGAGCCAGTTTGGGGACTCTCTCTTGATCTCCAGGTGGAAGATGGAATCAGGAGAGCTTCCCTTCCCCCACCCAGATCCCTAGGGCTTTTGCAAAACTGAATTTCATTTAAAAAAGAAAAAGCTAATCAAAGTGTTGATTTGTTTCCTTAGATTTAGATGCTGCCCAAATCAGGGTGACCTTATAGCAATAGCAATAGCAGTTAGACTTATATACCGCTTCATAGGGGTTTCAGCCCTCTCTAAACGGTTTACAGAGTCAGCATATCGCCCCCACAGTCTGGGTCCTCATTTCACCCATCTTGGAAGGATGGAAGGCTGAGTCAACCTTGAGCCGGTGAGATTAGAACCGCTGAACTGCAGATAACAGTCAGCTGAAGTGGCCTGCAGTACTGCACCCTAACCACTGCGCCACCTCAGCTCAGGTCAAATTTTCTTAATGCCACCCTGATTTGGGCAGTATCTAACTGAACAATATTAAAAGTACAATATAGAATGTGAAACAGAGAAAAAAAACACTCAGCATCCGTCTGGACCAGGCGTGTCAAACTGGATTTCTTCAAGGGCTGGATCAGCATTGTAGTTCTCCTTCGCGGGTTGACTGGGGGCGGGGGGAAGAGATGGGATGGATGCCACCTGTAGCACCTTGCCAGCCAAAACAAGGCGCGCGGGGGGGGGGCAGTCCACTCTAAATCTCCTCTCTGCAAGCAGGAATCCAATCAGAGAATCATATCCACCTTATTACCCATACAGTAGACCAGTTCTTCAAATCTCTCTGGAACTATTCTGAGTGAGGCTTCCCAAGAGCATGAAGCAAACTCCTTGTCCCAACAAAAAAACCCTTTTATTAATTTCCTGTGAATTCTGCTCATTCACATCTAGCAAAGTCTTTCAAGGGTGGATTTATAGTCACAGATCTTATCTGGCTTGGAGAGCTAACATGCTGATATCTGCAAAACCTGGCACGGAATTTCAGAGAGTCACGAACCAATTAAGCGAACTAATTGTCTCCTGTAACCTCTACTCCCCTTTTGCTCCTCTTTTATTTCCTCTGGGAGGGGGGCAATCATCGTCCACCTGTGGCCTTACTCCCAAGTCGGCCCTTGCTCCTCAGATGTTCCCTTCATCTGGCAACTCTGCACATAAGCACACTGGGAAGAGGCTCCAGCTGTTCATCTGCTTCACTGATGTCTGATCTGAAGGCAGCTGATAACTGGCATACGGCTCTGGCCCCCTCTCTGTCTCCGACACAGAGCCCACATCAGAGCCTTCCCCAGACTCCAGGACTGGCCCATGTTCCTCCCCAACCTCCTCACTGTCTGAGTCCTCTGCCATAACAGGAATATCATGAAACACAGACACACACAGAGAGAGACACACATACACATTTAGCTCTGTTGGCTAAATGACCCTGTCCAGTTTATACACTATAAAGCAGATATTTCAGGAACTGCACTGGTTGTTCTTAAGCTTCCAGACCTTCAACGTGCTCGAAAAAGGGGGGGAAAAAAACTCTGTTTCAAATAGGACTTTGGGTAACCGAATGGACATTAAGATGCTTCTTAAGCCCATCTGGTGATGATGTTGTTTCTTTAGTTATGTTTTTATGTTGCCTCGGGGATCTGCTGCTTTTATGTTGTGGATGATGAATCGTTGATCAGGGTGAACGATCAGGAGTGTAAGATATACCAGCAGCTGACGGGCCTAAGAAATTGCTAGTGGAGTCTGCAAAACATCATCAGCAAAATCACGACTGTTCTTCTTCAAACAGCCCTCGGGTCTGCCCTTCAGCCCACCAAAGCACCTCCCGTGGTCCAAAATTGCCATTTGGGGCCTGCTTTGTTCCCCCCCCCCCCATTCAGAGCTTTAATGGTAGAAGTGGCCATGGAGAATTTTGGGTACAAATTTTTCCATCTCCATTATTTTAAAAAAAATCCCTAGATTGAGGCTTTCCAATCTTGGCAACTTTAAGATGCAAGGACTTCAACTACCAGAATTCCCCAGCTGGCCACACACCTTAAAAGTTACTAAGGGTGGGAAATTCTGCTGTAGACCGTCTCCCTTTAAATTGAGGCAATGGAAGGGAAGGTCTTTTAAACCAGGGACGTTATGATAAGGAAGGTCAAAAAAGTCAAGATAAGTGCAGTTGAAATTTTATGTTTTATATGAGTGGTGCATTGCAGAGTTGTGCAGAGTTTGAACCACACCATTATGGCCGCCATCTTGATTTTTTTCGACCATACACTATAAGCCTCTGTGCTTTGAGTAGGCATTATAAAATTTCATGGGGCAGGGATTTTGTTGGGAGCCAAGAAAATATAAGTAGGACCCCATTAGGGAATTAGGCACCCAATGTTTCTGCCCCATGTAATTTTATATTAATTTAATTTAAAAAGTGAGTAGAAAGCTAATATTCTACAAAGTAAACCTCCTATGAGACACCTATGTTGTCAATAACAATTATTGGTCCCTATATATTTTATTGGAACACAGTGTTCCAATATCTAAGGGGATGCTACAAAGAAGAGGAGGTCAACCTATTCTCCAAAGCACTTGAAGGCAGGACAAGAAGCAATGGATGGAAACTAATCAAGGACAGAAGCAACCTTAGAACTAAGAAAAGAAATTTCTTGCTAGAACAATTAACCGGTGGAAAGGCTTCTTTCAGAAGTTGTTGGAGCGCCATCATTGGAGGCTTTTAAGAAAAGATTGGATAGCCATTTGTCTGAAACGGTATAGGGTTTCCAGCCTCAGCAGGGGGTTGAACTAGAAGACCTCCAAGGTCCCTTTCAACTCTGTTATTCTGGTATCCTATATAACCTATTTAACCTGTTTAAACCTTTTTTGTTGTCACATGCCGAAAGCAGTGCGCTCACGACCTCCCTATGCGCCCCACCCTTCTGTGCATGTGTGTGTGACAACCCATGTGACATGCAACCCCCCCATGCTCTCCTACCTCGCACATGCTCGTGCGACCCCCACCAGTGCCTCATTTTCAGCCTAGTAGGCCTCCCTGCAGCATCCTGGGAGCAAAAATGGGCCACAGGGCACCACGCCGCACTGCCCTCCACGCATGCGTACACAGCCCCTTCAGAATACACACGCATCTCTCACATGCGCCTCCCTCCCGCATGATGCGCGGCAGAGGCACAAAAATCAGCTGACCAGCGGGAGGCGTGAACACATGTGCGGTGGAGCTGAGCTGGGGTGCCCACAGAGGGGACTCTGTGTGCTACCTGTGGCACGCATGCCATTGGTTCACCATCACGGCTATATAGCTTTCCAGAAACCTTCTTAGAAAATAAAACACTTGAGTGGCTCCAAGAGCTTGGTTTTATTTTTGCTGTACACATGTTTACATATACACATGTTTTGCAAGAATGTCGTCATCTTAATTTCATTCTGGGCTGCAATTAAAGACTAGATCAAAGGCTAGTTTAGAAAACGACAAAAGTCATTCGAGCCAGATTTAGGCTTGTGTTAAAATATCTGCACGGCTTCCCACCTTTTTTCTCCTGCAAATAATGCAGGTAATCCTTGACTTATAACCCCTTTTGGGACTGGAATTTTGGTTGTAAGTCAGTGTGGTCACAAGTCAAATTACGACGTGACCAGATCTGATTTTATTACCATTTTTATAGTGGTTATAAAGCAAATCACTATGGTTATTAAACAAATCTGGTGGGAGTTAAGCAACTCTAGATGCACCAATAGACTTTTTTTTGCCTAAAACAGGCAAAAAAAATAATAGCAAAACATGATCCTGTGAATTGCAGGACACTGCAATTGTTCATCAATGCAAATTGTTTGCCAAGCACCCCTGGGATCTCTATGGAGATTCTCAGACATCCCGTTCATGGTTGTCCCAAAGGTGCTCTGACTGGATGGATCAGTGAGAGCTGAAGAAGCTTCTTGGGTGAGAAGGGAAACATCTTCAAAGAAAAAACCAGAAAGTCCAGTTGCCACTTGAAAAAGCAACTTTGGGAAGACCTCTGGGATGATATAATGGACTTAAATATGAACATAGGTCATGAAGCACTTTTTCTTAGGCCATCCTAGCTTTGAAAGTTGTTAAACCAACCGTCATAAGTTCAGGACTGCCTCTATTGTCACTAACGCAGGGATCGGAAGAATAATTTGGTTATTATAACTACATCCACTTACATTGACAACATTTAATGCAGAAATGTACATGTTTGTGAAGAATAAGTCTATGCACATGAAATATGCATGCTCAGGGACAGGTATAACTTTCTAATAACGACTGGGACATAACAGAGGGAAGCAGTTGAATGATGGATGGAACATCTAACATGTTTTCGGTACTTGAAGATATCTTATGTTCCTTGTGGGCTTTTTTTCCCTTCTAAACCTCTTATCGTCTTAAGAGTTGCTCCAATTTGTCACTGTCCTTAATATGCAATACATGGAACTGGATACGGTATTTTTGTTGTGGTCTGACCAATGTAGAACAAAAAGGAATTGTGGTTTCTCTTGATCTAGGCACAAGACTTGCACTGATTACATTTGCTTTCTTTGGGCTACACTGTTGGTTCAAGCCAACATACAATACACAGCAGTTACTCCATTTTTTTTCCCCTTGAAACAATTTTCTAAAGAGAGAGATTGCATGGGGGACAATAGGATAAATTCCAAGTTGGCTCCTACCTCTTAAAACCCAAATCAGCTTGCTCTGTCGCATTTAGTTGCATTATAAAAAAGATTAGTTCTCCGGCATAATCAAAAGAACTCAGAGAGTCTAAAATTAAACTTGTCCTTCAGCCATAAAATTGACTATTCCGATATTGTTGGATAAATCTATATTGGGCATCATCCCCTTTAAGACATTCCCATTTCCATAGTCAAAATAAATAATAATATGAAATATCTACAATATAGGGGGGGACTTTTCAATGTCTTAATGAGATTTACTTTTTGTAAATCAGTCTTAAAAGTTTCCTTCTTCTTTTTCCATGCTTTTCAGACCCCAGAAAAACAATTAATAATGTCTGGTGTTTAGGAACATGTCTTTATTTACAAGGTTGTGCCAAAGCTGAGTTTGGGTTAATTTGTTATTTTTTTCCCCCTCTGTTGATTCAACACAAAAGATAATCAAAGAGAAAAACACGTAGCTCTTAGAGAGTTTTAATAAAGTTATCTCATACTTATTTAGTAGATTTCATAAATATTCAGTGTATATTAATTCAAGGAAGCCTAAAAAATACTGAAAAGGGATATTGTTTGTTAACAGCAGGTATGGAATAGGGCACAGATGTTGATTTACTTAAAGCTAACTTCTAAATTCATCTTCGAGATAACATTTTAGCCACATTCATCAAATAATTCTACCTTACCTAAGTAAACGTCCCATAGGTTTCAGTTGCATTTAATACCAAGGAAGAATACCCATTTCTCCGTAATCATCTAAGAAATAGGTTTTTCCATTCTCTAAACAAGTAAAGGACATGAGTAATGTTTCTTCTTACAACTGATGCTTTTCAGAAGAAAGGGAAGAGGGAAATTTCTTGAGGTTTTCAGCTTTGGAAAAAAAACAACCTAAATGAACTTTGATAGCATTGTAGGACATAATTGCGTCAACTTTCAAGACCTTTTCAGACAGAGAGTTAGTTGGTGGTGGCAGCAGCTGAGAAGACAACTTCGTCTGTTGCTAGTTTTTAAATGGTTTATAAAGAAGACATAAAAACAATCATCTGCAACTAGAAAAAAATTAGAGCAAAATAATTAGGTATTATACGTACACACACAAACACACACATATGTGTGTTTGTGAGTGAGTGTGAGTGAATAGCAGTTAGACTTATATACCGCTTCATAGGGCTTTCAGCCCTCTCTAAGCGGTTTACAGAGTCAGCATATTGCCCCCAACAACAATCTGGGTCCTCATTTTACCCACCTCGGGAGGATGGAAGGCTGAGTCAACCCTGAGCCGGTGAGATTTGAACAGCCGACCTGCAGAACTGCAGTCAGCTGAAGTAGCCTAGAATATATGTGGTATATATGTGTAAGTGTGTATCAGGGGTGGTATACACTTACCTTCCCTACTGGTTCGCAAATGTGAGCATGCACGCAGATCCTTCTGCGCATCTGCTTTTGGCGAAAAAAGGGCCTAAATGGGATACCATAGAGCTGGGTGTGCGTGGGCAGTTTCCGCCACCAGTTCAATCAATCCAGTCCAAACCAGTAGAATATGACCTCTGGTGTGCTTGTGTGTGTTTATATGTATATATGTATGTATACATACATCAGTGATGGGTTACGGCCAGTGCCTGCTGGGACCAGGAGGCACAAATACAATACAATAGCAGAGTTGGAAGGGACCTTGGAGGTCTTCTAGTCCAACTCCCTGCCTAGGCAGGAAACCCGAGGTGGCGCAGTGGTTAGAGTGCAGCACTGCAGGCTACTTCAGCTGACTGCAGTTCAGCAGTTCAGCTGTTCAAATCTCACCGGCTCAAGGTTGACTCAGCCTTCCATCCTTCTGAGGTGGGTAAAATGAGGACCCGGATTGTTTGGGGGCAATAGCTGACTCTGTAAACCGCTTAGAGAGGGCTGAAAGCCCTATGAAGTGGTATATAAGTCTAACTGCTATTGCTATTGCTACCCTGTACCGTTTCAGACAAATGGTTATCCAACCTCTTGTTAGAGCATTTACAACTTCTGGAGGCAAGTTGTTCCACTGATTAATTGTTTTAACTGTCAGGAAATTTCTCCTCAGTTCTAAGTTGCTTCTCTCCTTGATTAATTTCCACCCATTGGTTCTTGTTATACACCCAAGTGCCTTGGAGAATAGTTTGACTCCCTCTTCTTTGTGGCAAACCCTGAGATTTTGGAACACTGCTTTCATGTCTCCCCAATCCTTCTTTTCATTAAACTAGACATACCCAGTTCCTGCAACCGTCCTTCATATGTTTTAGTCTCCAGTCTCCTGATCATCTTTGTTGCTCTTCTCTGCACTCTTCCCAGAGTCTCCACATCTTGTCTACATCGTGGTGACCAAAACTGGATGCAGTATTCCAAGTGTGGCCTTAGCAAGGCATTATAAAGTGGTGTTAACACTTCACGTGATCTTGATTCTATCCCTCTGTTTATGTAGCCTAGATCTGTGTTGGCTTCTTTTGGCAGCTGCTGCACACGGCTGGCTCATATTTAAATGGCTGCCCACTAGGACTCCAAGATCCCTCTCACAGTTACTACTATTGAGCAAGGTACCACCTGTATTGTACCTGTGCATTTCGTTTTTCTTGCCTAAATGTAGAACCTTACTCTTTTCACCATTGAATTTCACCGTTCTGGGACGGTGCTTCAGAGGGCCCGCCCGCCGCCCGCATTGCTTCCCTGTATTTGACCCAACCGGGCCATTTGCGCATTCAGCGTATGGTGCCTGCACAATGCTCCGCCGAGCAGCTGGAGCGTTGCAGGGCGGTGGTGCACATGCATGCACAGCTCATGTGCATGTGGTGGACGACCGGCCCCATCGCAGGGTACTGGACCCACCACTGACATACACACACATATACATATACAGTGCATACTTTAATGATAAATATTTACAGTTGGTCCTCAACCTATGACCACAAGTTTCCATTGGTAAGCAAGGCATTTGTTAAGCGAGTCATGCCTGATTTTATGACCTTTTATTGCCACAGTTGTTAAAACAAGTCACTGCAGTTGTAGTGCGGTAGTTAAGCAAATGCGGATTCCCCCACTGATTTTACTTGTTCAGAGGCGGCTGGGAAGGTCAAAGATGGTGATCATGTGACACCCCCCCAAAAAAAAATATACTGCAAGTACACGCCAATAGCCAAGCACCTGATTTCGAACACTTGACCATGAGATGCTAAGACATCATCAGTGCAAGCATTGGTTGTAAGTCACTTTTTTCCCAGCGGCATTATAACTTTGAACAGTTGTTAAGTGAATAGTTATAAGTCGAGGACTACCTGCGTTGTGCTTTTTTTTTTTTTTAAAGAAATAAAGAAGACAGAGAGAAGGGAGGGAGGAAAACAGCTCTTCGTACCTGCCATTTCTTTATAACTCTTATTATTTGTAAAGCTCTTAAAAGTAGGACAGGTTTATGTGACATATCCTCTAGGAATACAAAAAACACATTCTATTCCCTTGACTGTACAATGTTGTCTGGAAGGAAACTAGAACAAAATTCCCAATGTTGTCATATGCAGTGTTTATTCAAATGTACACCCTGTGACTCACTTTGTTTGTGGTCTTCAGGTCGAGGTTCTTTAGGAGGGAGGGGGGGGAACAATTAACCTTGGAAATGGAAGTGCATAAATAACGCTTAGAGAAAGTAAACTATTTCCTCTCTCTCAAGATTAGGGGGTGTCCGACCATTTTATTACAGTTATAAATCAAAAGAGCCACATCCCAAAACATCTGGAAGACACTTATTGCTTGCTCCAGCCTTGAGAAATCACAAACAATATTATCTTTAAAAAGTAGCCATTTATTCTTTTCTTTTTTTAAATCATCCCTAATTAAAATTACATCAGGAAAAAGGGAAGCCTCCCCAGAATAAATAATGTCAGCTTGCAAAAAAATTTCCCAGGGAAATCTGGCTCGGATTGTTCTCCGAGCTCTCCTTACATAAGAGAGACCCGCGCTAGCTACACTGTTTGGCAGGATTAGAGCTTTTCGTTTGCTTCTTCCCGGGTTAAGCTAGTTAAACGAGAGGCTGAGTGAGTGTTGGCAACGAAAGGAGGAGATCCTGGAGGACAGGATCAAAGGCAGGAATAAATAGCTTCTCACCCATCACAATTTCCCTAATATGAACCCTCTGGTATCCTTCAACAGTTTACACAGGTGCAGCATTCCTGCCCTTGGGGCTTTGTAACAGTGCCAGCACACATCCAAAGAGGTTCGCTGGGGTGCCAAAAATACGGTGTGGACAAGGACTAAGAAAGACATCATTCCACTAGAAGGTTTCAATTGCAGTAATGGAAGTGAAGCTCTGCTTGCTGAATTCCAATAAGCTACAGGTGCAGAAAGTAGCCAGGATACAAACTTTTGAAGAGTGTGTCTGACGTAAAGAACATAAAACAAGTAAAAAAATATCTTATAAATAACATCTTATAAAAAAAAGATGTTGAGACTCTAGAGAAAGTGCAGAAGAGGGCAACCAGAGACTGGAGACTAAAATATATGAAGAATGGTTGCAGGAACTGGGCATGGCTAGTCTAGTGAAGAGAAGGATCAGGGGAGATATGATAGCAGTCTTCCAATATTTGAGGGGCTGCCACAGAGAGGAAGGGATTAAGCTATTTTACAAAGCACTTGAAGGCCAGACAAGGAACAATGGATGGAAACTGACCAAGGAGAGATAAGAAATCTCTTTAGATTTCTAGAAATCTCTAGAAATAAGGAGGAATTTTCTGACGGTGAGAACAATCAACCGAAGGAACAGAAGTTGCCTTCGGAAGTTGTGGGAGCTCCATCAGTTGAGGCTTTCAAGAAGAGATTGGACTGCCATTTGTCAGAAATGGTGTAGGGTCTCCTGCTTGAATGGGCGGGGGGAGGGGGGTTGGACTAGATGACCTATAAGGTCCCTTCCAACTCTGTTAATCTGTTATCTGAAGTACGGGTGGTGCTCTGCTTACAACCGTCATTGGGCCCGACGTTTCATTGAGTTTTGCTCCATTTTTATGGAATTTCTTGCCAGAGTAAGTTAAGTGAATCATGACAGTTGTTAAATTAGCATCCAGGTTGTTGAGTGAATCCGGCTTCCCTATTAAATTTGCTTGTCAGAAGGTCGCAAAAGGGACTCACATGACCCATGGGGCGCTGCAGCCGTCATAAATATGAGTCAGTTGCCAAGCGTCTGAATTTGGATCACGTGACCATGTGGATGCTGCAATGGTCGTAACTGTGAAACCGGTCATAAAGCCTTGTATTCAGGGCTGTGGTAACTTGGAACGGTCACTAAACAAACTGGCAAGTCTTGTGACTTTGACTTGTGACTTTTGCAGTGTGCCGGGGTCATGGGATCATTTTTGTGACCTTCTGACAAGCAAAGTCGACGGAGAAGCCAGATTCACTTAACAGCCAGGTTACTAAAGTACCAACTGCAGTGATTCACTTAACAACTGTGGCAAGAAAAGTGGTAAAATGTTAGCAAATGCCTCACTTAACAATAGAAACTTTGGCCTCAACTGTGGTCATAAGTCAAGGACCAACTGTAGTTTCTCTTTCCTGGGTTAATGTGAGATCTTTTCTATATCATGTTTTAATGTTCTGCCACTTACCGTATTTTTTGGACTATAAGATGCACCATGATTTTGAAGATGTAAATTAAAAAAGAAAAGTTTTTGCACTCTGCAGGCCTCCCAAACCCTCTGCACGCCTTGTTTTTTACACAAAAAAGGGGGGGATACAGAGCTTTGGGAGGCTTGTAGAGTGCTCCTGGGGGCTGAAGGGGCAAAAACGGCCCAGTTTTTGCTCGTTTTTGCCCTCCCCAGCCACCAGGAGCACTTGGCAAGCCTCCCAAACCCTCTGCGCACCCATTTTTGCAAAGGGTGTGGGGTTTTGGTAGGCCAAAAATGCTGCATTCAGTGTATAAGACGGACCTAGATTTTCATCCTCTTTTTGGGGGGGAAAGAGGTGCGTCTTATACTCCAAAAAATACAGTAATTATTATATAACTTCCTTATGTTCACATATTTATATGTGTTTGTGTGGGGGTGTGTGGGGGTGTGTAGATTTTGTATCACCAGAGGAAGCTAGAATTAAAAACCTGCCAAAGTGCTCCAGTATTTTGTAGACATTTCGACTTAGCTGGCATCTCTGGATGATTCTGGCATCCGTCAAGGTTGTCCTTGATAAGGATTGATGTCATACTAGTATTAATTTTGAGGAAAATGACTTGCTGAGATTCCACATACCACTGCCAAGGGAAGCCAGCACAGTGTTCTAAACTGTGGAAGGAACTAATTGTTCAAGTGTGAAATGCTACACACCATTGAATGTTCTCTGTGGAATGTAATAAGATGCTGAACAAACAGTGATCAAACAGTGATCAATAGGTGTCCGTGGAGGTTCTCAGCTATCCAGGTTGTCCCAAAGGTGTTTTATCCAAAAGTCAGCTGGACTTTCTTGGCTTTTTTCTTGAAGATGTTTCGCTTCTCATCTAGGAAGCATCTTCAGTTCTGAGCTCCACTATTCAATCAGAACTAAAGATGCTTCTAGGATGAGAAGCAAAATGTCTTCAAGAAAAAAAAAACAAAGAAAGTTCAGTTGCCTTTTGAAAAAGCACCTTTTTCAAGCAATAGATGTTGCCTGTAAAAATTTCAAACACAGCTACGTATAAAACACTAGTTCCCCCAAAATCCTTTATGACTGGAGTTGTCAAACTATGGTTCCTAATCTCCCTCTAGGGTGCAGTTAGTAAATGGGGAGGGGGGGCTAATTGGTCAAATTTGCTCAGCCAATGCAGGAGGGATGCCAAAGCAAGCAACTTGGAAGGATTAAAATGGTGTTGTTTTTTAAACTATAGCAGGTTTTGAGAAATGGCTCAATCCATGAAGCTAACCATTTGTCAAAATGTTCCACCAATCCCAGCAGTTTTTTTTTTTCTTTATTCACTGGTTATTTGGTTTTAGAGGGGCATGATGGCTCAGTGGCTAAGACGCTGGACTTGTCGATCAGAAAGGTCAGCAGTTCAGCAGTTCGAATCCCTAGCGCCGCATAACCGAGTGAGCTCCCGTTACTTGTCCCAGCTTCTGCCAATGTAACAGTTCGAAAGCACGTAAAAATGCAAGTGGAAAAATAGGGATCCCCTTTGGTGGGAAGGTAAGAGCGTTTCGTGTGCCTTTGGCATTTAGTCATGCCGGCCACATGACCACGGAGACGTCTTCGGACAGCACTGGCTCTTCGGCTTTGAAACGAAGATGAGCACCGTACCCTAGAGTCAGGAATGACTAGCACATGTGTGTGAGGGGAACCTTTACCTTTACCTATTTGGATTTATTTGGGAGGGTCTTGTAATTCATTTATCATTTTAGACAGGTACGATATTACAAAGTTAGAAAACCTCTGTCACCAAATGGAAAAGAAGAGCAATTGCTTGTTTCAAATATTGTAAAGCTTTAGGAAGTAATGATCTTTTCCAAACTACATTTCTCTGACCACTTGTGTTAGTGTATGGTGTGTATCCACTGCTTGCTGTACAGTATATTCCCCAAATGTAAACCACTGTCTGCATTTCACTCTGTTTACGAGATGTAACAGGAAGGATTTTCCCTTCAAAGAAATGTTGGCAGCCTGAAGATAGATGAGAAGTCTGTCACTCATAGACAAATAAATTCAACAGTGAGATGGACTTCCATAGCTCTTGGGGCTTTTGACTTCAGACTGAGTTTGTCAGTTTTGCAATTCAAGGGTTGTTCAGAGGCGATCCTCTCCCTCATAAAAAAAGAACACACACATAAAATACATGTTTTTTTTTTTTTTTAAGAAAGCTTCACTTGAATACATCTATTTGGAGATATGGCTAATGAAAAAACTCTGTACAGATTCTCAGTCATCCAGGTCATAGTTGTCCCAAAGGTGCTTTTTTCAGGAGGCAACTGGAGTTTCTTTGTTGTTGTTTTTTCTTTTTAAGACGTTTCGCTTCCAGAAGCTTCTTCAGCTCTGACTGGATGGTGGGAAATGGAAGGATTTTATACTCCTTGCAAACAGCTGGTCATTTGCATCCTTTTAGAGGGTCATGTCCTCAGAGTCACCTGAGTGATGCTCCTGGTTCCTGTAGTCTGCATTTTTTCCTCTGAAAATCCATTCCCAGTGTGAATGGTGTGGGAGTGGGAATGGATTTCCAGTGGAAAAATGGCAGACTATAGGAACCAGGAGCACTACCAGTTCAGGGGTGTGGTTAGCCTGGGTCGCTGCCGGTGACCCAGGCCACCAAACCACTACTGGTTCGGCCATATTGGTTTGAACTGGTAGGAACTCACCGCTGGTCACAAGACATTTTTCAGATGATCTGTTGCTGCTTTAGAGATTCTGCAAGCCCTTTCCATTCTTTAAGGTATAAGTATTTATTCACCTCTCCTCTTTATCCGTGCCTTAATAGCATTGCAGTAATATATTTGAGTTGAGTAGATTTCCCCTTTCTTTCTGCCATCTATTGGATCCATCTCCCGGGCAATATTTTCCTTTCTGTTTGCTCTTGTGTTTTGGTGCAGCAGTATCTATCTATCTATCTATCTATCTATCTATCTATCTATCTATCTATCTATCTATCTATCTATCTATCTATCTATCTATCTATCTATCTATCTATCTATCTATCTATCTATCTATATATATATATATATATATATATATATATATAAAAACCACTGGTGTGAAATCCATTTCTTTCTGAGCTAGCCTTGGGTTTACTGAATCAGCTTGCAGGGTTGAAGGTGGAAAAGGATCGAGGGGACAGGGATCAGTGGTGGGTTTCAAAAATTGTTCGAACCTACTCTGTGGGTGTGGCCTCCTTTGTGAGAGTGGCTTACTGCCCATGTGACCGGATGGGAGTGGCTTGCCACCCATGTGACCGGATATGAAGATGCCGACGACACTTGTCAGAACCACCTTAAATTACCTCGCACACAGCACTGGCATGCATAAGAATATAATGTAAACTTGTTTTTTTTAAAGGCATCTTTGGTTTGCGTTAAAGCAACTTCAACACACGCAATGTTCTGATTGCACCACAAACGCAGTAGTCATCCTTACCTTTCACAGAGGCACTGAGTTTTATAAATATGAGCATGATAGTGTAGAATAATCATATCCAAGGACCTGTGGTGGGTTTCAAAATTTTTTGGAACCTCTTCTGTAGGTGTGGCCTGCTTTCCGGGTCCACTGGTGGAACCTCTTCTAACCGGTTCAGTAGATTTGACGAACCGGTTCTACTGAATAGGTGCGAACTGGTAGGAACCCACCTCTGACGGGGATTCATGTCAAGAGTTCAAACTTTATAAACAGAAATAAAGCAATTTACTTGAAAAAGTCACCAATGGTTATCACAAATAATTAGCGAAATTTCTCCCAGCAAAGTTGTGCTTTTAGAGCCCTTACGTCTGGTCCCCCCTGGGCAACACTTTTTCACAGAAAATTCTCTGGCCCTTTTAAGAAGGAAAGTCTTCTATAATATCTCCAATGTACTTTAGGAAAACTTAAGAAAACAGATGGCGATGATTTATACACATGAGAAGTGTGCTTTGGCCAGATGTGAACTGGATTTTACATTAGATCATTTGTTTTCCACTTGTTCCTCCGATTTCACATGAAAGCATGACTTTATTTGTTGTTGCTCAAGAAACATCAACCAATCATTCACCCAATAGATAAGAATCCGGAATACCTATTTGTAAGGGAAAGCTCTATCTGCAGTACATATGTGTACTTGTCACAGTTCTGCAGACTGCGTTCTTTTCAAAGTTTTTATTTTTTATTTTTAATGCAACTTTACACATATTGTAGAAACCAAGTGTTTACGGAGTCCTCCCTTTTACATCCTCTCATTTACATAATCCATTTTACATCATAGCTTGGTTTTCACTTTCATCCAAATTATTTTCTTCCATTATTTTCCATTTTTAATGCTCATTTTTTTCTTAGTACGTAAACAATATCTTCAATGGCTCCTTCAAAAATTGCACCAAATTATTGTTTCATATTTCTCTATTGGTCTATTTTACTGTAAACAATATATATTCTCTAGTTATGTTTTGACATAGAGGGCATTTCTTTTTTTTTCTACAATTAACAATATACTTTCTTTATTTCTTAATTAGTTGCATAGCATTACCAATCACAATACTATTCCCTTTAATCTATCAATACAACTCTTTTTCCCCTTCTTGCTCTTTTATCCATTTTCTCTTTTGGGGTCTCATGAATTCCACTTTTAATCAATTTTCTTCTTCTTCCCCTTTCTCCTAACTTCTTCTTCCTCTTCCTATTTTTATGGTTGTAGGATCTTTTCTTCAGAGTATTATTTTTATTATTCTGTACCTTTCCCCAGGGTTTTCCCGGTTCTCCTCCCTTCCTTACTATCTTGTGGTTCCTTTTTGAGGGGATCTCCCCCTTTGTGCAGACTGCATTCTTGATAGCAGGAACTTTTAGAATATAGTTGATGGGTATGAATTCCTCTGCAAACAAATGAGGGAGTGGGTTCATTTGAACGTATTGGCCTCTCTATCTGCCTTCATAAGACCAGCCCCTGAATCTTACAGATCCGATTCTTAATTTACATGCTAAGATAGAATTAATGGATTCTCTCTAACTTGAGAGCGATGGTATTTGAGTTTTGAAATGTCTCTTGTACACACCACACAGTGGCTACTTTTCATAAGGACATTTAATACTCATATTTGCAGGGTAGACCAAAATATCTCAGAGCAAATTAAATTGGTTTACTGAGTAAATATGCTCTGTCAAAAGCTTCTAAAAATGGGAACAGATGTTATGCAAACACACGAAAGCTACTAGCTAGTGTAAACTAGAAAACTTGCCCAAACTCAACTCTCTCTATATCCGTGATGGTACGCAGGGCACAGACACGTGAGCCAACGCCCCAGCTCAGCTCCACCGCACATGCACGCATACTTCCCGCTGCCCAGCTGATTTTCGAGTCTCTGCCTCGCATGTAGGGTGCATGCGCAAGGGGTGGGGTTCATGCATGCATATGTGGGGGTGGGGGGAGTGCAGGGGCGGGAAACTCCTGTGGCCCATTTTGGGTCCCAGGAGGCTGCAGGAAGGTCTACTTACTAGACATCCAAAATGGGGCACAAGGAGGGTTGTGCGTGCATGCACAGGAAGTGCGGGGGGGGATGTCAAGCACAAATTGCATTATGGGTGCGGGCGCCCCCTGTCACGCATGCACAAACGCTCTTTTAGCATGCAACAAAAAAAGGTTAGCCAACACTGCTCTATATGATATGGACTAAAACTCTGTTGTTGAAGTTGTCTTTTCTGCAATCGAGTTTGGAACTATTTACCGTGCGTTTGTATTGATTGTTTGCCCATATATCATTGCCGTTGAAGCTGAAGTAGTTGTTGACAGGTAGGACGTTGTAGCAGACAATTTTGTGTACTCCGCTGAGGTCCGACCGCAGGCGGCGCAGCTTCAGATTGTCCAAGTTGAAAATTTCAAGCCTGGTGGCATAAGGGATTCTGTTGCGAGCAGAGGAGTGGAGGACTCTTCTCGTGAAATTACTGAATTATTACTGAAATTATTACTGAACATTGTCTACACACTCACTTCACACGGGGCTAATTGAGGCCATACAACAGGCATAGGCAACCTAAATCCTATGCCCACAAGGCCTTTTAAACCATTTCTTTCCAAAAGTCCTCCAAGGGCAAAAAAGAGCATTTGGGAGTACTGCCCTCCACTCTATAAACCATCTGTCTGTAATGATAAAGGGTTAGCTGCATGAGCAGGGTGTTGGACTAGAAGACCTCCAAGGTCCCTTCCAACTCTGTTATTCTATTATTCTGGATTTTCTCTTTCCTTTCCCTTTCCAAGTAAGTTGGTCCCTGGCTTTCTTTTTCCGTTTGGCTAGCTAAATATTGTCTTTCGGAACGAACATGAGGCTACACATGCTTTCAATATGTTCTCCATCTCATCCCAAATATTTAAACCTTCTACATTGTTGTTCCATGTTGATCTCTTTGAACATTCAAGTTTTGAAGGAGGTTTTGGAAGGTTCCTCCCCCCCCACCCCCTTTATTCTCTCTCGTTCTTGTTCTTTTTCCTAATGGAAACCTGTTTCCCCTAAGTGCACTTCTCCCTCTCCTTTGCTAAAATGTATTTAGGGCAGCTTTATATAGATTAACTTTCCCACCACAAGGGAGGGCAAATCATATTATAACCGTTTAATTGTGGGATGTTTATTATGTCAACTCTTGAACAGAATTGTATGTTTTTAAATGCAATTTATCCCTCAAGTGTTGTAATAAGATAAAGGATTCTTATTTAGTCAAGGCAAAATTTTGTGGTTTGGATTTAAACACCACTTAACTTCCCTGCATCTATTTTCTGAGGATTGCAGAAAAGACAGAGAGAAAAAAATAGTTTCACTACAGGGGTGGGTTTCAACCGGTTCGCAGCGGTCCCTGCGAACCGGTTGGTCGGCGAACCCGGAAGTAAGTAACTTCCGGGAACGGCGAAGGGCCCACCCGCCTGCCCGCACTCCTTACCTGGTTTTGACGAGTTCTGCGCTTCCACGCATGCGCAGGACGCATACAGCACCTGCGCGATCCTCCAGGAGCAGCTGGAGCATCGCACAGACGCTAGTACGCATGCGTGCGATGCACGCGTGCACAAGGACACCACCGGCCCCGTTCCAACCGAACCGGTTGGAACGGGGCAAGAAACCCACCCCTGTTGCACTAGCTCAAAATTCTGGATATTCCTGACCCAGCCCTTTTAAATGGCATCAGACTAGGGCCCATGATGATGAACGTATGGCACGCATGCCATAGGTGGCACACGGAGCCCTCTCTATAAGCATGTGAGTGTCGCCCTGGCCAGCTCCACCGCCTGGGCGGCTCTCTTTGGCCAGCTGATTTTCAGGTCTCTGCCGCGCATGCACAGTGGGCACTGCGCATGCAGGATACACATGTGCCTGCACAGGGGGGCATGAGGTGAAGTGGCGTGATGGAGAGTGCGGGGGGCACATTGCATCTCACACCCCGTTTTTGGTCCTAGGAGGCTTCAGAGTGGCCTGCTAGGCCCAAACAGGCCACTGGGGGGGTGAGCGCATCACAGCCCGTTTTTGGTCCCAGGAGACTTCAGGATTTGGGCTACTAGGCCCAAATCAGGGCGCAGGGGTCACGTGCAAATGCATAGGGGGAGGGGCACACATGGGGGGTGTCACGCACACATTGCATTATAGTTGTGGGCACGTGACAGCAAAAAGGTTAGTCGTCACTGATCTAGCAGGTTCATTCACACAGAGGCAAACTTACTTTTGTACATTTTGAGTAGGATTTTCTGTACAGATGGTATGTGTAGGGTTAGGGTTAGTCCAACGTGTTTGGTTAATCTAGATTCAGTATGTTATGCAAACACAGAATAACCCGTTTACCTCTGTTGTCTGAATGCAGACTACAAGTTGATGGTTGAATTCAGGCAAGTCAATGGATTTATTGTCTAACATTGCCTGTTCTAATTAGCAACATCTGTTGAGAATTTTGGAAATGAGTTCCTATGTGACATTCCTCTCCTTAGTGTAAGAAACTGGACACGTCAGAATCTTCTTCCTGGCTTAATTGCAAAATCCATTGAGTGACCTTGCAACAGGGGTGTCAAACTCATGGTGTCACGGCGGCGTCACGTGACATATTACGACTTCCCTCCATTCATTAATTGGGTGTGGGCATGGGCAGCATGTGATTCATTCCGGCCCGCGGGCCGCAAGTTTGACAGCCCTGCGTTAAAAACAATCAAAGTTCCGCAGCATAACTTAGCCTCACAGAATTTCAGTCATTGTGGTGGTGGTTGTTAGTTGTGAAGTCATGTCCGACCCATCACGACCCCATGGACAACGTTCCTCCAGGGCTTCCTGTCCTCTACCATCCTCTGGAGTCCATTTACGCTCACGCCTACTGCTTCGGTGACCCCATCCAGCCACCCCATTCTCTGCTGTCCCCTTCTTCTTTTGCCTTCAATCGTTCCCAGCGTTAGGCTCTTCTCCAGTGAGTCCGTCCTTCTCATTAGGTGGCCAAACTATTTGAGTTTCATCTTCTGGATCTGGCCTTCTAAAGAGCAGTCAGGGTTGATCTCCTCTAGGACTGACCGGTTGGATCACCTCGCAGCCCAAGGGACTCGCAGGAGTCTTCTCCAGCACCATAGTTAGTCATAGCGAAATTTAATTGTGGTGGGTTTATTAAAATCCAGAGAATTACTAGATGGTCACAAGAGATACCAGATGTCCTTAAGTCAACAGCTCCCAACCTTTTGGGGCATCAAAGACCAGTTCCGTGCAGAAAGGTTTTTCCGTGGACTGGAGGAAAAGTGCTTTTCAGTGGTGCTACATATCACGGATGGACTTTGCTTGTTGTGTGGCCAGTTTCTGGCATGCACACCCCAGTGCCACAGATGAGGGCTTTGGAGACCCCATGCTTTAGATTGCAATAAAAAGGGTTCAGAAAATGCCATCTATTTGCTGTTATCTAGTGGCCTTCTAGATATTGGTAGCTCAGAACGGACATGGAAATCTACCCTATTGCCAAGAATTTACCCTGCCTTGCTGTCCACGACTTATGCCTAAACCTTAGCAGGACCATTCAAACTGTTCTCACACACCCTGAGGAATTCCCATAAATGATTTCAAGGCCACCTTGGTAGTATTGTACAGAAGAAACAAGAGAATAAGCAACGATAGTATTTCCCACACTTTTCTCAGCACTGCGACTAAAATGTATGAGCTAATTCCCTTAAACAAGAATCAGCTGCCAGACCATGATTTACAAATAGTTTGGAAAACAAATAAATTAGAAATACAACAATAAGACACCGAAGGAAGGTTAGCCGGAACTCATAGTAAATAGGATTGTGGCCACCGGAAAGAAGTCACTCTGGTTTATAAACTTTGTTCAGTTGTGATTCTTGGAAAGCTTGGGCAATGTGGGTGAGTGGGAGGGAAAAACCCCTTCCAGCTTGGTCTCACTTGTGTTTTACTAATCTGTAAATCAGGCCTGGGCAAAATAATTCTTTATTTCTTCAAGTAAAAACACTTGCTCTAGAAATATTCTCAGTTTCTTTGCTTCCTCAGATAGCAAACTTGGTTGCTCTGAAGTGACTTTAATCTCTTTTACTCCTTGTCACTCTTTGGGGCAATTTTCCTGTCAATCTATTGCTGAAGTTCAGAGGTACCATGTTTTTCGGAGTATAAGATGCACTGGAGTATAAGACATATCAAGAAATTTGAAGAGGCAAATTTAAAAAAAAAGTTTTGCACTCTACAGACATGGCATAAAAGGGGGCATGAATAGCCTTTAGGAGATTTGTAGAGTGCTCCTGGGGGTGGGCACCCCAAAAACGAGCAAGAACCAGCCCATTTTTGTGAAAAGGGGCCCGTTTTTGACAAAAAAAGGGCATGCATAGCCTTTAGGAGGCTTATAGAGTGCTCCTGTGGACTGGGGAGGGGGCAAAATTGAGCAACAATTGGCCCATTTTTTGCTCATTTCTGCCCTCCCCAGCCCCCAGGAGCACACTGGAAGCCTCCTAAAGGCTCTGCACATCCATTTGGTGAAGGGGGCAGGGTTTCGGGAGGCAAAAATGCTGTATTCAGTGTATAAGATGCATCCAGATTTTCAGCCTCTTTTTTGAGGGGAAAGGGGTGCGTCTTTTACTCCAAAAAAATATGCAGCTACTTCTCCTCCATCCCTGATGATGATGCTATCTATCCCACTTTTTTCTACCTTACAAGAAGTAGGTAATTTACTTGTGAATTCTTTTAAGTCTTTGTCCCCCTCCTCTCTGGGTTGAAGTACGCTAGAAGCACCTGCACACTTGCAATAGATGAAGGATATGATCATTCCTGTTCATACGCCTGGGATGAAACTGTTCAAATCCAAATCTTCGGATCCGAAAAGGAAAAATGGGCTACAGCAGCCATGCCTGAGTAAGTTCTCACTGTTGAAACAAATGTCCATCTGGGTTAAGTTCCAAAAGGACACTGGAAACATGGAGACTGTTTGGAAAGATGGTTTTAATGGTGGACAGGATCACATGCCTTGAAGATCTTGAAGAAAAAAAAGGAAGAGATGCTGATGGTGGGCAGGGCCTAGTCGGCCTCCTGCACCACGTGTTTCTGTGTGCATTTTTGCCCTCCTGAGCTCCGGAGGCTTTTCTCAAGCCTCCATGAGGGCGAAAACAGCCTCCTTAGGCTCCAGAGACCCTCTGGAGGAGTGTTTCTCCACCTTAGCGACTTTAAGTCCTATGGACTTCAGCTTCCCAGAATTCCCCAGCCAGCAGAGCCCTCCACTTACCTGCCTCCAGAACGGGCCTCGTGAGTACTCCTGGGAGGAGAGGGGTGGGCAGGGCCAGCCAGGAATGGGATTTGGGGGTTCTCCAAACTGCGCAGATCATAGCTAGAGTTTCTCTCAAACCCCCAGCAGCCCACCCTCGATCATAAAAAAAAAATACTGATTCAGTAAATAGTATCCAGTAAATAATTCAATAGAAAAATACGGAAGAGGCCCTTGTACCTAACCGAATAGAGAATCTGTTGAGGAAAGGAATGCAACTATGAAGAGCTACAACGGCAGATCCCTAAAGCAAATATTCGGATTGGTTTTCATGGGCTCGATGAGGTTGGAATCGGTCTTCTGCAGAGTTATAAGTGAGGCTTTTTTCCCCCCTCCTTTGTAATCTTTGGAGGTTTTGAGTCCTCCTTTCAAAAGTCCCCAAATGTCACAGCCAATAAATCCATTATTTTCAAGGGCTGTTGGTGTCAGTGCAGAGTTTGCACAGAAGAGCAGAATTCAGATTTACAACTTCGATGACTCTTTGCGACCTTGGTCACCAAGCGAATCATTTTGCTTTGGAGAAGAGCAAATCTGTAGTTGACTGAACAGAGCTGCAACATGATACAAATGCAAAAAGAAAAAGAAAGAAAAACACCCCAACCCTCTTTCCCTTTGTTAGCTTTTAAAAACAAGGAGGTCTGTCTTTAATAAATAATGATGACTTTAGCAAAAACTAACATAAAATACCTTGTAAACAAATGTCCTTTATTTTTCACTTGCAAAAAAATATATCTTCTTTGAAAATGCAAGGGCTACAAATACAATAAATTATTATTTAAAAAAAAATAAATTTTGTTTTTAGATGGATGCCTATCAGTGTAAACCTTTTTCTGGACTGGCTATTTAAATTACATGTGATCTTATCACCCTAGGAAAAGTGATGCAAACAATGTTTTATTCTGCATTTATTCTAATTTTTCTGTGTTGAAAAATTATTTATTTATTTAGCCTATGGCGATGGCACAATTAGCCTGGAGACTACAATGTTAGTAGTGCTAGTCCATTTAGTTTGTGCTCATGTGCTTATCCAGGGTGCTCCATAAAGGGTGAACTATCTCTGCACTAGAAAGATAAGTGCCATCCAAACAGCATCATCCAGGGACCACTGATGTTGCCTCGCAGTTTGGCACTGCATCTGAGTAGGTCCAGCACAGGCAGGGGTTTCCAACCGTCCACATGAAATGCTACCACTTTTCCCATTAAAGTGGTACCTATATATCTACTTGCATGTAGCATGCTTTCAAACTGCTAGGTAGACAGAAGCTGAAGCTAGTGACAGGAGCTCACTGCGCCACATGGCGCTAGAACTCGAACCGCTGGAGCAGAGACCATCTACAGTGTCCCTTTGAGTCATGGAGACACTGTATTTCTCTGAAAGATTCTCGGTAGCCTTGCTGATTCTTTCCAACTCTCTGGGTCACCTGGATATTTCTTGAACGAAATACAAGCATGCCCCACTATCCATTTTAGAAGCATAGCCTCAGATGTGGCCGTCACCTCAACCCCAGTCCACTGGAGACAGCTGGAAATCACCTTTAGTTGGTTCTACTTTTAGTGTTTTTCCTCTTCTCTTGAGAGCATTTTTGTCAGCTTTTAATATCATTCAAGAATGATGTGGTTCATGATACAGCTGGAAAGTGTCTCTATCTAGTCTCTATTGGCTCTACTTTAGGTTGCTGTGAGCGCACAATTCTCCGGCACCGGCTCAGACAGACCTTCACTGAGGCATTTACTTCAGGCATGAAATCCTCTTACCTTCGCTACTGTTCGGAACTGGGAGCATGCAAGTGCTTGCTTCCCTCGTGCGCAGCACTTCTGTTCATGCATAGAGCGTCCATGATGATGTCTGGATGGGTGGGTGGGCGGAGCCTCCCGCAGCCGCCGCTATGAACGGAAAACCACAACACCACCACCTCTGATTTACTTATACTTGATTCACACCTGTCAAAATATTTGTCAGTCTTGCACATGCCCCTGATGCGCATGAATTGACTGTTCTTTTGAAAAACTGCTGGACCAGTTTTTTAGTATTTGGTGCACCATCCCATGTTCTTTCCCAGAGCCTGCAAGCCGTCAGTTGAGCTATGTTTGGACATGGCTGTTCAGGAAAAGCTTGATTGACAGTCTCGGGTGCAAAACTACTTGTTCCACAGTTAAATTGCCTTTGGCAGACTCCCACCTACCTCTCCCAACTCTGCCCCGCTAAATATTAAGCAGAACAATTCTGTGGTTGTTTTTCCCAGTAAGCAGGTAGCGGTTGATGGGAAATATAAAGAGAGCCAGTGATTCCCGTAACTTGTTCCATATTTAACCTCTAACAACAGACCAATCACTGACCTGGTTCCTAAGGCAGAAATTGGGATCAATAGTTATGGCAGTGCAATTGATATCAGACTTCTTTTCGGTCAGCTCAGAGGCTGGAAATAATCTGTTCATACTGATTTCTGGCTGTGCACTGTGATTCTATAATTGTGTTCTTGAGACTGAGGGCTTTCTAGAATCACTAGACCAGCGGTTCTCAACCTGTGGGTCACATCTGTTGTAACGATTCTTAAAAAGAAAGAGAGGGAGGAGGGACGGGGAGAGAGGGAGGGGGCAGGAATGGAAGGAAAAAGAGAAAGAAAAGAAAAGGGAGAGGAATGAAGAAAGAAAGAAAGAAGAAGGAGGGAGGAATAAGGAAAGAAAGAAAGAAAGAAAAAAAGAAAGAAAGAAAGAAGGAGGAGGGAGGAATGAAGGAAAGAAAGAAAAAAAGAAAAAGACAAAGAAAGAGAGGAATGGAAGGAAAGAAAGAAAAAGAAGAAAGAAAGGGAGGAGTGGAAGGAAAGAAAAAAAGAAAAGGAGGGGGAGAATGGAAGGAAAGAAAGAAAAACAAAGAAAAGAGAGGAATGGAAGGAAAGAAAGAGAAAGAGAGAAAGAAGAAAAAAAGGGAGGGAGGAATGGAAAGAAAAAGAAGAAAAGGGAGGAATGAAAGAAAGAAAGAAAAAAGAAAAGGGAGGGAGGAATGGAAGGAAAAAAGAAAGAAAAAAACTGGGGGGTGGATGGGGGGAACGGAATATTAAAAAAGTAAACTTAATAAAGTGAAACTCATGTAAATCTCTCCAAACTAAGAATTTCCGCTACCGGTTCTCCAAACTACTCAAAATTCCCGCTACCGGTTCTCTAAACTCAAAATTCCCGCTACCAGTTCTCCGAACTACTCAAAATTCCTGCTACTGGTTCTCCAAACTACTCAAAATTCCCGCTACCGGTTCTCCGAACTACTCAAAATTCCCGCTACTGGTTCTCCGAACTACTCAAATTCCCGCTACCGGTTCTCCAAACTACTCAAAATTCCCGCTAGCAGTTCTCTGAACTACTCAAAACTCCCGCTACCGGTTCTCCAAACTACTCAAAATTTCCGCTACCGGTTCTCCAGAACCTGCTGGATTTCACCCCGATCCAAAACCCTTGGCTGTTTAGCTTCTATTTGAGCCCATGATAAATGAAGGATTATCTATCAGATCTGTGGTTAATTGGCTTTTCTGTTGAGCCATTTGGAATAGATACTTCCTATCCTTGAATGTATTATTGCCTTTCTATATCTTGAACTTGGCCATTTAGTTTTTGAGTCCTTATGTCTCCTGTCTTCATCAAGCAACTTCACCTTCTCAGTCCCCATCTCACTATACACTGCAGAGAGTATACCCTCCAGAGCTGAAAAAGCTTCTTGGATGAGAAGCAAAATGTCTTGCAGGAAAAATAAAGAAAGTCCAGTTGCTTCTTGAAAAAAAGCACCTTCGGGACAACCATGGTCTGGATGATTGAGCATCTCCAAAGACATATACACTCCGTATTTTATAAAGCCTTCAGACTCGAGCCTCAATTGTTTAGCAATCTTCGTAGCTATTAATCAATCATTCTGTTGATTAATGATGGGTTTGCTTTCTTTAAACATTGGGTTGACTTTAGAGGATGCAGGATGATATCATGCCTGCTGTTAGTCTGCAGAGATTGTTACTTGCTCACTGCTTCCTGTAAGTGAATTTGCAATCACGGGTGTTAATAAAGCCTGATGGATTTTATTTTCCTTCTGCACGGCCGTGGGCGAGGGGTCATTGCATGTTTGGTGGGTTGAACAGGGCAGTTGGGGCTGATTAGACAGGAGGGTCGTAGGAGAAGAAATTAAAACTGTTTAAAGACTCCAAGACAGCGTAGAATTTTTTTTTTCTTTTTACACTTTCTTCGTTCTACACTGTTGAACTCTTACAGTACTCACAGCATCAACAGCTGGCAGATGTAAGGTTCAGATGTTTGTGTCTTTTTCCTTCTTTCCCAGAAAGCTTGGCACATCTGTTATTTTTACACTGCATCCCAGAGAGCAGCTAAAGCAAGTTAAAGTTGTATTTGCATTCCATGAAATCCACAGTGCCAAATGAAAAGGCTTTCTGGAAGATTCCACTGCAGTTTTACCAGTAAACAAGCTCGTGAAACAAGTACACTTTTTCCCGCATTCTCTCTCTCTCTCTCTCCCTCGGAATCATTTTTCCTCAAGTTGCAAATTTATACCTTTGATGAGTTTACAAAACAAATTAAGACCATAAAACTCCTCCCAGATCATGTCAGGACACCATTTGATCCAAGACCGGCAGATAAGGGAGGGAACTGGGCGGTTAAGAAATGGGAACTATAAATAAATACAAAATAAATGAACTGAATACTGAGGCAAAATTCTCCTTTTCCTGGTTATAAGCCAGGCCATTTGAAATTGGAAGACTGTAGATCCAAGAGCAGAAAATTGTCCCCTGGATAATTTCCATAATTCATACTTATTGTAATCCCAATAATTACAGGTATTTCCCAACTTGAGACCGCAATTGAGCCAAAAATTTCTGTTAGAAGTTAAGTAAGTGAGATATTTTTAAGTGGGTTTTGCCACATTTTACGACCTTTCTAGCAAACAGTTGTTAAGTGATTCACTGCAGTTATTAAGTTGGTAACACCGTTCTTAAGTGAATCTGGCTTCCCCATCGACTTTGATTGTCAGAAGGTTACAAAATGGGATCGCATGACCCCGGGACACTATAACCATCATAAATATGAGTCAGTTGCCAAGCGTCTGAATTTTGATCACGTAACCATGGGGGGGATGCTACAAATGGTCGTGTGAAAAGTGGTCATAACTCACTTTTTTCAGTGCCATTTTGGCTTCAAGTGGTCACTAAATGAACTGATGTATGTTGAGGATTACTTGTAATCCATCATCTTGTTTCTAGCAAGGTTTCATCAAAAGCAAAGAAACCACAAAATCTAGTGTTACACAAACATACTTTTCTAAAGAAATAATCACATTTAGCTCTTGGAACTAGTAGCTGCTATTAAACTAATCTAGAATACCGATCAAGATTAACTGATCAAAACTGATTTCCGCCCCCTAATCTAGCACCATGTGTTGTACTTGATCTCCCATAATTCCCCATCAGCGGGATCATTGGCTTTGGAGATCTAACACATCTGAAGGCACCTGATTGGATGGGATCACACCTGACGGCTCTAAATCCATTTAGAACTAATTACCGTATTTTTCAGAGTATAAGACACACCAAAGTTTTGAAGAGGCAAATTAAAAAAAGTTTTTGCACTCTGCAAACCTCCCCAAAATGGCCCATTTTTCGTGAAAATGGGCCTGTTTCCCCCCCCCCCCCAAAAAGGCATGAATAGCCTTTAGGGGGCTTGAAGAGTGCTCAGGGGGGAAGCAAAAAGTGGCCTGCTTTTTGCAAAAATGGGCCCATTTTTCGTTAAAAAAAGGGCATGGATAGCCTTTAGGAAGCTTATAGAGTGTTCCTGGGACCTGGGCGGAGGGGTTAAAATTGAGCAAAAAATGGCCCGTTTCTCACTCATTTATGCCCTTCCCTGCCCTCAGGAGCACTCTGGAAGCCTCCTAAAGGCTCTGCATCACCATTTTGGTGAAGTGGAAGGGGTTTCGGGAGGCAAAAATTGCTGTATTTAGTGTATAAGACGCACCCAGATTTCAGCCTCATTTTTTTGAGGGAAAAAGGTGCGTCTTATACTCCAAACAATACGGCAGTTCAACCATATATGGACTCCAAAATTCAGAGTGGTCATGAGATCATAAGAGGGAGAGAAAAGAAATTCTTTATTGCCCTCTGGTCCATATTTTTGTAGCCCAAGTCTAGATGCTCTAAAGGGCATCTAGCCCATGTGTGATCACAGACTCTGCAGGTCACAGCAACCTCTGCATTTTGAATGGGTGTGTGAGGGAAGAAAAAGGGCCCAAAGTAAATTGAATAAAATGTATTAGCCATGATCTCATACTTCAGGGGCAAGTTTGGCCAAATGTACTTTGTTTTTTGTTTATTTTTTAGTGTTCTCTTTCAATGCAGCGCTTTGTTAAAACTGGGATCAGTTCCCTTCAACCGCTGATGATGATCACCAGTGAAGCCACAAGTTAATTTCCACTTGGAATATATTTCTGAAACAGGTGGCCAAGGATCAATTATGTGTAGCAGGCATTAAAAAGAGGTTGCTTGGGATTTCTATAAATTAGGACCCACTTGCACCTGCTCTTTAAGCTTAAGAAAATATTTTGGTGGGCCCTTTTTTTTTTAACTGAAGAAAAAAAAAAACTAGAAATCTTTCTTTTATATTCTGTTCCCTTACAGACTCTATTGCTATCTCAGAATTATTCATGTTTTTTTATAGATCTGCCTGGTCCAATCTCATGCTTCTTCAGATTTTTTTTTCAGGCATCGTTGGTGCTCCCTAAACTTGGTTGTTATCTTGCAGACGTTTCATTAACCAACTAGGTAACCTCATCAGTGCTAGTCAGGAGTGGGAGCAAACCCCAATCCTTACTAACACTGATGATGTTACCTAGTTTGAGTAATGAAACACCTGCAAGAAAACAGCCAAGCTCCGAGAGCACGAAGGACCTTTCATTTCAAACTTCAGCTACAAATATTCTCCTTTATTGGTATCAGATGTTTTTTTATAGTACAAATGCCATCATCCCTAGCTGGAACAGGCAGTGATTGGGTTGATGGGAGTTATGGTGCAAAATATCAGGCAAGCATTAGACTAGAAAAAGGTTGACTTAGTTCATTGTATTATTTCCAGAATGATAGAATAATAGTGGGAAGGGACCTTGGAGGTCTTCTATTCCAACCCCCTGCTCAGTCAGGAGACACTATATCATTTCAGACGAATGATTGTCCTTAAAAACTTCCAGTGTTGGAGCATCCACAACTTCTGAAGTCAAATCTGAAGTATAAATTGTTCTACCTGTCAGGAAATTTCTCTTTATTTCTAGGTTGCTTCACTCCTTGACTAGCTTCCATCTTTCATTCATTCATTTCATTTCATTTATTGAGCTTGTATGCCGCCCACTCCCGAAGGACTCCAGGCGGCTTACAATAAAACAAGGGAGGGGGATAATACACAAGACAACATATTAAAATGTACAACAGTCACAATTTCCGAGGGGCTGGATATTTCGAAAGCCCCCCGGCCTGCTGGAGCAGCCAGGACTTAACGGCTTTGCGGAAGGCCGGGAGGGTAGTGAGGGTCCGGATCTCCTCGGGGAGATCGGTCCAGAGGGCTGGAGCTGCAACAGAGAAGGCTCTCCCCCAGGGAGTCACCAGCCGACACTGGCTGGCAGATGGGATCCGGAGAAGGCCTAACCTGTGTGATCTAATCGGTCTGTGGGAGGTAATTGGCAGGAGGCGGTCTCTCAGGTACCCAGGTCCGATGCCATGAAGGGCTTTATAGGTAACGACCAGCGCCTTGAAGCAGATCTGGAGACTAATGGGTAACCAGTGCAGCTCGCGGAGGATAGGTGTGACGTGGGTGTACCTGGGTGCACCCACGATCGCTCACGCGGCTGCGTTCTGGACCAGCTGGAGTCTTCGAACACTCTTCAAGGGCAGTCCCATGTAGAGCGCGTTACAGTCCTGCCCTCAAGGGCTTGGGGGAATAGGTTGATTTCCATCATCTTCCCATTTGTTAGGAAAAGGCTTTTTGATGGTCCAGATCCTTAGTGAGATGGGATCAGACAACATTGATCCAACACTGGCTTGGGATCTTGGGATCTCTTGACTCAAAACCCAAAGACTGTCCAAATGAAGCAAAGCGAGGAGAGATTTGGAAATAATTTTCAGGCAGGGTAAGAAACTGGGAGTTTCACATCAAGCCAACTATTTGCTTTCTTTTGTTTAAAATTGAGTATTTCACACAGTTCGCACCTTAGAGTATCTTCCTCTGGGCTGTTTCCCAGAATAACGTGTGTCTCTACTTTACCTGGTGTTACCTTGCTGGTTGACTGATCCTTTGTTAGACATTCAGCCCAGAATGGTTGGCTTGGTGTTTCGTCACTGGAAACAAATATGTGAGAAATTATCTCCCCAAAGTTGTGGAAACTCCCTGTCTTTTACAAAGAGATCTTGCATTGGGACTAATGGAAGAGCAAGAAAGACAGGTATTTAAACAAACGAAAAAATACACAAGCAGGTCAGCATTTCAAGAAACAGAGGAAAAAGAAGAGTTTCTAAGTGGGGTTGGCTGAAATGGGGACAGGCAGCTCCATTTGAGGAAATTAGGTCAGCACCTGTACAGATGGGTCCTCAACGTAGGACCACAATTGAGCCCAGAATGTCTGTTGCCAAGTGAGACATTGGTTAAGTGAGTTTTGCCCTGTTTTACGACCTTTTTTGCCACAGTTGTTCAGCAAATCACTGCGGTGGTTAAATTAGCAACAAGGATTGTCGAATGAATGTGGCTTCTCCATCGACTTTGCTTGTCAGGTGCTTACAAAACGGGATCCCCTGACCCAGGAATGGGTTCTGACAGGCACTACTGCCAGTTCACTCGTGGGTGCGCTGCAGGCACATACACAGTGCAATAAAAATTGTTCTGCGCAGAAGCGAAAAACAAAATGGAGGCACCTCTGGTGCTGCCCAGAAAACCAGTTCGGGGGCGCATGGAAGGCCTGGGTCACTGTCAATTCCAGCGGCCCAGGCTGCCAAACCACTACTGGTTTGGCCCAACTGGTCCAAACCGGTAGGAATCCACCACTGACCTGACCCCCAGGACACTGCAACCGTCATAAATATGAGTCAGTTGGAAAGCATCTGGATTTTGATTGTGTGACCATGGGGATGCAGCAACAGTCGTACGTGTGAAAAATGGCCATGTCACTTTTTTCAATGTCACTATCTGTGGACGGTCACTAAATGAACTGTTGTAAATTGAGGACTACCTATACATACAGCCGCCTTTAGCCTGTTTTCCCAAAAAAAAATCATCCAGGAAGTTGTACAGGAAGTCTTCCACTTATCCGCAATTGGGACCAGAGTTTCCATTGCTGAGCAAAGCAATTGCTAAGCGAGGGCCACCCGAATTCTGTGCTCTTTTTTTTCCACCATTGTTAGGTGAAACACTGCAGTTGTTAAGCGAATCCAGGGGTCGTTAAACAAAGCAAGCTTCCCGCATTGAAGCTTAGCTGGTCGCAAGCCAGCTGGGAAGGTTGCAAATCACATCACGCTGGGATTCCGTACCCATCGTAAAAATGTGCTGGTTTCCAGGAGCCTGAATGTTGATCCAATGAATGTGGAGATATTGCAGTGGTCATAAGTGCAAGGATTCGTTGTAAAGTCACTCCCCCCCCCCGCCATGGTGGGTTTCAAAAATTGTTCGAACCTACTCTGTGGGTGTGGCCTCCTTTGTGGGAGTGGCTTGCCGCCCATGTGACCGGATGGGAGTGGCTTGCCGCCCATGTGACCGGATATGAAGATGCCGACGACACTTGTCAGAACCACCTTAAATTACCTCGCACACAGCACTGGCATGCATAAGAATATGATGTAAACTTGTTTTTTAAAAGGCATCTTTGGTTTGCGTTAAAACAACTTCAACACACACAATGTTCTGATTGCACCACAAACGCAGTAGTCATCCTTACCTTTCACAGAGGCACTGAGTTTTATAACTATGAGCATGATAGTGTTGAATAATCATATCCAAGGACCACTGGTGGGTTTCAAAAAATTTTGGAACCTCTTTTGTAGGTGTGGCCTGCTTTCCGGGTCCACTGGTGGAACCTCTTCTAACCGGTTCGGTAGATTTGACGAACCGGTTCTACCGACTAGGTGAGAACTGGTAGGAACCCACCTCTCCCCCCCTCCCAGTTCTGCAACTTCGAAGGGTTGCAAAACGAATGACTGTAAATCGGTAACACAGAATGAGCAGATATGAACTGTAGGAGAACAGTTGTGTTGGTGGATACTTGTGTAAGTTGTGAGCAAGATACAAGTAAGTAGTCCTCGGCATACAACTATTTGCTTAGTGACCATTCAAAGTTACAGCAGCAGTGAAAAATGAACCTATGCCCGTTTTTTTCAAACTTACAACCGTTGCAGCACCCCCATGGTCAGAATTTGGACACTTGGCAACTGGCTCATATTTATGACGGTTGCAGTGCCCTTTTGTCATTTTCCAACAAGCAAAGTCAATGGGGAAGCCAGGTTCACTTAACGACAACTTAACAACTCAGTGGGTCACTAAACAACTGTGGCAAGAAAGGTCATGAAATGGGGCAGAAGTCACTTAGCAACTGTCTCCCTTAGCAGCAAAAAACTTTGGGCTCAATTGTGTTCATAAGTTGAGGACTCCCTGTGTTCTTCCCGCTCTCAAGTTTATCTAGGTTGGTGAGAAGAATAACATGCATTTGATCTCTTTCAGCTGGGTGCTACAAAAGCATATGTTTGATTTGGCTGAGCGGAGTTGCTGAATGTGAATTTTTCTGTCTTTTGTCAATCTGTCATTGTGTTCATGTTATTAAAAACAGAGAAGGGGGGGCAGCGCGTCTGACAAGCACTCGTATACATTTTTTCGCACCTCTTATAAATGGCAGTATTTACAGAAATAAAAGCGTTTTAAGTAAGCCTAGAGATCCCCGGATACTGAAAATCCTTTGGCACCGTCTTATAAAAGAATAAACATTGCCATAATTCACTCTCCGTGACATTCATTGTGTGTATTTCCCAGAGAAGGATGATCGGCAAAGTCCGGAACAAAACAAAACCATTTTTCCTTTGAAAAGAAATGTGACCAAGAACAATGTTGTCAAAATGTTATAATTGGAAATTTGGAACCTCTTAGCCGAAGATGAAGGTAAAATCTTGCAGTCCCCAAGTGATTCAGTGTAGAGAAACTCCAAGCGATTCAATGTAGAAAAAAAGTAAGTTTCACATTTAGGCAAGAAAGATCAAATGTACAGTTGCAGATTAGGTGAAGCCTAGCTCAATAGTAGTAACTGTGAGAGGGATCCTGGAATCCTAAAGGTAAAGGTTCCCCTCGCACATTTCTCAACTCTAGGGGGTGGTGCTCATCTCTGTTTCAAAGCTGAAGACGTCTCTGTGGTCATGTGGCTGGCATGACTAAAAGCCGAAGGCGCATGGAACGCTGTTACCTTCCCACCAAAGGTGGTCCCTATTTTTCTACTTGCATTTTTTTAATGTGCTTTCGAACTGCTAAGTTGGCGGAACCTGGGACAAGTAATGGGAGCTCACTCCGTTACGCGGCGCTAGGGATTCAAACTGCTGAACTGCTGACCTTTCTGATCAACAAACTCAGTATCTTAGTGCAGTGGTCTCCAACCTTGGCAACTTTAAGACCTGTGGACTTCAACTCCCAGAGTTCCTCAGCCAGCTTTGCATGCATGGTGGGCAGCGCATGTGCGGGACTCATGCATGCATGAATGGGGCAGGGGGTACCCCAGCGGCCCATGTTTGCTTCCAGGAGGCTGCAGGGAGGTCTACTAGGAGCAAAATGGGGGGCGGGGGGTCGTGTACACATGCGCGGGGGGGCAGGGCACGTGGGGGGGTTGCACATGCATTGCATCATTGCTTTTGGCACGGGATGACAAAACGTTAGCCATCACTAGTATAGGGTCTCCTGCATGAGTAGAGGGTTGGACTAGAAGACCTCCAAGGTCCCTTCCAACTCTGTTATTCTGTAAGAATAACACAAATAGGCTTTGGGAAGTAGCTTCCTAGAAGGGCCCTAGGAAGCTGCTTCCCAAAGCCCATTTTTCTAATAATATGAAAGGTGAGAGAATTCAGCCAAATTTTGCTGTAGACAAGATTCGTTTCACAGGCCTCTCTAAGCATGGAAATGTTTCACTGAATCCTGTTTTATGCTGTTTTCCTATTGTTTTTGGAGTTCAATTTATATGCAAATAGCTTCATACTAAGTGAAGGTTTATATAGATAGCCACCCACCAAAAAAAGAACATCATGTCTTTAGACCCTGTCATTTCCCTCTCCCCACTTAGATTTCTTTTACTGTATTCAAAAAGTTCCCCCAAGGTTTCTTTCAACTATTTGCAGGGCAGGTAGCCACCAGTCATCAAAAAGCTTTTAAGGAAGAGTCTCGCACCAGCAAATGGTAAAAGAAACTTGAGGAGAGAACTATTTTGCATATCAAAAGATGATGCTCTGTGCCAGGAACTTGGTTGTCAAGTTTAAGATTTCAGAAAGCATGTAATATCCCGTAAAATAAACTAGAATAGAATAGAATAGAATAGAATAGAATAGAAGAATAGAATTCTTCATTGGCCAAGTGTGATTGGACACACAAGGAATTTGTCTTTGGTGCATATGCTTTCAGTGTACATAAAGAAAAAAAATAGAATACATTCATCAAGAATCATAAGGTACAACACTTAGTGATAGTCATAGGTAACTAATAAGCAATCAAATCATGCTAGGAAACAGAATAATATAAATTTTAAAGATACAAGCAACATGGTTATTATATATACAATTGTATCACAGCGGCCAGTTGTTTCGCCGGAATTATTATTATATTATTATATAATTAGACTTATATACCGCTTCATAGGGCTTTCAGCCCTCTCTAAGCAGTTTACAGATTTTTTTAGCAAATTGAATCAGCAACTTGCCCCCACAGTCTGGGTCCTCATTTCACCCATCTCGGAAGGATGGAAGGCTGAGTCGACCTTGAGCCGGTGAGATTTGAACCGCTGAACTGCAGATCACAGTCAGCTGAAGTGGCCTGCAGTACTGCACCCTAACCACTGCGCCACCTCAGCTCTCTATAATCATAAGTGGAAAGAGATAGGTACTAGGAAAGTGTTAGGTAATAGGAAGGATGAGAAGAATAATAGTAATGCAGTCTTAGTAGGTAATATGACAGTGTTGTGGGAATTAGTTGTTTAGCAGAGTGATGGCATTCAGAGGGAAAACTATCCTTGTGTCTAGTTGTTCTGGTGTGCAGTGCTCTATAGTGTTACTTTGAGGGTAGGAGTTGAAACACTTTATGTCCAGGATGCGAGGGGGGTCTGTAGATATTTTCACAGCCCTCTTTTTGACTTGTGCAGTGTACAGGTCCTCAATGGAAGGCAAGTTGGTAGTAATTGTACAAGGGGATATAGCTGTTTTTGTTTTTGCCACCTTTTGTGACAACAATTACATGCTTCAGGCA